>NC_056623.2:78471590-78804715 GCF_002870075.4 Lactuca sativa | reverse complement strand
CCTTGTCAGCTGTATCTTTCATTTGATACTGTCTGGGGTCTGTATTCACTGTTTTAGACCTTGTCAGCTGTATCTTTCATTTGATACTGTCTGAGGTATGTATTCACTGTTTTAGACCTTGATAGCTGTATCTTTCATTTGATACCGTCTAGGGTCTGTGTCTCCTTTCGTTAGACTGAGCCAGGCGTGTCATTCATTCGATACTCTCCTGGAGTCTATGATTTCTTTTGCCTTAGTCAGCAGTCTTCACTGCTGAGGCACATGTTATTTTTCCCTGATATTCTCTTACTTTCTTTAAAATCAAACACCCTATTTTGATAATGATAGTGTTAAGGGAAATTACTTTTTATAACATAACTCTGTCCAGTCTTGGTAGAAGACTGCTTTTAATTAGAAAATATAGGATTTTCTGGAAAGGACTCTAATTCACTGTATACTCTAAAAACTACTACTTATATAAAGTTATTTGGATAAAATGACACTAAATACTTATGAACTCACCAGCATTTGTAAAAATGCTGATACTCGCTTTCAAATAACTTGTATTCTCAGGTCAACAATAGACAGGTACATCCCCGAAGCTTTTGATGAAGACAGTTTAGTACCAAGCTGCACCTATATTATTACTTGTATTACCTTGATGTTTCTATGTAATGTAAACCATGTAAAACTATTACTATTAATGCAATGGTTGTTGTACTTTGATTACTATACTACATATGTTGTGATACTTGACATGACGTCATCCACTCTAAAACGTTTCCGCCATTCCGGTTTTGGGGTGTGACATTTTATTTCCATGGGATCCATGGGTTAAAAACTCCATGGACTATGCATGCAAGCTTAGCCCATCCGAAATGAGCTTTGGCGCATTCTATATATATAAGAGTCTATATTTAATTAGTTTCTTTTGATCACTAAATTAATTCCAAATTAATTCTTGATCAATACTAATTAAATAATTTGGTTTCATATTAACATATTATAACTTATAATATATTAATAAATCATAAATATACTATTCTCAAAAGATTATCCATACAAATTGTTTCGGTGAAATGCAACCCAAATGGACCATGCCGGTTCGGGTCAAGTACATACCAAATATAGTTACGAACTTAGACACCTTATCCAATCGTCTCCCACTTGGATAAGTCTGAAAACTATAGTTGCAAGTATGAATTCAGGAACCGACCAAAAATCGTAGCTCTTAAAACTCTGTTGGACTATGAAGTGCCATTTTATATAAGTGATCATATAATCCTCTGTTCTCAAGATATCATCCGGACAAATACATGGAACAACGTCGTACTTATTGTCCAACAGTTTGTTTCCCGATTTCGGATTTGTTTGACATAGAACTAAACTGAACACATCAATTTGGTTCTAACCGGGCCCGACACATAGGTCAAAAAAATCATCGAGGGGCCCAAATATCGCTTCTAATCCTCCAAGGATTAAAAGGAACAAATAAACTTCGACTCATATGCGTGTACTACTACTTGTTGAATCATACACAAAGGCACATTTTATAACATCAAGTTACTGATGCGTTTGCATACAATCAATGCACAACCAACTCATAGTCAACAACTCATATCTCTAGGTTTGAAGACTTATATGATATTACCGTCTCACGATCACTCGAGATAAATTCCATGAAGTGATACAAATGAGCGCGGGTTTAATCCAATCCTCAAAACTTATGAGCACTTATGAATGTTGTAGCAAATTTTGCTATGTCTAACACCTTAGACATCTGCAAGCCCGATTCATGACAATCTTGATTCATAACTACTTCCAAAGTATGATTGACTGTGGAGAGTTTGAATAAAGTAATTGTTCTGGAAGTCAAAACATGCAAAGTTGAAACAATAGTAAACGATTGACACAAGATAGCAACACCTTACTTATAAATAAACAAAAACTTTCATTTAATCATCAAATGCCAATTACATTTTACAAGTTTCAGAGATAGCTATCTAATCTGTAAAACTAATATCGCCCTTCAGCCCGATGCGCCTCACATGCTGCAAATGCCTAACCCTAGCCAGTCCCTTCGTAAGGGGATCTGTTGGGTTCTTTTCTGACGATACCCTCTTTGTCACGAAGAGTCCTTCTTCTATCTTGTGTCTTATGAAGTGATATTTTCTGTCAATGTGTTTGGATCTGCTATGATCTCTCGGTTCCTTGGCTAAGGGAACCGCACCATTGCTGTCATAGAAAATCTCCATAGGCTCCTTTATAGCTGGTACAACTCCAAGGTTTCCGATGAAGTTCTTCAGCCATATCGCCTCCTTTTCCGCTTCACTCGCTGCTACGTACTCTGATTCACACATCAAATCAGCTACCGTCTCCTGCTTGGAACGTTTCCAAGTAATCGCTCCTCTATTCAGGGTAAACACCCAACCCGACTGAGAGCGAAAGTTATCCTTGTTGGTCTGAAAGTTGGCGTCACTATACCCTACTACTCTCAAGTCATCACTCCCACCAAGGGCAATAATCCAATCCTTAGTCCTTCGCAGGTACTTGAGAATGTTCTTTACCGCAGTCCAGTGAGCCTTGCTAGGGTTCCCCTGATATCTGCTGACCATGCTTAAAGAAAAGGCCACATCAGGGCGGGTAAAAGTCATAGCATACATGATCGAGCCAACAACGGAAGCATATGGTAATCGACTCATCTCAGCTATCTCAGCCTCTGTACTCGAGCTATAAGCCTTACTTAGTTTGGCATTTCTTTGGATCGATAAATCACCTTTCTTGGAATTCTGCATGTTGAACCTCTTCAACACCTTGTCCAAGTAGGTGCTCTGACTAATTCCAATTAGTCTTTTACTCCTATCTCTCAATATCCTTATCCTTAGGATATATGCAGCTTCTCCAAAGTCCTTCATAGCGAAACACTTCCCAAGCCAGGATTTAATCTCCTACAAAGTTGGGATGTCATTTCCTATGAGTAGTATGTCATCCACATACAGTACCAAAAAGCTAACTATACTCCCACTAGCTCTGACATATACACAAGACTCATCCTCGCTTCTTGAAAAACCAAACTCTTTGACTTTCTCATCAAAAGAAAGATTCCAGCTGCGAGATGCTTGTTTCAATCCATGAATGGATTTCTCAAGCTTGCACACTCTATCAAGGTACTTTGCATTGACAAAAACCTCTGGCTAACTCATTTAAACATCCTCAGCCAACTTTCCATTAAGGAAAGCGGTTTTGACATCCATTTTCCATATTTCATAATCATGAAATGCAATAATGGCTAGCATAACCCTAATAGACTTAATTTTCGCTACTGGTGAAAAGGTTTCATCATAGTCAACTTCCTGAATATGGGTGAAGCCCTTTGCAACCAGTCGTGCCTTATAAGTGTTCACTTTCCTATCCATGTCGATCTTCTTCTTGAAGATCCATTTGCACCCGACCGTCTTACGACCTGGTACATTGTCAACCAAGTTCCAAACTTGATTGTCATACATGGACTGAATCTCGTTGTCCATAGCCTCTTTCCATTTAGCAGACTCAGGGCCTGCCATGGGTTCCCAATAGCTATTAGGTTCATCCAAATTTTGCCAGTGTATTATCACTGATAAATGTATCACCTTCCGTAGTAATATAGAAACCATAGTAATGCTCAGGTGGATTCCTAACACTAGTGGAACGCCTCAGAGGTACAGACTTGTCAGTTAGTTCAACATAAGTTTCCTCCTCAGGTTGATTGCTAGGGTTTGAGGTTCCTTCATCACTTGACGCTTGAAGCTCTTCAAGGGCAATTTGCCTCCCACTGTTTCCTTGGCTTATAAATTCTTTCTCGCGAAAGACCCCTCTCCTTGCCACAAAGACCACATTCTCACTGGGTTTGTAGAAGAGGTAACCCAAAAGATTTATGTGGGTAGCCGATGAAAATACACTGCTCACTATGAGGTTCGAGCTTGTCGTGAGTCTCACGTCTCACGAAAGCCTCGCAACCCTAAATCTTGATGTGGTCTAAAGTGGGAACTTTCCCAGTCCACATCTCGTGAGGTGTTTTGGCAACCTTCTTGGTAGGGACTAGATTAAGGATATAGGCGATAGTCTCTAAGGCATACCCCCAAAATGAGATTGGTAATGAAGCTCGAATCATCATGGAACGAACCATGTCCAACAAGGTTCAATTGCGCCTCTCAGCCACACCATTAAGCTGTGGTGTTCTGGGAGGTGTCAATTGTGAAACAATTCCACATTCCTTAAGATAGTCAAGGAACTCTGTACTAAGATACTCTCCACCTTGATCGGATCAAAGCATCTTAGTGTTCCTTCCCAGCTGATTCTCCACTTCCTATTTAGACTCCTTGAACTTTTCGAAGGTTTCTGACTTATGCTTGATTAATTAGACATAACCATATCTACTATAATCATTAGTAAAAGTCACATAGAAGCGGCTAGCATCCCTTGTGGCGGTTCTGAAGGGTCCACACACATCTGTGTGTATGAGGTCCAATAAACTAGTGGAAGAATCAATATGCAATACATTATTTCCTAAGTTGTCTACAACCGACACAGTTTCATATACACCATCACAAGGTAATGCTTTAAAATAAAAAACACCATTATAAAAAGCATTAATACCACCACATTCATTATCAAATGAAAATATAAATCCTTGTTTGTACTAACCATGAAAGGAAATAATATTTCTCGCCGTTTCAGACAAGTAACAACATTTATTCAAATCTAATATTAACCCACTACTAAGCAATAAAGAATAAGCTCCAATTTTGGTGACCGGTGAAGCTTTCCTATTCCTCATGATCAAGTTTATCTTCCTGTGCTCCACATCCTCACTTCTTTTTAGGCCCTACAAATCAGAACAAATGTGAATTCCACACCATGTATCAAGGACCCAAGAATTAGTATGTGGTGAGTTATTAGACAATATAGTGTAAATACCTGCATGAGTGGGTTTCACTTTCCCATCCTTAACATCCTGCAAGTACTTGGGGGCAGCTTCGCTTCCAATGCCCTTTTTCCTGAAAGTAGAAGCATTATGCATCCTTCGGGTTGGAAGAGGGAGTGGTAGAACCCCATTTGGTTCCACTTGAAGAGGAGCCATCAAGAGACTTTCCCTTGGTACCCTTCGAATGGGTCTTCCTCTTTTTCCCTTTACCTTGCCTGATTGCCAGAACAGGAGCTGTGTTAGGAGTAGTAACAACATTCTTACCTTTGAGACTACTTTCAGCAGTCCTCAAAAGTTCTTGATGTTTGCTAAGTGTGACCTCCTCCTTGTTCATATGATAGGTCATGCGGAACTGATCATAACAAGAGGGTAAGGAGTGTAGAATGATATCTATTGCTAACTCCTCATCAAAGTTCACATTTAACTTTAGAAAACGGTCCACGAATCTTTGCATTTTCTGCAAGTGGCCCGTGAAGGACTCTCCATCCTTCATTTTTGTTGCTATCATGGAGGTGATGATTTCATACCTTTCCTGACGAGCACTATGATGGTATCTTTCCATCAGGTCCTGGTGCATCTCATAAGGGTAGAAATCTTCATAGGATTTCTGGAGTTCTGCTGTCATGGTAGCCAACATGATACAAGATACCGTAGTGGCATTCTACTCATGGGTAGTGTACTCAGCAATCTCCTCTGGAGTAGCAGAAGACTCATCAATAACCTTTAGCTCCTTATCAAGGACATACTCCTTGTCCTCATAGCGAGTGACCATCCTTATGTTTCTAATCCAGTCATTGAAATTAGTGTTGGATTAGTGTCTAAGGCTGTAACTATATTTGGTAAGTACTTGACCCGGTTTTGCATGGTCCTTTGGGGTTGCCTTCACCATAGCAACTTGATAGGGTGATTTGTAAAGAGAGAGGAGATATTATTGTTAATATATTATGGGAGTAATATATTAAAGGAATAATAATATTATTTGATTGATATAAGTCATAAATTAATTGAGAATTAATTTGGTGACTTAAAGAGGTTAATTGAATAAAGGGGCATAAACTGTCAAATGTATGATAGTTGTGTTTTGGGCTAGGCATCCTTATGGATATTAGGGTGGACGGATTTTAGGGTTTAGATATCTTAAAATCGTCCAAGCCTCATATCTAGGAGGATCTTTGGATTGCTTAGGGCCTAAGTTATTCAATTTGGGTTAAGGGTGTCACCCTAGTAGCTCATAGTATAAATAGACCCCATGGGTGAGGGAAATCGGCCACTCTTGGAAGGAAGAAACCCTAGAGCCGATTTCCTCAACTCCTCTTTCTCTCAAGATCATCCTCTTGCTAGTTGGTGTTTGTAAGCCATTAGAGGAGTGACAATTATGACTCTAAGCTCCAAGAACAAGAAGTTTCAAGCAAGTAACTTAAGGTATTCTTCTAGATCTGATTTCATATGATATGATTCAATTGTTTACACTAGATCTAGAATTATAAGCCTTGGAAACATTGCATGTTCAATTAGAGAAACCTAGATCCAAGCATTAGGGTTTGCATGTGCACATAGGAGAGTTCTTATGGCTCAAACCCATCGGTGATATCAGAGCTTTGATTGATTTCTATTGAATTGATGCTTTGGTTAATTGATTTTTACTTGAAAAATTCGATTTTTGTGATTCTGACTGGTGAACTCGGCGAGTTCCATTGTGGACTCGGCGAGTAGCTCCAACTCGGCGAGTTCACAGTGGAACTCGGCGAGTTCTAGCGCCAGAAAGAGTTGATTTCGGGATTTCTTGCTGTTTTGCTTGAGGATAATTGCCTTAATTGTTTTTGGTCATTAAAATCGGAATTTTATCATATATTTGAGTATATTCTTGACCAAACAAAAGATAATTACCATTTAACTGAATAATAATTTCCTTATCTGATAATAATTGATTATTTGAATTAAATTGGTGAATTATCTTGCAAGTAATATTGACTAGATCAAATTTAAATAATCTAATTAGTTGATTTATATTATTTGCTATTTGATCCTTATGTTCTGAAAAGTTTAAAACTTGTCCTCAAGTTTTGAAATTTAAGTTTTGTGATTAAAAGTTTAATTTGAATAATTTAAATTTCAAACCCTAGAATTTTACAAGTTTAAAATTCAACACTATACTAATATATTATTACAAGTTTAATATCTATATATATATATATATATATATATATATATATATATATATATATATATATATATATATATATATATATATGATTTAAAAGTCCTAGTTGTTACTCTGCCCAAATATCATGTTTTCAAATAACCATAATTAGGGTATATATGAATACTTATATATACAAAATAATTATGGGATCAAAAGTTATAATGATCAAATATATGATAAAAGATCTATATTGTGCTAGTTATAGAAAATCCTTAGGAAGGATAAAGATAAACGATAAAAGATAAAAGATAAAAGATAAAGGATAAAAGATAAATACCTAAGGTAAATATGTTAGTGAACTGTTAATATTCATCCAAAGGCCTTGATTAAATTCGACATTCCCCGATACCTATAATTGTTAATCTTATGAGAGCTAGGAAGATACGTATAGATCTATACAGGGATTGACAACCCCACATGCGATTGCTAACTACAATCCCGAAAGGATAACTTTCTTATTATTCGCTATTCAACGTCAGATAAAGCATCGTTACGACACAAATTATTAGTCAAACAACGTCGATTATGGGGGCTCATGATAATACATTAGAATGCCTTAGAGATCTGATTACCATTATGGACGCCCTAGAGTGGTAGATAAAATACTTTAGGATTAGTTAAGCATCTACAAAGATAGTAAATTATGATTAATAAACATCCTAAAAGATAATACGATATGATCGTTAGATATCCTGAAAAGATGTAAGTTAGGGTTGATAAAATACTTTAGGGAAAGTTTTTTTAAAAGAAAAAGATTCTTAAATTAATACAACAAAATAAATGCCGAAAACTATAAAACCTATCAACTCACCAACATCAAGTTGACGATTTCAAAAATCGTATGTGTTCTTAGGATGTACTAGAGATCAAGTTAGGAAAGGATTATAGCATGAAGACTTGTAGATTTTCATTTAGATAAGTAATTATATTGTAAGTCCCTAATCTGCCCGTGTATCAGTCAGATCTGTTTGATGGTGCGGAATCCCAATCAAACGGTTTATTTCAGATAAAATAGAAGAGAAGGAGAAGAAGAATAATATGAATCTTGTATGTATTGATATGAATTATGATCCGGATACAAGAGATTCACACACACATAAAAGCTCCTGTTTCTCTCTGGCCGTAAACTACTTCTGTTCAACAACCACTACTCCTCACCCTAACACCTCTATTTATACATGTTGGATATGGGCCGGAAACAAATGGGCCGTAAATGAGTTTACGGCCGTAAGGTGTTTACGGCCGTAAGGTGTTTACGGCCGTAAACTCAGCCGTAAACTAGGCCATAAATTCATAAACTATCACACAAAAATATAATTGCCCAGAAAAGTAAAGTATAAACCATATTTTGACCCAACAATCTCCCCCTTGGTTTATAGCTTTCTTTTCTTAATGACCCAACAAGCTCCCCCTAAAAAGTAGCTGGCTCTTCTTGTCAATCTTCAATGAGAGCTTGGCTTTAGCTTTAACCTTCGATTTCTTCACAGCATCAGGATGAACATATGAATCTTCAATAATTGACTTCATCTTGAGCGGTTGGGTTTTTCTTCAGAATTTGACATTGAATGCACGTTTGGTGAGGAGGCTTGACGTACTGATTCTTGAAAGATAGCGCTTTCAGCTTGAGAATCTTCAGAGAGAACATCATAGAGAACAAATCTCCTGGATCACTTCAGCAGGTACAACAATAGCAGCAGACTGATTGAGGAGGCTTCAATGCAATCTGTCACATAATCTTCAGTTGCAGCTTCACCTTGTTTCTGGGGTTGAAGGATTGAATGTTGAAAGAATAATCTTCATTTCTTGCTCCTTCGAATGCGAATTCCTCAAGGCTCACGGACGAGGCTTTGGCTCAGAAATCTTCAACACAAACTCCATGAGTCTTATCTATACCTAAAATCACTTTTCAATATAAAAAGAAAACTAAAAGAAAACTTAGCACACAAATTAAAATAGAAACAAAAATATTTTTGAATTTTTGATTTTTCTAAACAAGAAATAAAACAGAAATAACACTATTTTTGGATTTTTAATTTTTTTGATTTTTCTTTGATTTTTGAATTTTTTTTATTTTTTTATTTTTTTTTCATTATTTTTAATTTTTAATTCTCCCCTAATATTTAAATTAGAAGAAACTATGACAAATTTAACAAAAATAAAATTGATATCTAACTTTAAGAGTGATTTGGGATCAAAGTTTTTAGACAGCCTTTATCCACTTGTCGGTACCTTCCATATTCACATCTTTGTCTGGTCGATCGTCGGTATTGTTGTCCACTTAAACACGAAAAATTGTGATTGATTTAGGACATACTATTTGATACAAGACAAGGTGAACTTAAGTTCCTAAAAATTATATCTGATCCTAATTCCTTAGATACTATATCTTAAGGACCATTCATCTGACGACGACCAGGGATATTGTTGTCCACCTAAATTGAGCAGCGAGATCTATAGACAATCTATATGTGTTCAATTTTAAGTGTACTGGAACGTGTTTCTCGCTTCCTGATATGCCCCAGCCATCAAGAACTTCCAGAGTACTCCTTACACCGGGTGAGCAGACAACCATTCAGATAGAGAAGAGATTCAAAATTCTATTGCTAACTACTTCAGAGGGGTTGAGAAGAAGAAGGTTGCATATGCTGTGTACCAGGTCGGATTAGAAGTCGCGAAAAGGAGACAACATATGGCTAACAGATGAGAAGTATTTCACACATATATTTCACACACACACACACACACACACACACATATATATATATATATATATATATATATATATATATATATATATATATATATATATCCTGCAGAGAAATAGAGTTGCATATGTTGTGTACCAGGTCGGATTGGAGGTCACGCAAAGGAGACAACATATGACTAACAAACAGAAAGAAAGAAAACGATTTTCTACAGACCTAATTTATCGGAATTTACCAGTCGCCCCATCCAACCGGAATTAAGGACAAAATCCGCACATCGAAGAAAAGTTAAACCACGGTTCCAAGTACGGGTTCAATTAATGTGATGAGTAGATTCCCATATATATCTCCCTGCTCAACCTATCCGAGCGTCGTATTGTCAGGCTGAACGTATCTAACTAGGTCAAGATTTGTCAAGTCTATAAATTTCCTAAGTTCAACTCTCCCTAGTCAAGTCCATTTAAAATTTTTCGTGCCTACCGACGCATCAAGTCAGAGCATAGACCCTTCAACTTCGGGTACGTTACGCAGACTCAGGTTGCCTGTTATCACTTGATAATATCACTTCCCAAAACATCTCCCTCAAGCACAGACTCATAACCAATATATTTTTTTTTTATTTTCTGATTTTCTGATGTTTTTGGATTTTTTTAAAATTTTAAAATTTTTGTTTTGTTTTTATTTCTCCCCCTAAATTTGTGCATAGGAGAGAAACGAAATTAAATGCGCAAATTTAAACTATCCTAAAACAAAAATTAGTCTTTAAAGCGAATCAGCTTAAGAAAAAGCACAAGAGTATTGAGAAGAAAACGCAAACCGTAATTCACCGATTGAATCTGCATCCAGAAGGTCTGAGAACAGCACGCATAATCTTAGAACAGATCTGAACATTCTTCATGTCATTAAGCACTAACCCCATGTGATCCCTTCTTTTCTTCCCTTCTTTCTTTCCCCGCAAAGGACACAAACTCTCGAACAAAGTTATGAGTGCTATATATTTGAGAGATGTCCCCTATCATATGCCAGGAGCAGCCACTACCAACAAACCGAAGTCTGATGATATGCCTCCATAGCTGCTCCGACACAGAGCGGGATCAGTTGGTCTTTGGAACCCAATCCATTTTGAAACTGGGTCGACCTTTGTCATCAACGCATGATACTCTCTCCCATGACATATCCTGCTTATCACAAATAGAAGATGTAGAAACGTTAGAAGCATTAGGAATTTTGGGAGTTTGAGCCTTCGGAACCCATTTGTAGTTGGGTTTAACCCATTTCTTTTTCGATCCGATGGGTGGCTCGACACTTGATTTGGAACTTGAAGCCGGCTGCCGAGATAACTTTGACCTAACCGGTCTTGGCTTCACAGGAGCATCTCTTGGATTGGGCTTCTTGGCCGGCATTCCCTTCTTGCCCTTGGGATTCAAATTCTTTGCCTTGTAGGTTGGATGCTTGGCCTTGGGAGTTGAATTCTTGGCCTTCTTGGCATTCCAGTCGTCAATGTCTGATCGTGATCTCGAGGGGTATCTTTTGGAGTGTCTCCCTCTTGACGCGTTCTGCCAGCCTTGTGCGTAGTAGGGAACATACGCGCGATTAGGACAATTTCTGGCAATGTGTCCAGGTGTTCCACAGTGAAAACATGTCCTTTTCTTCACTGGGGAGTTGTCTCTTCCTGCCCCTGGTGGCGTATCTTTGCCTTGTCTCAGATTATTTCCACATGAACAATTGCAGGAGGCACTCTGTTTCGCTGGAACTGGTGGCCTGTATTTCTCAACAGCAGGTTGATCAGAAGCAGTTGAGTTCGAAGCAACAGACTCAGAGCTCAAGGAGTTATTGGTTTGTTCAGAAGAACTCTCCTTGTTCTCATCCTCTGCTACTTTACCTGCACATGTAACAGAAACATCAATATTTTCAACATTAATAACCCCTCCTGACACAAATCCAGCTGGTTTTCCATATTTAAGATGTGCCTCCCTGTCAATTTCTTCTTGTTTCATAGGGATGGATGTGTAGTTATGATTGTAAGGAGGAGGTACACTATCATACCCTAGACCCTTGCTTTGATTTTCTTTGAATTTTAACTGGGTCTCATATAAGGACTCGACTGTCTGACTTGACGCAGTATAATTTTTGAAATTGACATCAGTTTTTCCACACTTAATTTTTAAAGCGTCAAGTTCTTCAGTTACAGCAGCAAGTTGACTCTTAACATAATCATAATTTTCACACTTGTTGTTGTACTCTTCCTGAAGTTTCCTAAAGTCCTTGGTTTTTGCTTCTAATTCAACCTTCAGGGGTTTCTGTCCTTTCCTGAGTTGATATCCTTCATATCTCAGGTCCCCAACTTCTCTTTTAAATAAGTCAATTTGATCCCTAAGAAATTTAATCGTATCTTCACATGATTGAGAACATGAAACTTCATATGAATGAGAACATGACACTTCATTGACAGGAAGGTTTACAGAACTCTTTAAAGCGTCAAGCTCTTCAATTACTTCAGCAATACTAAGACGATTGAGATCTTTTGTCTTCTTGATGATGGCTACGTTCATATCCCACGATTTCGGAAGTGAATTTAGCAGCTTTTTGTTTATCTCTGATTTGGACTAGAAGATCCCGGCTATATTCATCTCAGTAGTGAGTGTAGTAAATCTCTGCAACTGAGCTTCGAGGGTTTCTCCAGGGATATAATCGAACATGTTGAAATTTTGTCTTAACGTCTCCTGACGACTCTCTTTCATGTTTTCAAATTCCACCGTAGACCTTAAAATCAATTAAAAAAAACTAGAAGCTAAAATAAAATTTAAAAGTCAAACTTAAAATGCCCTTTTTTTATTTTATTTATTTTTTTAGTTTTAAAAACAACCTTAAAAGTCAAATTTAAAAAAATCAAACTCAAAAGTCGAACTTGAAAAGTCAAACCGAAAAGCTAAATTTGAAAATTTAAAAATTAAACGAAAAAGTCAAAGTTTAAAATCAAAGGTCAAACCTGAAAGTCAAAATCAAAATTTAAAATAAAAAGTCAAAAATAAAGAAAAAAATAAAAAAAATTTATTATTATTATTATTATTATTATTATTATTATTTATTATTATTATTATTATTATTATTATTTTAATTTTGGATGAAAAGGAATTGAGTTTTGGGGTTAAAAGTTTAAAAAATGTGAAATTGAAACCGAAAATGACGGGTTATATTTAAAACTTCGGAGTAAAGGAACAAGTGATCAATTGGTGGAGTTGGCAATGCACGCTGAGTTGCTGAACCGGAGGTCGCAGGTTCTAGCCCTGGCACCTTCTTACTTCGCGTCCCCTTCGCCTTTTTATTTGAGGCGCGGCTACTGAAGCTGCCGAGCCGAGCCGATCTGCCGAGCCGAGGCGCAAACTCCGGAAACCCTAGCCGTAAACGCAAACGCCGCCGCCGGCCGTGAACTGTTTCCGGCAGTAAGCTCCGGCCGGAAACTCTTCAACAATTAAGTGAAAAACAGCTCCAAAACTCGATCAAAAACCCCTTTTTATGAAAAACACAAAGAACAAACCCTCTTTATTTTTGCGAGATCTATCCAAAAACGCAAAAATATTTCGAAAATAAGATCAAATAATGCTCCAAATAGAGTTTACGGCCCAAGAACTCGGAGTTTACGGCCGTAAGCTTGGACCGTAAACACAGAATATTCGATTTTTGGATGAAACATTAAATCTTTTTGACTGATACAACTTGGCTCTGATACCAACTGTAAGTCCCTAATCTGCCCGTGTATCAGTCAGATCCGTTTGATGGTGCGGAATCACAATCAAATGAATTATTTCAGATAAAATAGAAGAGAAGGAGAAGAAGAATAATATGAATCTTGTATGTATTGATATGAACTATGATCCGGATACAAGAGATTCACACACACATAAAAGCTCATGTTTCTCTCTGGCCGTAAACTACTTCTGTTCAACAACCACTACTCCTCACCCTAACACCTTTATTTATACATGTTGGATATGTGCCGGAAACAAATGGGTCGTAAATGAGTTTACGGCCGTAAGGTGTTTACGGCCGTAAACTCAGCAGTAAACTAGGCCATAAATTCATAAACTATCACACAAAAATATAATTGCCCAAAAAAATAAAATATAAACCATATTTTGACCCAACAATGATTGACGCTTTGTAATTTGAAAAATCTTTATACCGTCACCACTCGGTATTTTCTACTGTCCACCCGAGAGGGTGTGACACTTATCCACTTAATTAATAATGGCTGCTAACCAACACATCACCCATTTTCTTTGGATCTTATTGGATATAATTTCTTCATTAATGGGTTAAAGTTTTATTTTTCTCTTTTATTATTATTGTTTGCCAAAACATTTCACGGCTCTAGATGAACCATTTAAGCAAGCATTGTCACTTATTTTTATTGTTGTTTTAAAAAAATTTACACAAAATAAGAAATTATATGACCAATTTTCATGTGGGTTTATTTTCTCTAATTTTATGTAAAAGAAGTACCAAAAGAAATTTAACTCAAGTGTTGTCTCTTTTTTTTTCTTCTTTTTTAAGGTTGAAGATCAAGTTCTATATGAGACATATGTGGTTTAGATTACTATTAAAAATACGTAAAAGAAGTCAATTTGTAAGTTTTGTTTGGAATAAGTTTTTTAGAGTTTTATTTTTTGTTTTATGAAAAAACTCACAAAAAATCATTTGGAGTATGGATTTTTAACTTTATTTTAAATAAAAAAGTAACAGTCCACAAATGACGTCAAATATATATTTGAAAGATTTTAGTTTTTGGGTTTTTTTTTTATTAATTTTATACATTTACAAACTAAAAGCTATTTTTATCAGATGTTTCTATACAAATAAAGGTTATACCTGTCAACTATTAGCTTCCAATAATTTTACAAAACACCACTTATGTTACTTTTTACCTTCGATATATTGAATTTTCAATATTTAACTACAATTTAAACGTCTAAAAAAGAACCTCTAAACATTTTTGTTTTAAATATCTTATTTAGTTATTTAATGATGTTTATTTTATAATTATTTTTTCTAAATGACGGACATCTTCCTAAAACTAAATCATATGATTCAAATTTTGAGCAAACTTTTTTATAAAGTGTTTAATTCTTAAGTAATTATCACTAAACCACTCATTAACGATGAAATATATCGATTATCACTAAACTTTGAAAATAAATAAAATACGGTTAACCGCAACTCGAACTTGTATTTTGTGTTTTACCACCTCTATTTTTAGGTTGCTGCCTATGTTTCCTAGTTTTTAGTTCATTTGTTTTGGCTTCATTTTTCGTTGTTTGGTACTTGGTTGTCATTTTTTATGAACTTTGTTTATATTCATTCATTCTTATTTGATTTGTTTTCTTTTCACTCTTTTAGAAATAAAGATAGAAAATATGATGTTGGCTATTGTAGTAGTTAGTGATAGTTGTATTAACCGGTCATAGTAATGTTAGTTGTTGTAGTAGTTAACAATAGTTGTTAGAAGCAATGGTGATGTAATGGTAGTTAGTCATTCTTTTGGATCGTCATGGTAGCAAACGAAGTAGTCATAACAATAGCTGCATTTGGTCGTTGAAGTTTTGGTAACAGGGGTCTGAGACGATCATTGTCTACATAACATTCGTCATAGGAGTAACAATAATAGTAACAATAACACTTAGTTTTATGCTAGTGATTTTATTGATAGTTTGTTGGCATATATGAAAAATGCATGTTTTCATTCAATATTTTAGGTGAACGTTCATTACATATCGATTGAAGGCAAACGGGCAACAAGTTGAGCCGCTAGCTCTTTCTGGATGGCAAAACCAATTCTTTTGAAAACAACATTTTGTTGGATTAGTGTCTAAGTCCATAACTATTTTGGTATGTACTTGACCCGATGGTGCATGATCCTTTTGGGTTGCCTTCACTAAAGCAACTTGATAGGATGAATAATGGAGAGAAAGGATTAAATATGATTTATTAATATATTATGAGAATAATATATTAAAGGAGAAATCATATTGTTTAATTAATATTAGTCAATAATTAATTGGTAATTAGTTTTGTGACTAAAAGAGATTAATTAAACTTAAGGGACTGGAATTGTAATTATAAGATAATTGCAATTTGGGCCATGGATTGCCTTTTATTATAAGGTGGACGAATTCTATGGGGGAAGCCCATATGAAATCGTCGAAGGCCTTAAGGAAAGGGCTCCATGGGTTGCTTAGGGCTTAAGCATCCAAATTAGGGTTTCCTTGTTAGATAACCCTAATAGCCTTACTATATATAAGACCCTTATGACCCAAAAACGTGGGGAATCATTATTCTAGGGTTAGAACACGTTTTGGGCAGCCTCCATCCTCTATCCTCTTCATCCTCTTGCTTATGGTGTTTGTGAACCATTAGAGGAGTGACAATTGTGACTCTAAGCTTTCTAAAGTCAATACAAGGAGATTTGGGATTGTTATTGCTACATAACAATCAAGGTAACATCTTAAACCTATTCTCATGTTAATATGATTACTTGAATGCTAGAATTAGGGTCTATAGTCTTGGATAACTTGTATGTACAATAGAGAAACCTAGATCCAAGCATTAGGGTTTGTATGAGCACATAGGATGTTCTTATGACCAAAACCCATCAGTGGTATCAGAGCCTTGATTGGTTTCTATTGTAATGATGCCTTGTTAATTTGTTCATGCTTGAAAAAATCGTTTTTTTCCTCCTGTCTGATGTACTCGGCGAGTCCTATTGTGGAGTCGGCGAGTAGGCCCCGACTCGGCGAGTTTAGCTGTCAGACATGCGGATTTTCGGGATTTTTACCTATTTTGACTTAGGATAATTTCCATAATTGTTTAAACTTAATAAAATTCGAATTTTGTTAATCCCTTATGATTATCCTTGTCAAAATAAAAGATTTTGGTCATCTAATTAGATAATTGTTACCTTATTTGATATATGTTAAGTTATGGAAATTATTTGATCATTATCTAACAAGAATTTGAACTAGATTTAATTAGATAACCACCAATTATAGTTAATTGCCTTATTTGAATTATGTGATCTAGAATATTCTTGACAAAGTTTGGAATAGTTTCAAATTAATCCCTTTAGGTTTTATAGTTTAAATTAGAACTCAAAAGTTTAGTTTTGAAATTTAAATAGTTGAAATCCTAATGTTTTGAAAAGGTTTCAAAACTTTCCCTCAAGTTTTGGAATTTAAATTTTGATTAATAGTTTAATTTTGATGTATATTTAAATTCTAAACCCTAAGTTTTTGAAATGTTTCAAAACTTGCCCTCAAGTTTTGGAATTTAAAAGTTGATTAAAAGTTTAATTTAGGAATGTTAAATTCTAAAACCCTAGTATTGTTTTGAAAAGTTCATATCACACCCTTATGGTTTTATTAATTAATTAAGGTTTATAATTAAAAGAGGTTTAATAAATCCATAAAAGTTTTGGTTTACATTTAACTGAATTAAAAGTATAATCGTTAAATTTGACCACCTAGTATTTTAAAAAATGTAAAATACACCCTATACTATATATATAACATTAAAAGTCTAACATTATATATATGTATGAGTAAAAGTCAGTCTTACCGTTAGTAGGCCTCATTCACGAAGCTGGTCTATAAGGGGTGTTTAAGGAAATTGCCTATAAAATGGCGATTGAATGGGTATCCACTCTTACCCACCGCACTCTTGACTAGTGGAGGGTCGTTAGCCGAACGGGTAGGATAGGACGAAACCTTCCATTATAAGTATAATGAAGTACAAAAGTAACTAAATGTTTTTCAAATTCCCAATCTTAGTTACTTAGACAAAAGTGAATTGATGCAATTCCATGAAATTACACTTTGTGCCCTTGCGAAGACGTTAGTGGAGCGTGTGTGGTTTACCGGCACACTAAATGGTTCTAAGCAAAGGTAGCAAAGGGTGACTCAATGTTTGTCATAGTTCGGTGGAGCGTGTGTGGTTTACCGGCACATCGAATAGGTGACTATAACATGTGGGGGCACCATGTAGTTTGCATGGTTATTCACACCCGCTTTGTGATCCTCGGCATCCCAGTCACAAACAAGAGGGGCATGTCGAGATTTAAACATGCCATTAAAATGTTCAATGAATCTCATAGGATCTAGGAGTTTTCATAAATTTAAAACTTAAATTTCTTTTTCGTTTTTCGTGGTGGAAATTAGTGAATCGTCATTCACTTACCTTCGAATATTCTGCAACTAGATTACGGCATCCCTTTTCTAGGTTGTAGCATATTGTGTTGGGTCCCAGCCTTAGTATCTCATTTGGGTAATTTAGTAAGGACTCAATCAATCAACTAACTTGCATTCGTTTTCTCCCGTTTTGTAGATGTCAAAGTTCGACAACTATGGTCTTCCTAAATCCCGTGGAACAAGCTTTCCGCATGAAGATGATATTCCACGATTCGATCGAGGAACAAGAGATCATGCTTCACTTCCTCCTCTTCCTCCAATTATTCTACATAACCCACAAGTTCGAAGGCTTGAAAAGTTCAAGCTCACTCAAGCCCTTTTGGCAAGTAAACATAAAGAAGGAAAGTCGGTGTGTGCACACGTCCTAGGGATGAAGTCACACATTGATAAGTTAAGAATGTTGGGATCCGTTTTCTATGAGGAGATGGCTGTTGATTGGGTTCTTCAGTCACTTCCTAACTCATATAGTGAGTTCATAAGAGAGTACTATATGATGAACTGCGACGTGACCCTTATAGATCTCACATATATGCTTATTGCTGCTGAATCAGGAATGTTTTGGCGCAATGGAAAAGCAAAGTTGATTGGTGAATCTGCCTTCAAGACCTCTATGGATATAGACAATGGCAACGAAAGACATGCTATGATCGAAAAGTTTGATCATAAGAGAAAGGCAATGTCTGAAGTAGTTCCATGTCATGTTCCAAAAGATTCAATTTGCTTTTATTGCCAAGAGAAAGGGCATTGGAGACGAAGCTGCCCCATTTACCTAAGAGATCTAAGAGATGGGAGAGTCGAAACGAATGGCTCTAATATAGGTAAAATCCATTAACTAACCCCTTTTAAGCTTCTATTCTAGATTCTTAATACATAATGTGATAAGATTACAATTGATGTTTTGTAAGATCGAAGAAACGAAAGGAAGCTTAAAGGAAGAAGTGAGCAGAATCTAACCGTGAAGGAATGGATTTCGATCGCATTTCTCGAAGATTAGATTCTTGAGCTACTACTTAGAGTTAGAATTAGATAGCTAAGAAAGATGTATTAGCATAGTTTTTCAATGAATTGCATTGTAATGACAAAATTTTTTCGCAACAAAATAAATTTTGATTTTATATTATTTATTTATCCTTGCAATGGCGTATATGAAAAATTGATGTTTGAATGTTTCTATTATTAGCAATAATGGATTTGGTTCTTATTATGTTATTTATGGAAAGTCGAGAGTTTACCAAATAGGGAGAGTTTCTCATCGCCCAAGTTTCAATTGGACAGAAACTTGGAATCATGCAACTTGGTTGCACGATGAATGAGAAATTTCATATTTGGAAATTAGACTAATTCATTGACAAAGTGTCAAGTGAAGGACTAGGAGATCGAGCACATAAAGTTGCGTGTTGATCAAGTCCACCATAAGAGTAACAATGATATTCGTCATGATTTACTAAAGGTTTAGTAAATATGATTATACTTACAAGATTAAGTGTAATTATAAATTGATTGAAAAAGTTTAAATCAATAGCAAAACGAATAAGAAGAATCATGTAGGCATAAAGATAAAAGTTTCTCCATTCTAAGAAGAAGGGAGAGTAGCTTTTATGCTTTATGATAGGTCTTAATGATTAAGAACCATATCTCAATTGATCCTCTAAGTGAGTCTTAGTACAATTGTATGTTTAAGAAGAGGAATCAAGGATTGGAGAAATGGTTAAATCAAGAGATCAATCATACTTCGTTCCAAAACAAGTCTTAGAGTTAAGATTGCGACATTGAGTGATAAGTATTAAGAAGGTTTATAGCATTCATCAAATATGGAAAAGTTGTGATGTCTTGGATAAGACAAAGACCAACTAGGACCAATTTATGAAATGTTTTGATAGAAACTACGCTAACTCTTGAATATTTGTTTGTCAAGAAATGGTTATTGACAAGAGAATCCAATATGTCAAGGAGTAAGTGAGAGTCTTAATGGTCTTGAAAGGTTTCAAGAACAAATCAAATAAACCTTATCGATCATCACTAGCACACGAGTTGAGGTTTACAACCTATCGTGTTGACATTATTTTGTTTCTGTGCCAATCCAATCGACTTAATTATGCATGTGAGTCCTATGAGTTCTCATTTGAATGCATAAAAGGCAAGGGCCTTGATCAATGGAAAGTACATTGATAGGAAAAGGTGAGCTACTTAACTACTTGGAAGACATGGTGGGCAGCCGTGCTACCATAAGGCAAGAAATCAAGATTAAGAAAGTTCGGTCCATATGAGTTTGAATTTGTTGTAAACTTTGGTTTTGACAAATTCACATCGATAGGAACAAATACACCGTTTAAATCTAAGTGTCATAATATTTCCTCCTTCATGAAAATGATTGTGAGGAAATGCTTTCACTAAGAAAGATTTTAAGAAGATAGTGATTGTAAAATTGCATTCTCGAATTCGATTATGGTTACGGTATCCCTTTCCATAATTTGAATTGTGAGGTTTGGAAATTGTTTACAACACATATGAACTATCTAAGGCAAAGGTGTATAATGATAAAAGATTATCAAAGCACTAAGTATTAGAAACATGAACTTAAGAAATTCAATAAGCATTGTTTCTCTGAAAGTTAAACTATTTCTGAATATATGTCAAAGCTAGTGGGAGCATAAGTGTTATGTTTTATAATAATCATCATGATAGTGGGAGCATAAATGTTATGATTGTATGATTATTAAGGCACGTATTGCAAGTTGGCAATATTAATTATAGAAAACAAGAGTTATACCTTGCAAAGTCGTAAGGGTTGTAAAGTTGTTTTGCTATAATTAAGGGAGAGAATATTATGCTTCATTTCAAATCTAAGGGATTAGGTTGAAAAATGTTAATAAATTTAGTCAAGGGTACATAGTGTGTTCTTAAAATTTCGATTATGATTACGACATTCCTTTTCACAATTCGAATTTTGAGAACATAGCAAATAAAACATTATGTGTCGTGTCCCATACGCTTCGGGTATAGGATCGATTGCAAATGCTTTAATGCTTGACCATTCTAAAATATTCCAAATGTCGAGCGCATTTAGAGGGAAAAAGGGACTAGAATTGGTTTTGACTAAAATAACTAAACAACTATCAAAGGACAATCCAAAGTTTGACGATGATTGGTCGCTTGTGAGTAGTTGGAAGCATGGTATTGGATGGACCATATCGACATTATTATGAATAGAAAAGATTCTATTAAGAATGAGTTGTCATATGGAAATTATGGAAATGTTTCCATATTGGATGGACCATATCGATATCATTACGAATAGATAAGATTCTATTAAGAATGAGTTGTCATATGGAAAATATGGAAACGTGTCCATATTGGGAATTGAATATTGAAAATCTATGACTAGATTAGAAACCTTTATGCAAAAGGATGTTCAAAGAATGTACTTTGAGTGAGAGACATCGCGTCTATGAAATTGTTTTGTAACAATCTCCGATAGAGGACTTTGTAATATCATTGGCAATAGTCTTTGTGACTTTGGTGCAGTGACATTACGAAAGGATCATTGCATAGAATGTTAGAATCTAGCATATTTTATAAGTAACAAGAATTTGATATTCTCACACTTATGAAAAAGGATTTGGAGTTGTGAAATGAGAATGATTGGAAATGTGTTCAATTTGATCTATTTCACAAAAGTAAGAACCATAGGTAAACATTGTGTGCATGCTAAGAGCATGGAACAAGTGTAATAATTCAAGTAAGAGGTTGATTACCCGAAACAACAAATAATGAGTAATCGATATGGTGATAAATAAAAGGAGTTTTATTTATACTCAAAGGTTTGAGGCCATATGGGATTAGTATTATTCTTGTGTTTCATATTTGCATGTTTTGACTTCCAGAATAATTGAATTTATTAAGAATAATCGAATTATTCTAACGGGCCACAATCGTTTATATGTTGGAAGTAGATATGAATGAAGACTGTCGTGAATTGGTGTGTGGATTGTCTAAAAGAGTATTAGACATAAGCAAATGTTTGCTGCAACGTTCATGAGTGCTTATGAATATGATTTGAGCATTGGATTAAACCCACGCTCACTTGATCACTCCATGAATTGTATCACGAGTGATTAGTGAGACGATAACATCTTATATTCTTGAAACCGAGATGTGTGAGTTGTATCTTGCGAATCGGTTGCACATTGATAATATGTAAATGCACTAGAAACTTGGTGTTATAAAACATATTATTGTGTGTGATTCAGTTAGTAAGTGCAAGCGAGCATTGTATCAAAGTTTATCCGTTCCTTTTATCCAAAGTAGGATAAAAGCGATATCTTTGGGCCCCTCGATGATTTAGCGATGACAAACATAAATGCTCGGCCGGGCTAGGGCTAATTTGATTTGTTCAATTAGTCAGTCGTCATAAATCGGAAATCGAGATATAGTACAAAGAGAATGATTTGAAATCATATCTCATACAATATCTAGAATAGAGGAATATATGATCCCTTATCTAAAGGACACGCGTATCTGATAGGATCAGAGTTGACAGCGGCTTTGGAAAGCTACGATTGCAGATCAGGATCTGAAGTCTTACGCATAATAGTTATTAGACTTATTCAAGTGGGAGACTGTTGGATTAGTGTCTAAGTCCATAACTATTTTGTTATGTACTTGACCCGATGGTGCATGGTCCTTTTGGGTTGCCTTCACTAAAGCAACTTGATAGGATGAATAATGGAGAGAAAGGATTAAATATGATTTATTAATATATTATGAGAATAATATATTAAAGGAGAAATCATATTGTTTTATTAATATTAGTCAATAATTAATTGGTAATTAGTTTTGTGACTAAAAGAGATTAATTAAACTTAAGGGACTGGAATTGTAATCATAAGATAATTGCAATTTGGGCCATAGATTGCCTTTTATTATAAGGTGGACGAATTCTATGGGGGAAGCCCATATGGAATCGTCTAAGGCCTTAAGGAAAGGGCTCCATGGGTTGCTTAGGGCTTAAGCATCCAAATTAGGGTTTCCTTGTTAGATAACCCTAATAGCCTTACTATATATAAGACCCTTATGAACCAAAAACGTGGGGAATCATTATTCTAGGGTTAGAACACGTTTTGGGCAGCCTCCATCCTCTATCCTCTTCATCCTCTTGCTTATGGTGTTTTTGAACCATTAGAGGAGTGACAATTGTGACTCTAAGCTTTCTAAAGTCTATACAAGGAGATTTGGGATTGTTATTGCTACATAACAATCAAGGTAACATCTTAAACCTATTCTCATGTTAATATGATTACTTGAATGCTAGAATTAGGGTTTATAGTCTTGGATAACTTGCATGTACAATAGAGAAACCTAGATCCAAGCATTAGGGTTTGTATGAGCACATAGGATGTTCTTATGACCAAAACCCATCACATTTGTGGATCTAGAAGATATGACATTAGAATGCATGACCCGTTAGACTCTATTAAGGAGCTCTACCACCTCCGGTGCGAGAAAACCAAATGTATTGAATGCAAACTCTAATAGTAGTGTGGGCTTATCCTTTTGAAGTGTATTATTATAAGGGATAAGGACATGAGAAGGTAACGAACTTTCTATTTTGTTCACATTTATTCATTGAATTGTTTTTTCGTGCTTGATTTACCCTTGAATTATTTGAAATTGTTCACATTTTACCATTATGATTGTAAGGTAAAATGTGAACATTTCAAATAATTCATGAGTAAATTATGCACGGAAAAAGTTCAACGAGTAAATATGAACTAATTGAAAGTTTGTTACCCTTTCAAGTCATTATCTCTTTTTTGTATTCGTCCTTTAGTTTATTTTGCTTATTGGTAGCAATTACTTAGATTAGTAATTTTGATTCCAGTCATTATGATTTTTTTGTGTTGTGTTTGTAAGGAGTATTACAGAATAGAATGCATATCACATAACCATGTTGTAGTTTATTACTTTAATCCTAGTCAATGAGATAAACTTTTAATTAGAGTTTCTTTATTTATATTTTGGTGAAGCACCAACCCACAAAGAAGAAATAATCAGTAGAGTTTCACAAAGGCAAAAAGACATGTATACGAGCAATAAAACGAAAAATATATTGAAAATCAAAAGGAGTGTGGTGAAAAGGTACATATAGAACAAACATACAAACAAAAAATGTGGATACAAGTAATAACTAAGAAGAAAAGTATCAGTTAAAACAAGTTAAAAGTAAAAACTATGAAATGTGAACAATTTCAAATAATTCAAGGGTAAATCAAACACACAAAAACAAATCAGTAACTAATAAACAAAGTTGAAAGTTCGTTACCCTTTCAAGTCATTATACCTAGACCTGGCAAACGTGTCGTGTCGTGTCGGGTTCGTGTCGTGTCAAGACATTAAACGGGTTGAGAGTGCTTGACCCTAACCCGACCTGTTTAATTATCGTGTCGTGTCAACCCGTTTATTTTCGTGTCGATTTCGTGTCGGGTTTCGGGTTTAGGTTTAAACCTTACAAATATGTTTTGTCATGTCGGGTTGAAACATTTTAAAGGTTGAAAAGCAAGAGTCATGGAGGAAAAAAAATGAAAAAGTGAAATGCTAGAGTTGGGAGGTGGAATGGAAAAAAAATATACTCTCTTCGTCCCATATTTATTGTCCATTTTTGACTTTTGAAGTTTTTATTTTTCAACTTTGATCTTAAATATTTTTATTTATGTTATAAATTATTTGATAAAACTCATAACAATGAAAAGATATTTAAAACACAATCCATTCATACATTTTGCATTAAGTGTTATATATAAAAAAACAAAAATATTTAATGTCAAATTTGAAGAATAGAGACTTCAAAAATTAATATTGGACAATAAATATGGGACGGAGGTAGTAGTAAGTTTCGAAAGCAAAATGAAAAGAGTTAGAGTTGGAAAGCAAATGAGAGAGGAAATGAGGAGGAGTAAAATTAAGTCACTTTGAAAGTTTGAATTTTACTTTAAATTTTTGAGTTTGGGCCACTACAAATGTATTTAAAATATTTATTAAAATATGATATATATATATATATATATATATATATATATATATATATATATATATATATATATATATATATATATATATATAAGTAAACGGGTCATCTTTGAGTTGAAAGTCTTGACTCTAACGCTACCCGTTTAATTATCGTGTCGTGTCGTGTCAACCTGTGTACATAAACGGGTCAAAATCTTTGACCCTAACCCGCTAACTTCGTGTCGGGTTGTCATGTCGTGTCAGATTTTGCCAGGTCTAATTATACCTTAATATAACTAAGCAAGGAACTAAAAGACAATAACAATAATAACATTTAACATAAACTTCTAATAATAATAATAATAATAATAATAATAATAATAATAATATTCTATTTTTAGACTTTATATAAGTGTGTTTGATGTATTTAATTGTCAAATTGACTTATTCACTATACGTTTTGCTATTCCAACACGAAGAAAACCCGTGGGATTCTCATTTTGAGGTGTTTCATCAAAATTGTAATGTTTATTTATTTTTATAAGGTTTTAAAATGAAATTACGTATTTGTTTATTTTTATCTTCTTCTCTTCTAATGCCATTTGCCAATTTTCTAAGCCTTTTCTTAGCGTCTTCTCCTAAATTTTTCTTTCATATTCCCGCTCAAAATTGATGTTGACTTTCCAACTAAGAAAACTATAAATCAGGAATAGTATTTGGAAAATAATTTCGATAGGAACACCAATCCTTAAAATCAACACTTATTATTTTGGATTGGATTCGGTTTGATATGACTTAATCCTCTTTGCACCTTAAATCTTTGCAAATCATCGCCTCCCAATATCATGCGATTCTCTTTGTTCTTCTTCTTACTCTAACCAGACTCTCTCTCTCTCTCTAAAAACCACTCGATCTCCTCCGCCTAATTCCACCGTCACCTCCCATATCCGTGTGTGTGTTTTTTTTGTGAGACAACCAACAAACCACCGCACCTCCAAGACGAACTCACCGCTACCATTGGTTAACTCCTTCCCTCCCTCCCGCCTCTCTCTCTCTCTCTCTCTCTCTCTCTAAACTACCGCCGCTCTTTCTATCCTCGAAATCCGGCAACAAGGTAAGATTTCGGTTTGGTATTTGATTTTCATCATATTTTTTTTATTCGAAGGTTTGATTGTGATGTTTTCTCATTTCATAGGTTTGAAATATAATGTATTTTGATATCAGAAGTTCTGATTTTCAACAAGACTATCGATCATTCTTACATTTTGGTACATAAAACATTATATAGAGTAAATTACGCGAATGGTCCCTGTGGTTTAGTGTAAATTACACGCTTGGTCCCTAACTTATTTTTCTAACTCGGACTGTCCTCAACTTTTAATTATGTAACCCGCCTAGTCCCTATTCTCACATTCCGTCAATTGTTTCCGTTAGACACCCCACGTGCCTTGCACGTTGGGGGTATAAAAGTCTTTTCACATATCCAATGTTATAGCGCCAAGAAAAAAAAGGACGTATCGTTGATCAACGTGATCGGACACAAGCTTCACAGACAAAACCTTTGAAAACCCTTTGAAAACCCTTGAAAACCCTTGATCGAAAGAACCCTACATTTGAAAACGACGATGGCGCCTTGGAGGATACGTGCTACCATGGACGAGATTGACGTTGCTCGTAGATATGGTAAGTGTTTACTCCCTCAATCAGTTAGTAACTTAAAAAGAAAAATGTGACTAACCAATCTTTCCGTGAATATACAGCCGGACATCCGACGATATTCTCTGTCCGATTACACCATGGTGGACAGTTTACAAAGTTCCCTGGAAGAAAGTACATCAAAGGCAAGCAAAATTATGTTGATTTACTAGACATTGACACCTTTTCCATTCACGACATTGACGAGATTATGGAGGAACTTGGGCATATTGATTCAGACGAAACACTACTCTATTATCATTTCCTGAGACCATTTGGCGATTTGGATTTTGGGTTATTTGCTTTGGGTTCAGATCAGGATGTTCATCATCTGGGTACGTATGTTGCTAACCATAAGCTAATAGATGTATATATTGAGCATGGGAAAACAAATTTACATACTTATTCTATGTCCCCCAACCCTAGTAAGGTTAAAATTGTTGAAATTAAAGAGCCACCAGCTTGCTCCAAACAGTTGTTTTTGGAGTGGAATGACTCTCCAATTGAGCATGAGAGTGTTCCAGACCTAACAGAAGTTGAGAATGATAGTCATTTGGACAAAGAACCATCTTTGGTCGACCATATTGAATTTGAAATGAATGTAGAGAATGAGGATGATTATGATGGTAGTGGACACAACAATGGCAGTGGAAATGATGAGTTTGATGATGATAGTGAGAGTGAAGATAGTGATTTTTTTATTGATGAGGACAATCTCATACATGATGTTGATGTGGATATGAAAGATTTCCATATGAACATTGACAAGGATGTAGAATGGGTTGGAGGTTCTTCTGAAAGTAATGTACCTGAAGATACACAACAAGGTGACTTAGAAGTGATCAACACAGAGGTTTTGTTGTCTGGGTCTTCATCAGATGAGGCAAATGATGGTAAGCGAAGGAAAACTATTAGGGCCATACAGAGGGCTTATGAAAATGATGCAGCTTTGGTTAGTGAGCCCTTCTACATTTTTCAAACTTTCAGTTCATCTAAGGACTTTAAGACACAAGTGAAACTACATTCCATAAGGACAAGAAGGGAAATACAATTAGAGAAAAATGATAAGAATAGGGTTAGGTTTGTGTGTAAGGGCACTATACCAAATCTTGCTACTAATGAAGAAGAGAAATGCCCATGGGTTATATATTGTAGTAAGTGGAAGCGTGACATAGATTGGATGGTTAAGACATACACGAAGGAGCATCGATGTCTACAAACAAGGAAAGTCAAAGCGTGTGACTATAAGTTCCTTTCAGAGCATATAGTACAAGTTATTGAGACAAACCCAAAGATTCCTATTAGGGCTTTACGAGAGCAACTCCAACGTGAGTACCAGATGGACATTTCGCATATGAAAACTTTTAGGGCAAAGCAGCAAGCTTTAAAGCATGTTCAAGGAGATTATGCCAGCCAATACAGGCTGTTAAGGGACTATGTTTTAGAGGTACAAGCACGTAACCCAGATACTACGGTTAAAATTGATGTTGAAAGTGAAGCGAATCCAACTGTTGAGACAAGAACATTCAGGCGTATCTATGTTTGCATTGGAGCTTTGAAGCGAGGTTTTGCAGCGGGAAGAAGGGACTTTCTTGGACTTGATGGAGCCTTCGTGAAAGGTCCATATCCAGGCCAAGTTTTGTCTGCTGTGGTAAGATCTTCTTATTTCTTCTTGTATTGTATGTTCTTTATTTTAAGTAGTGTTAATTGACCAATGTTTTCTGGTAATTTATGTTTCTTATCAAAGGCATTGGATGGTAATAATGGGATATATCCTTTAGCCTATGCTGTGGTTGAATCAGAAACATTGAATTCTTGGACTTGGTTTTTAAGTAATTTGGGTGATGACTTAGGTTTGGGAACAAATTCCAATTTCACGTTTATGAGTGACAGACAAAAGGTATTGGAACCTATCCAAACTAGGTTTTATAGTTTTATACTATTGATGCAGTTATACTAACATACAAACATGTTACTATTGCTAGGGTTTGTTGCCTGCGATTGCAACACTATTTCCATGTGCAGAGCATCGCTATTGTCTTCGTCACATACACGACAACATGAAAAAGAACTGGAGGGGAAAGGTGTTCAAGGATCTTCTTTGGGAATGTGCCACGACCTCTAATGTACAACACTTTCATCAAGCAATGGAAAAACTAAAGAAGCTTAACAATGATGCTTATGAGTGGCTGAAACAAATACCTCCTCAAAGTTGGGCTCGCTCCCACTTTACTGGTATAATGACTTTCGATCTCTACTTAATAATTTTAAAAGAAGGTAAATTGAATACTGACATAGAAGTTGTTTATGTTCAGGGAGAGCACATTGTGATGCTCTAACTAATAACCTGTGTGAAGCATTCAACAGCAAGATAGAAGATGGTCGTGATGCACCAATTATTAACTGCATTGAGTTCATCAGAGAGTACATTATGAAGAAGATAGTCAAAGTTGACAAGGAAATTCAGAAAGTTGTAGGTCCTTTGACTCCTACAGCTACAACAATATTGGATAAGATAAAGAGTAAGGCAGAACAGTATGTTGCAACATTTTGTGGTGCTGGAAAATATCAAGTTGCTGGACCATGGCAAGATCAGTGTATTGTGGATGTAGGTCAACAAAGTTGCACGTGCAAAAGGTGGGAATTAACAGGAATTCCGTGCAAACATGGTGTGGCTGCTATTTGGGACATGGGGAGGAATGACAAAGATGTGGGAATCCCAGAATCATTTGTGCATCCATGTTACTGGTTATCAACCTGGAAAGAGATGTATTCTTTTAAGGTTAGTCCAATCAATGGAAGGTCCATGTGGGAGAAGTCAGCTATACCAACAACTCTGTTGCCTCCAAAACATCGTGTTCCCATAGGAAGACCAAAGAAGAAGAGAACAATATCAATTGTGGAAAAGGAGGACTTTGTTAGAGGAAACACAGCATCGAGGGCCCATAGATCAGTAACATGTACGAAGTGTAACAATGTTGGTCACAATGCAAGAACCTGCAAAGGGCAAAGACCAATTGTTGGTGGGGGTGGTGGACAATCACAAGTCAAAGGAAAAGGGAAAGGGAAGGCAACCACTTGATGGTTTGTAATAGGGCTAGTCTTTTGTTACTTTAAATATGAATGGATTGTGTTATGTTACTGCTTGTAATAGGGCTAATATTTTGGTACATTATTTATGAATAGTTTGTAATAGGGGCAGTATTTTGATACTTGTTTTAGCCAATATGTTGGCACTTTTGGATGAACTAGTTTGTCACCCTCATTGCCCTGTAATAGTTTGGTACTAATTAATGGAATGTTTTCTTCTTATGATACACCATTGGGTAGATAATAATTTGGTTTATATTGATTTTTACATTTATATTTTCCATAATAGTTTGGTACTAAATTAGATTGTTATATTCTTCTTATGATGTCACCCTCATTGCCCTGTTATAGTTTGGTACTAATTAATGGTCAATATGCTGCTTATACATCACTTTAAAACATAATCAATACAACACTGCTACAACCATTACAGTACATTTGCATTACAATACATAGATAACCTAACCAATACATAAACACCATTTTCATTGATCTTAAAAATCTTAACCATCTGCATTACAATACATACACAACTTAACCATTACAGAAAAGGATACCTTCACATTCACTGCTACAACCTAACCATTACAGATAATGATACCATCACATACATTGCTACAACCTAACCATTACAGAAGACTTTACCATTACAATAACAAATCATCCCCACCTTACAACTTGTAAACAAGTATCACCAAGAACAATACCCAACTAATAAATAAACATATTTTCAAGAAAAGATTTTCATTTTTCAGCTTCTTGTTCAACCTCACAAGCCAGGAGATTGTCAATCTGTCACCATGATCCTTTTCATCATCATCTACCCAAGCAATAAATCCTTTACGTGGTTCCTGTCAATTTCAAAAGCCACGGTTACAATACCTATAATCGCATACAGTGATATCCCCATCTAGGGTTACGATTACAAAATTCTCAACTACAACATACCTTAATTGGACATGCGTAAAAGGGTCTTCCTGGATTATTGTTAGTAGTTGAAGTCCGAATTACAGCAGCACGCCCACAATCGCATTGAACCATCCTTGATTTGAACATCCTTAGGTGTAACCGCTTCAAACGATGGAGGATTGAAAGAAACTCTAAATTAGGTTCGATCCTGATGAAAAATTAGTATTTGAAGATCGTTGGAAATGTGAAAAGACTTTTATACCCCCAACGTGCAAGGCACGTGGGGTGTCTAATGGAAACAATTGACGGAATGTGAGAATAGGGACTAGGCGGGTTACATAATTAAAAGTTGAGGACAGTCCGAGTTAGAAAAATAAGTTAGGGACCAAGCGTGTAATTTACACTAAACCACAGGGACCATTCGCGTAATTTACTCCATTATATATTTCAATAACTGAACAACCGGTGGTTAAATCATGTATAGTAATCAGAATAGGAAATAGGGTCAAAGGACAACCGGAGTAGATAAAATCCCAACTATATGTTTTTGATTTTGATAGAACATAAATCCGGTATGTTTTAAAATGTTTCTCAATTTGTTTGAAAAATTATATAAACATTTCATTATTATTGATAATGATACATATAAGCTATCAGATTTCATTAGGAGGTTCGCTAATCAGCTATATGTCGAACCATTTTGCCCTTGGTTTGTAATCTGTTTATTACATGATGGGCTGATTTCTCTACAAAAGGAAATCGTTTTCAGCTTCTACATAATGATAAACCATTTTGCCTTTGCTTAAATTATGAATGTTAATTTCATTATCCCTCTTTCATCGTCTTCTACATAGTATTTGTTACTTATTTATAAGATTTGGATTGCTGCAAAAATTTGACTTCATTAATCCACTCCTTAATGAGGAAGAGTGTTTCACATTGATGTTCACATTTTGCGTTTTGAAAGATACATTTGTTTTTTTATCATAACCAAAAGGGCCAAAACATGTTTTGAGTTATTAGCCTATCAGGTGGCTGCTGATGATCTTCATGTTTATATTTATTATTTGTATTTTTTTTAAATAACCTAAAATGTCTACAAAATTAAATTTTTTCCAGCTTTTGCCCAAGGCCCGATGTACATTTCTATTACTTGATATGAGTACAACTAAAAAACAAAAAAAAAAGTTTGTTGGAATTATTGTTATGAGTATCCCTCTAAAAAACTAAAAAGAAAAAAAGAAAGTTTGGTGGTATCTATTCCAGCAATGTAGCATTTTTATTTCGTGTGTTTGTCCCTTTAAAAAAACAAGTTCCAACAATGGTCCTTAGAAATTGAAATTTTTAAAAATGGTCTCTATAAGAATATTAATTACATAAATAGTCCCTACAAAGGATAAGTACTGTATCTAATAGTATGCAATGGTGTGAATAACAATTAGAAAAACTCAAAAGAAACCTAGAAATTACAGTTGACAGATTTTAGATTAAACTCAAAATACATTGATTTTAACCAAATATGTTCATAACAAAATGCAAAGTACATTGTTATAAACTTACAATTCCTTACTATTAGTACATATTAAAAAAATAAAAGAAAATAATAATAAAGTAGAATGCTATTTGATAAATAATTGGAGAAAAAACTTTAATAAAAGTTCGTTGCTATTCTTTGGAATGACTACGAATACAAAAACTAAGTTATGATATTTGTGCTATGAATACATGTAAACAACAAAAAAATAACAATAGAACGTCAAATCGACAAAAATATTCAAAATGAAAAAAATGGCCTATAATAAATTAGTAAAATTGATGAAATTGGCAACAATGTTCAAAATAAAAACTTTAAAGGATAAAATTATACTTTCTATTTTTTTTTAAGCCGTTCAAATTCTAAACAATGAAAAAAAACCGGCAATAACATGACCATACTGGACAAAGATGCTAAAATAGTCATATTGACTAAATAAATCAAACCGTAAACTTTAAATGTTTCGTATTACTTTTTTTTTTATTTTAAGTATGCCAATTAAGCAATATAATAAAATGATAAGAATGATATAATTAAAAAAAAAAAGACAAAATAGGCATTTTAACTAAAAAAAAATGATAAACACTCAATTTTAGAGATTTATAAAACTTTGCACAACTGTATTATTTATATGAATTTATGTTTTTGTTTTATTTAAATTTATATTGCATTCTATAAAAAAGATAATTTTCTAACATAAAATATTTATTAATTATTAATTTTTTTTATAATCATTGCTCAATAATTAAGCTATGAAAGTTATAATTTAGTTAAGATTATTTTAAACTTTTCATCTGTGGTGTCCACATGTTATAACCTAGATACTAAACTATATATTATTAAGATATTTTTATTTTATAACTTGAATATTAAATATTTAATAATTTTTTTTAATATATTCTTTAATAAGAGTTTATCGATTATCATTATACTACATAAAAATGATCGATAAAGAAGACCACTAACATTAGTAATATACTATCACAAGAAACTGAGTAGCTACTACCCTACTACTTGAATAGTGAGCATATAATATGAGCCCAATGGGCCACATTAAGATTCTATCTTTAATTGGCTATACTCTAATAATTACTCGAGAAAATAAAAGTACCAAACAATTTAAAACACCAAAATAAATCAATACCAAATAAATAGTGGAAACCTAGGCAAACTGACTTAACCTTATTTAACAGCTTAATTTAAAAAAAAACGCATGAAACCCTAATTTAAAAAAAATAAAAAATTATGAACTGCAACATTTAAGTGACTCACGTCAACCCGTCCCAATTCCAATACGAAAGATCATTTGTAGAACACTAACTATATTTTAGTTGTGTCACGGTTTAAATATGGACTTCTTGTATTCTAAGCTCTCATCACAATAGCACAAAAATGATAAACTTAAAGCCTTAATTATAAAGATAAATAAAAAAGTATGTACCCAAAAAAATATATTATTTAAGGTGAGTGCAATCCTACAATCCATGTCAATGTTAACCTGACATGAACACTTGGTTGTATATATATATATATATATATATATATATATATATATATATATATAAAGGAGCCTTCATATGAGAACAAGCCCTTTTGAAGGTGGATCTATCATTTTTTGAAGGTATGAAGTTGTAACATCGGGTTTCCGATGTAAATCATATTCTAATTTTTGGCAAATCAAGAAGAATCACAGGTCCATTTTAAGTCATCATGGAGTGGCAATATATGGCCACAACATGGAAGTTGGCAATGAAAAAACCCAATTTACGGGGTTTTCTCCATATATAAAGGAATAAGGAGGCTAATGTTTGCTCACCCTCAGCCTCCATCAGCCTCTTTGAGATTTTGAAAACCCTAATCCCCCCTCCTTTGTTTAAACCTTGTTTTAGTGCTCTTTGAAGCCATTGAAAAAAAGGAAGAAAAAGAAGTGAGCTTTGAATCTGCAAGCAAGTCATTATCCTTTGTTGTAGCAGTCTTTTGGACCCTTTTAAGTGTCCAAGACTCGATTTTTATCATGATAGGTGGTTAGATCTTGAGTTTTTCCCTTAAATCTTCATGTCTTTGATTATTGAGTAGCGAGATCTCATAAATTTGAAACTTTATGAATCTCTAGGCTATTTAGAACCCTTGATACTTTGGATCTGGATTTATATTGAGGTTTAGTATCTTCCATGGAAGTTTTGGTTAAAAACCCTCATTTTGACATAATAAGAGTCTAAGACAAGCGTTGGACATACATGTCTGGAAAGTAAGGGTTTTTATGTTGTTGTATGATGCTAGAAACATTTATGGAAATGGGGAACTAGTTGTCTTTAAGAGAAAGTGCTTAATGAGTTAAGCCAAGTTATGTTTGCCCTATTTATACCAAGAAGTGAGATCTCTATCTCTTGGAGGGTCTAAAGAGATAAAGTTGGAAACTTCATCCACTTGGACATTAGAATGGACCAGATCTGAGCTTCGGAGCCCTTAGGATCAAAGAAAATGACTTAATCTATTAAGATGTTCGAAGCCCAATGCCCATGGTGTGACCTAGGATGCCACGACGTGACGACTGGGCTAAGACTCGTCTACTTTGTCATTTAGTGGTCACAACGTGGCCATGACGTGGTGACTAATTGGAATTGAATTTACCGTTGACCATTGACTTTGACCAAGTTTGACTTTAGGTCATTTTGAATATTTTGAGTATTAGATTGAGTCTTGGTCCCCGGGTGTTGTACAAGTGACTCGTAGAGCCGGTAGTTGGAGCAACAGTCGATTCTGCTGTCTTTTTGTCGTTGAGAAGAGTTTTCCTCACTGTACTTATGGGTTGAAGGTACCAATGTCTACCCATTGGATTATGTATCATGATATATTGGATTGATGTTATGCTGGTTATGTATTAGACTGGTAGATCTGTTGGGTTGAGTTGGTCCTACTTTGTGCTGAAGGCGAAGATACCCGGGGCGATTCGGATAAGCTGAAGGTTCATATATACATGTTATATGTATGGTTGTGTGTAGTATCCAGTCAGGCCAAAGGCCTAAAGAGCGGTTTAGATAGGTTGTTGGACCTGTGAGGTGGTCCAGTCAGACTGAAGGCTCATATATACATGTTGTTATATATATGGTTGTGTGTAGTACTTTGGGGGAACTCACTAAGATTTGGCTTACAGTTTGATTGTTATGGTTTCACATACTTTAGAAGATAGGGGAAAAGTGATGGCTTGATCGTGTACATCCTTCGGATTTAATGAGATTTGATTTTGGAAAAACTCTGATTTATGATTTTGACATGTACGAACTATGTTTTGTAAACATTTATGGTTTTCAGATTGGTTTTGAAATTAAAAATTTTACCTTGATTTTTTGGGTGTTATAATTTGGGATCAAAGTCCTGGTTTGAGCGAATTGGAGGAGCATTCCTGTGATTCCAGACTCAAAATAAGGATCTTTAAAAGTTTTCAAAATAGTTTCCAAAATAGTTTTCAAGGGTAACCAAGGAAGGATGAGATGTGTACGATTAGCTGGAGCATGAAAGTTTACCCCAAGATACCCACACTATCATTTGCTGATGATGATTATGATAGTAATACATGTTAGAAGTAAGCTAGGGATCTTCAGGAATTGCATGATAGAATTACCTGATGTGTGATGCCTGGTAGCCTAGGAGAACTCCTTGTATGATAGATAAAATTGACGTCATTACTTTAGTTGCTTAGTGTCTGCATCATTGTTGTACATAACTAAGATTTTATAGGATGAGAATGTTTGATTTAACCTTATTTCATGTTCCTTGTCTGGTTGTAGGCTTATGGTAGAATCAACTATTTGACTATCTATGGAATCCAACGTTATGTATGATTAGCATGCACGAGTGAGTGTAGAGTTGGTGGAAGCTTCATGAGTGAGTGGGGGGTGTAGCAAGTAAGCTAAAGGATGATTAATCACTATCAAGAGAGTGAGTATAGGATATATGTGTTGGATTAGTGTCTAAGTCCATAACTATTTTGGTATGTACTTGACCCGATGGTGCATGGTCCTTTTAGGTTGCTTTCACCAAAGCAACTTGATAGGATGAATTATGGAGAAAGATGATTAATTATGATTTATTAATATATTATGAGAATAATATATTAAAGGAGAAATCATATTGTTTAATTAATATTAGTCAAGAATTAATAAGAATTAAGTTTGTGGCTAAAAGACATTAATTAAACTTAAGGGACTAGAACTGTCAATTGTGTGATAGTTGAATATTGGGCTAATGGACTCCACATTAGAGGGGTGGACGAATTCTATGGGGAAACCCATTAGAAATCGTCCTAGGCCTCTAAGGAGGGAGTCCATGGGTTGCTTAGGGCCTAAGCATCCATATTAGGGTTTCCTTGTTAGATAACCCTAATAGCCTCACTATTTAAAGGACCCTTGAGACTCAAAAACGTGGTGAACTTGTTCCTTAGGGTTTCCACACGTTTTGGGCAGCCTCCACTCTCCTTATTCTTCATCCTCTTGCTCTTGGTGTTTGTGAACCATTAGAGGAGTGACAATTGTGACTCTAAGCTTTCTAAAGTCATTACAAGGAGGATTTGAGATTGTTATTGCTACATAACAATCAAGGTAAGATCTAAGACCCCATTCATAAGTTAATATGATTAATTGTATGCTAGATCTAGGGTTTAAAGTCTTGGATGAATTGCATGTACAATAGAGAAACCTAGATCCAAGCATTAGGGTTTGTATGAGTACATAGGATGTTCTTATGGCCAAAACCCATCAATATGTGTATCCTAGTTGTTGGTTTTGTTTTCGGGTAGTTTGTGATGATCCATTAAGACAAATACGGGTAATTGTGGAAGGTAGTATGGTCCCGTACTACTAAAATCACATGACCTGTACGTGTAGCAAAGAAGTCACAAAACCCAAGGGTTTAGTCTCTTTGTGATGGTTGTAATAACATGATTTGTGGCATTTATGATTTATATTTTGGTTCATTTTCAGTATGGTGTTCACGAGAGGATCTAGTTTAGGAGCTGGCGGCCCGAAGAGGCCAAGATTGACAAATGATGATATTCATGAGTTGATCACCACTAAGGTGGATATAGCTATCCGAGGTGCCATCATGGAGGTTTTCGGGTCTATCAAGACCATGATGATTGAGTAGTTCGATGAGTGGTACGCCGCTGACTCTGAGGCTGTTGCTGCTGCAGCTACCATAGATGTTGCTACTATGGGGGTTCAGGGAAGAGGCTCATTCTATTACCAGGACATTAGCAATAAGAATTCCCCCGAGTTCGACGGGGTTAAGGAATTGATTGTGGCTATGAGGTGGATTTATGATGTGGAGGGATGTTGCTTCACCTGTTCTTGTCCGAAGGACTGGAAGGTCAGGTGCACCCTGAACCTTCTTGGACTGGGCGCGAAAGACTGGTGGAACCTGGTAACCAGTCCTTATACTCCTGATCAAAGGACTGCTATTACTTGGAGGTAGTTCTCAGATATTGTTGGGTTTTGAGTTTGTAGTATTGCGTCATTGGGCTTTTGTTTATAGTCCATAGTTTACATGGATTGGGCCTGTCCAACCGTGTTTCATTTATTAGGGTTAGCTATATAATGTGCATGCATGCACCGTGTATGAAGTAGTTGTCGATCTAATCTCTTGTAACCCTAACACACCTCTACAATAGCAATTCTTCATAGAGTTCTTCTGAGGTTGTGAATCATTAATCATTCGACACTAGTTTTGATTCATCTGATTTTATTATTTACATTGTGTTCTTGGTTTATTTTTTTAAAGAATCTTATCGATCTACACGTTTTAATCTCATCAATTGGTATCAGAGCAGGAGGCTGTGTAATTCATACGCATCTCTTCTGTTTAAAGAAAATCTTTAGGGTGTCCGTATTTATCGAATCTGTTGAGCCGTCATCCCTTCAATGACGTTGCTCTTAGATCTCGATTTTTCCCTAATATCGTTTTACCAGTCTGATTCTTGATAGGTAATCAAATCAGACCATTATGTCACACGACGATTCTCAAACCAATCCCATCAACATCTCCAACAACATTGGTTCGACTACGAGGATTCCGATCTTGCATACTCAAGAGTACGAAGTTCGGGCTCTTCACTTTGAAGATTATGTTCTTGGATCAGAGGACAACGGATATTTGATCTAGAAGGCTATTACAGTGGTTCCTTTCACCCACTCCGGAACCAATAAAACCATCAAGAGACAGAAAGAGTACAATTAGCTTATGATCAATGTAAAAGATGTTCCTCAAGACGAGAAAGACAAACTGATAAGTAATGTGAAAGCAATAAGGATGATCAGATTCGCTTTACAATCTGACACTTTTCGTCTAGTAAGCTCATGCACTACTGCAAAGGAGATCTGGGATAGGCCTAAGGAGTTGTATTCCATCGATGCGGACCTTGAGCATTTAATTCAAACTCTTCTACTTTCCGAGTTTGGTGACTTCAAGCAAAAGCCAGATGAAAGTCTCATTCAAACATTTGATCGCTATAACCATCTTCTCAGTAAGATGATTAAGCATGGAATCGGCAGAGAGTTAATTGAGTAGAAGGTTACTTTTATGAATGGTATAAGGCCAGAATGGATGGCGGTGGTTTCAACTGTTAAATCTCATGAACAGTTTAATTCCTACTCGTTGGCGAAGCTTGTGGGAATTCTCAAGTCACATGAAAATGTTGTGACAAAGGAAACGAAGGTAGTCTCTGGAATGGGATCCTTGGCTCGTATCTCAAAAGGTAAGAATTTAGTTGAAGAAGAAGAAGAGTCAAATCTTTATGAGTGTAATCTCACAAATGAAGAATACGCTTTGATGGTATCAAATCCAAGGCGATTTGCTAGAAAGAAGTTCCCTGCCAAGAACCGAAACTGGCAGGGAAGCTACAGTTCAGAGAAAGCGAAAGACGAAGTTAAAAGCACTCCTTAGAAAGAAGAATATAAGAAGGAGAGCAAACTTGTGGGTGACTCAGGCTATGACTGTAATTACTATCATGGCAAAAACCATCTAGCAAAGGAATGCATGCTAAGGAGAATGAACAAAAAGAAAGAGGGTGAAGATGACGAATCTTACTACATGCGTAAGCTTGAAGAGACGAAGAAGAAAAAGGAAAATGATATATCCATGCCTGTGTTAATTGTGTAGGAAAACATCGAAGAAAACGAGTTCAGTGGAGTAGAAGTATGGTCTACTGACTCGAAAGACGAGGAAGTTCACAAGCCCACTCACGACAGGGAATTTGTTGTGAAGGAAGAAAGATCTGAGTTTGCTAGAAAGTGTTTGATGGTGACAGCTGGAGTGTCACAAATGAGAGACAATGCTATTGATGGCAGATGCGATGAAGCAAAGGAAAGGGAACATAAATGCTTTACTACAAAAACCAGTTGGAGAATAGATCGACGAATGTGATCGGTTGATCAAGAAGGTAAATTACATCCTTGAATATCTCAAAATACATGTTTCTAACTATGAAAAAGAATTAAACGATTTAAAATTCACCTTTTCTAATTGAAGTGGTAACCTAAAACAAACACGCCTCACGTATTCTAACCTAACTGATCAAATCAGCAGGGTGTCTTCCAAGAGTGAGAAGCGAAGGATATGGGATAGAGAAGAAGGAATTAGAGTTGGTTAGGGCTAGAGATGAATTGATTTATTTGCAACGTGACAATTTAAAGCTTTTGAAACAAAGGAATATTTTTTGCTTAATTGCTAAACGTCTTTATTCCAACATTACTCAGTTACATTTAGATTGTGAAATAGACAACAAAATTCACAAAATGATTTTGCCTTTCCTTGAATTAAAGGAAGACGATATAGATGTCGATTGCTATAATTGTGAATCAATTGTCTCATCTGAAGAAACGTACGAAGCCTACAGAATTGGACTGGACAAAATTGAGTCATTTATTAAATCCAAAAGATTTATGTTGGTAGCCGATGAAAATACACCGCTCACTTCGAGGTTCAAGCTTGTCATGAGTCTCTCATCTTACGAAAGCTTCACTACCCCAAACCTTGATATGTGCCAACGAGGGAACCTTCCTTGTTCACATCTACTGAGGTGTTTTGGCAACCTTCTTAGTTGGGACTAGATTAAGGATATGGGCGGCAATCTCTAAGGCATACCCCATAATGAGATAGGTAACGAAGCTCGACTCATCATGGAACGAACCATGTCTAACAAGGTTCGATTGCGCCTCTCAGCCACACCATTGATTGCGGTGTTTTAGGTGGCGTCATTTGTGAAACAATTTCACATTCCTTAAGATAGTCGTGGAACTCGATACTAAGATACTCACCACCCCTATTGGATCTGAGCATCTTTATCTTTCTGCCCAATTGATTCTCCACTTCTTGCTTAAACTATTTGAACTTTTCAAAGGTTCTGACTTGTGCTTAATTAAGTAGATATATCCATATCTCCTATAGTCGTCGGTAAAAGACACATAGAAGTGGTTAACATCCCTTGTGGTGGATCTGAAGGGCCCATACACATCTGTGTGTATGAGATCCAACAATCCCTCACCTCTTTCACAAGTACTAGTGAAAGGTGATTTAATCATCTTTCCAAGTAAACAAGATTCACACGTGTCATCTGACTTTAGGTCAAATGACTCCAAGACTCCATCCTTTTGGAGTTGGGCTATGCGCTTCTTGTTGACATGTCCAAGACAACAATGCCACAAGCATGCCTTGTCTAAATCATTAGAAGAATCGATATGCAAAACATTATTTCCTAAGTTATCTACAACCATCACAATTTCATATACATCATCACAAGGTAATGCTTCAAAATAAAAAGTACCATTACAAAAAGCATTAATAGAACCAATTTCATTATTAAATGAAAATCTGAAGCCTTGTCTATACAAACCATGAAATGAAATAATATTCCTCGTCATCTCCGACGAGTAGCAACAATCATTCAATTCTAATCCCAACCCACTACTAAGTACTAAAGAATAAATCCTGATCTTGGTGACAGGCAACGATTTCCTATTCCCTATTATCAGGTTCATCTTCCCATGCTCCACATCCCTCCTTCTTCTTAGCCCCTGCAAATCAAAGCAAATGTGAAAACCACATCCTGTATCAAGGACCCAAGAACTAGCATGTGATAAGTTATTAGATAGAATAGTATAAATACCTGCGAAGGTGGGTTTTATCTTCCCATCCTTGATGTCCTGCAAGTATTCCAGGCAGCTTCATTTCTAATGCCCTTTCTCGTGACAGTAGAAGCACGTTGCTTCTTTAGGATCGGATGAGGGAGTGGAAGAACCGACTTTACCCTTAGATCCATTTGAAGAAGATCCATCATGGGACTTTCCCTTGTGGTTCTTAAAGGGAGATTTCCTCCTTTTCCCTTTTCCATATGCTATAGCAAGGACCGGGGCAACAATAGTAGGGGCGGAGTCGACAACTTTTCCTTTAAGTCCACTTTCATCACTTTTCAACAAACCTTGAAGTTTTCTCAAAGTGACTTCCTTATTGTTCATATGATAAGTCATCTTGAACTGATCATAACAAGGAGGTAAAGAGTGTAGGATTATATCAATCGCCAACTCTTCGTTAAAGTTGACATTCAACTTGAGAAAACGATCCACATACCTTTGCATCCTTTACAAGTGTCTCGTGATGGACTCTTCATCTTTCATCTTGGTTGTTATCAGCGAGGTGACTATCTCGTACCTTTCTTAACGCTCACTTTGATGGTACTTTTCCATCAAGTCTTGGCACATCTCGTAAGGCTAGTAGTCCTTGTAGAAGCGCTGCAACTCAGGAGTCATAGTGGCCACCATATTACACAACACCTTTGTCGCATCCTTTTTGTGATCCCTATACTCAGTCATTTCTTCAGCAGTAGCTTTGGTTTCATCTATCTCTTTGAGTTCTTTGTCGAGGATGTATTCTTTCTCCTCATATTTCAAGGCCATTCGAATGTTGCGAATCCAATCCTTAAAATTGGATCCATCGAAAGTGACACTAGCACAAATGTTCATAAGAGAAAAGGAGCTTGAGGAGTTGGAGTTGGAGCCAGAAGCGTTGTTTGAGCCAGACATCTGAAAAAGAAAAAGAACAAAGTTTTGATTACATAAAGAATCCTTAATATAACACCCAAATGAAATATTAAGGCCAATACACAACACAATAATTCACAATTCGGAAGAGGGATGCCGTAATCCAATTGCAAATTTCTTGAAGGTAGGTAAATGACGATTTACCAATTCCACCACGAAAAATGAAATAAAGAATTAGGTTTTAAATGAAATGAAATTCCTAGATTCTTTTGAGATTCATTGAACATTTCAATGGCATGTTTAATCTCGATTATGCCCTTCAAGTTTGTGACTAGGATACCGAGGATCACAAACAAGGTGTGAATAACCATGCAAATTAGTTTGGCACTCTCGATGTTACTTACCACCTAATCAATGTGTCGGTTAACCACACATGCTCCATTGATCTATGGTAATTATCGAGCTACCCTTTGCCACACTTGTTAGTCCAAGTTAGTGTGCCGGTTAACCACAAACGCTCCACTAACAACTTGGCAAGGTGTAAAGTGATTTCATGGAATCGCATCATTTTCACATTTTGCCTAAAGTAACTAGGATTGAGAATTTTATGAAAAAATTTAGTTACTTCATAATAATCATTATACTTATTAATGAGGAATTAGTTGTCCTATCCTACCCGTTCGTCTAACGACCCTCCATCAATCAAGGAAGCGGTGGGTGAGAGTGGACACCCATTCAACCGCCATTTTATAGGCAGTTTTCTTATACCCCCTTATTGATCGGCTTCGTGAATGAGGCCTACTAACGGTAAGAATGACTAATCTTATATATATATATATATATATATATATATATATATAAGTATTAAGCTTTTAATATTATATAAGTATAAGGGTTATATTTTAAACTTTTAAAATACTTGGGTTTTAGACTTTAATATTTCAAAATTAAACTTTTAATTAAATTTTAAATTCCAAAACATGAGCGCAAACTTTGAAACTTTTCAAAACTTCTAGATTAAATTTTAAATAATTAAACTAATCTTATAATTTTGAACATTATCTTAAAATTTGACCATTATCTTTTGATTTGATGAGGATATCCATTACCATATCATAAAATTCGATTTTAAACACTTAAAACAATTTTAGGCAATTATCCTTATCTAATTTAGGCCTGAAATCCGAAAAATCTGCCAACAGACGAACCAACTCGTCGAGTCAGGGCATGGACTCATTGAGTTGGTCCCACTCGTCGAGTTCATCTTTGAACTCGTCGATTCAGCACACGGTGAGCAAAACGATATTGATCTAGCTTTGAACAAATTACAATTGCATCAAATATAACAGAAAAACACCCTAAGCTTTGATACCGCTTATGGGTTTTGAGCATTACAAAATTCCTATGTGTACATGTAACCCTAATTGCTTTGGATCTAGGTTTTTCTCAAGTTATACATGTAAATTAATTTTCCAAAGAAAGAGCCCTAGATCTACTATATAAAACCAAAATCTAATCATATTAGGTTTTAAGTGAATACCTTTCTTGTTAGCTAGTAGTAACAAGTAATCCTCACTTCAGTTCCTTGACGTTTGAAAGCCTAGTGCTCCAAGCGTTGCACCTCTAATGGAATCACAAACACCACAAGCAAAGAATGAGAGTGCATGAGTATGAAATCGGCTAAGGTTTCTCTTAGAAGGTAGGCAAGCCGATTTCTTGAGGCTAGGGGTCCCTTTTATAGTTAAGGCTGCTAGGGTTTTCAAATGGAAACCCTAATTCCCTTGCTTAGGCCCTAAGCAATCCATAGACCCCCATATGATAAGCCTCGGACAAAATCTATGGGCTTCCCATAAATTTTCGTCCACTCCTTATCAATAGAGTCCAATAGCCCAAAACTACAACTATAATTGATTTACATAATCAATACCCATTATTTAAATCAGTTCCTTTGATCACTAAATTAATTCCAAATTAATTTATGATCTAATTAAATAATATGATTTCTCAATTAATATATGATTATTATAATATATTAATAAACCATTAATTAACCTCTTACTCTAAAACTCATCCTCTCCAGTTGCCATGGTGAAGGCAACCCAAAAGGACCATACTTCTATCAAATCAAGTACATACCAGTTATAGTTATGGACTTAGACACCTAATACAACAACTATCTCTATGGGGTTCGATGTACCATCTGCATGGATCACAAGAGTTTGAGATATCTCATGGATCAGTCGAATTTGAATATGAGGCAATGTAGATGGATTGACGTGGTCAACGATTATGACTGCGAGATTCTTTATCACACGGGGAAAGAAAATATGGTCTTTGATGCTTTGATCCACAATTCGGCTAGTTGTTCTGTTGGGAGATTATGTATGAGGATTTCTATCGATTCGTTGCTTTTGTACTTGATCAGAGAGGCTCAGATCGAGGGACTCAAGAAGGAAAATTGGAAACAGGAGAGAATCAGGGTTGCGATTGACATGTTTTTTACTAACATACATGGATTGTTGACCAGGTGTGGTCAGGTTTGTGTACCTGATTTTGGAGGGATCAGGTAGACTGTACTGGAGGAGGCATATAAGTCCATATTTTCGATACACCCTGGAGCCACCAAGATGTATCGAGATTTGAGGCTTAGTTATTGGTAGCCGTGCATGAAGAGGGAGATTGCCTGGTATGTTGAGAGGTGCTTAACCTATTGGATGGTCAAGGCCGAGCACCAGAGGCCGTATAGTAAGCTTAAGCCTTTAGAGCTTCGCATATGGAAATGGGAACATATCACCATGGATTTCATCATCAAGTTTTGTAACATCCAGATTCTTGGGGGAATTTTAATTGAATGTATTTTTCGATGTTTGGGAGGTACCACATCATCGTGAAGGCATCCCACGACGTGGTGATGGTTGATGTATCGCGAGTTTTAAATGAACGCCATGACATGGCAACCTATGACCATGGCATGTTAGATGTTTAATGAGAAACCCTAATATACGGGGTTTGCGAACTATTTAAGGGAATTTGATGGCTAGGGTTGGTCATCCTCAGCCTTCATCACACTCTTGCAGCCTCCAAGCAAACCATAATCTCTATTTTGGTCTTTAAGTTTTTTGTGTTGATTTTTGGGGATTAGAAGAAGAAGGAGGTGACTTCTAGACTTGGATTCAACAAGCAAATCTTCTCGCCATCTTATTGTGTGCCTTTTAGACTCTTGTAAGTCCCTAAGTTCCAAGATTTTTCGTTTTTTTGTGCATAGATCTAAGTTTCTAGGCCTTAATCTTGATATCTTTATTTATGGGGTAGTGAGACCTCATAATGCTTGAAAGTTTATAAATCACCAGGTCATTTTTGGCCTTTGATGCTTTGGATCTGGAGTAATATTGAGTTTTAGCATCATGCATGAAAGATTTGGCAAAAAACCTACATTTTGACCTAATAGAGTCCAAGATCTACATCATACATGTATCTATAGAAAGTAAGGATTTTTATGTAGTCAATTGATGTTAGAAATGTTCTGGAAATGGGGATCTGGTAGTCTTAAAGAGAAAGTGCTTAATGGGCTAAGCCAAGTTATATTTTGCCCTATTTAGATCTAGAAATGGGATCTCTATCCCTTAGTGAGTATGAAGGGATAAAGTTGGAAATTTATCCACTTGGATCTTAGAATGGGCCAGATCTATGCTTTTGAGCCCTTAAGAATAAGGAAATCGACTTAATCCCTTAAGTTGTTGGGAGCCCAGTGCCCACGGCATGGACTAGGTCTCCACGGTGTGGCGGATGGGTTGAGACTCGCCTATTTTGTCATTTAGTGGTCACGACATGGCGACCTACTGTATTTGACTTTGATTTTGACTGTTGACTTTGACCAAGTTTGACCCAAGGGTATTTTGGGTATTTTGAGTTGTATTTGAGATTGGTCACTATTTGATGAATGGGTGATGGGTAGAGCTGATATTCAGAGCAGAGACGTATTCAACTATTTGTTTGGAATGAGAGGCGAGTCTTCCTTACTGTACTTGTGGGTCGATGTGACAACCCGTAATTTCTATCTTGTAAAAGTCAAACTTAGTCAAAAAAAAGTCCAACGTATCAATCAAAGGTCAAACTTGTTCCTTTTATTATCTTAATAAAGTTAGGGTAATGAATTTATAGGTGTATAAAACTAGCATTCTTAAGTGTTAGGGTTTATGGAGGAAAGTCATTTGGAACCAAGGACCGCAAACGAGCCTTCGGGTCGTGAACGAGCTTCGGACCGTGAACCCTCGGTTTTCGGCCATGAACTCTACCCTATATATATTGGTGTTGTTTGATTTTTGACTCAATTCTACACTTCTGACCACAAACACACCCATTCTCTCCTAAGGATCATCAACCGTAAACCCTCTTTTCTTTTATATATCTTCCGAGGATCCTTAATCCACCTTCGAATCTATTGAGAATCATCAAAAGTTAATTCTTTCAGCAATCAAGTGTTCTTCATTTTTGAGTTTTCGGCCGTGAAACCTTCAAATCTTCAACGGTCGTGAACCCTTTACGGCCGTGAACACCGAGGTCTGGCTATGAACATCAAGCAGATTCTTGATTTCGGTTCTAACACTTCTTCTGTAACTGTTCGTTACATTCTAGGTTGTTTTCCTAATACCTTTGAGGTTATATTAACTAATTTCATGCCAATATCTTGCATAAATTGCTATTTAGGACTTGTTTTGTCTCGGGAACTAGCTTGTGAATCAATCATCCTATATCGAACATTCAATCGTATCGCTCACAAAAGGTGAGTTCATACCCCTACAAATTACAGTTTTAAATGCTTTTTAGGGGGAGAATACAAGTAGAACACAATAGAATTGTGTTAACATTGACATGTAAAAACAAATCAAAGGATTTTTTTATGCTTATAGATGTGTTAAACATTACATGTGAAAACATCAAACAAAGGGATTTCTTGAACTCAAAAACTTGTTAAAAACACTTTAAAACTCTTTTAAAAATATTTTAGATTGTTGTTTATTATCAAAATCATATCCGTGTATCTATTTACGTATAAGTATGCTTTAACGGACTTAGGACTGTTGCTAAATGCCATAACTCCTGTTTCTTGTTTGGTTATGGGCTTAGGGTAGGATCACTAGTCCGACGGTCGGCTAAATCATAGTTATAATTAGTAAGTACTTACATGAATATTAAACCCCATTTTTAAGGAACATACTTAACTCAGTTGCTTATGTGAATAATTGAGTCTTTTTCAACAAATCAATAATAGTTCAAACAAACATACTAGTAAACTATCATAGGTATAGTTTAGAGGATCACTGCATACTATTTCTAGAACAGAGAAACATACATGAGTTAATACTTATATACTATTACTATCAATTACAAAGTATACTATTCATTTACAATAACAAGAAGGAACATACATACTATAACAAGAACAAGATAAGTAAAATGTGAGATACTTTTTCATGGCATAGCAATATACTTGTTGTGTCACGTTTTGTAACCAGAGTCTCCTAGTGGGAGAGCGTGAGTTTATGTATAGATCTATATGGGATTGACCATCCTACACCTTGTTGCTAGCTACAGTGGGATCTGCAGGTATACGGGTGACAAATGTCATACCATTTCGACGTCTGAAGAACGTCGTGTTTTATTCTAGTCAATCGAGTATGGTTATAAATTAATCACATTTTAACCTTAATTAACAATTTGGTTTTTAAGGTAGTTAGTGCATCAATAGGATATTTTATACAAACTACTGTAAAACTTCATTTTCCATTACTTTCATACAGTGAAAATCTCACATGAGAAATGCATACTATTTTTCGAGTAAAGATAGTTACCTATATGGAAAAACATACATTTTACACTACATTTAAGAGAATAGAACATACAAACAGTTGAGTCTTAGTAGAAGACTACATTTCATTTTTAGAAGAAAATATAGGATTTTCTGGGAAAGATACAAACATTTTACTAGTCAGATACAAACATTTTTACTAAACAACTACAAACATTTTCATGAAAAAAATGTAAACATTGGACACTACAATACTTATGAACTCACCAACTTAAATGTTGATACTCTTTTTCAAAATAACTTGTATTCTCAGGTCACTAGTAGACAGGTACACTGGACCAGGTTTTGAGAAGTCGGAGCATGTTCAAGACTTGTCTTCTATTTTGTTATATATACATTTTTTAATGTCATACAACTACTCACTGAACACACTTGTATTAACTATATTATTAATGCAAGTTGTTGCTTGTTTTACTATTATGCATTGTTATGATACTGTACATGATGTCATCTGCCCCCGAACGTTTCCGCCATTCTGGTGTGGGGGTGTAACAGTCAAAGGCACCAATTCCTGCCTACTTGGTTATGTATCATGGTATATATTGGATGTTGATATACTGTAGTGATCTGTTAGATCTGTATCCTAGTATATAGGATGATGTTATGCGGTAGTGATATGTAGATCTGCCTATTTGTATTCTGACTAATTATATGTTTATATGATGTTTATTTGGACATGGTATGGTTGGGTTGAGACTGTACTTCTTTATGCTACCAGTCAACAAACCTGGGGCAATCCAACCAGGAGGTTTTGGACCAGGGGTAATATAATTGGGAGGTTGTGGATCCAATATGAGGTATGTATGGCAATCCAATTGGAAGGTTGTGGTCCAGGACATTCCAACCATGAGGTCATGGGCCAGGGTAATCCAACCAGGAGGTTGTGGACCTAGTATGTTATTTATAGGACAATCCAACCGGGAGGTTGTGGGCCAGGGCAATCCAACTAGGAGGTTGTAGGCCAAGGTAAGCCAACCGGGAGGTTGTGGACCCATCATGCATTTTGTATATATGATTGGTTATGTAATGTGGTATTTTGGGGAACTCACTAAGATCCGTTCTTAGAGTTTCAGTTTTATGTTTCTGGTAATTCAGATGATCGGGAAAGCAAAGGCGTGATCATTCACATCCTTCTGGTTTTATGAATATGGATTTTGGGGACACGCTGATTATTGAATAACATTTTTGTAACAATGGTTTCTTTAACATTTATGGTTATTGGGATGTTTTTGAAAATTTCAAATTTACTCTGAGTTTTTGAATGTTACAAGTTGGTATCAGAGCCTTGGTTTACGTGAATTGGATGAGCATTCGTGTGAATCTAGACTCCAACTACGGATCTGTAAAAATTTCCAATTTTTTTTCAAAATGGTTTTCAAAAGTATTTTCAAAGGGAACCAAAAATGGGCGAGATGTGTACGATCATCCGGAGCAAGGAGTATACCTCAAGTTACCATACTTTATTTTTTTATTGATGATTATGATAGAACTGTATGCTAGTGATATGCTAGGGATCTTCAGGAATTGCATGATAGCATTGCCTTATGTATGATGCTTGATAGCCTAAGAAGACTTCTTATATGTTAGATAAAATTGACATCATTACTATAGTTGCTTAGTGTGTGCATCATAGTTGTACATAACAAAAATTCTATAGCCTGAGAATGTTTGAAGCCTTATTTCTTGTTGTTGTATGATTACGGGCTTAGGATAGAATCAAGTATTCGACTGTCTATGGGATCCAACGTTATGTACGATTAGCATGCATGAGTGGCTTCTGGGCCTAGAGTAATGATTATCCATAACATGTCAACATGAGTAACGATTATCCATTCTTGAGAAAGTGAGGACAAGATGAAGGTGCATCCTATATGCTTGGGCCTAGAGGTCAGGAATTTCGTATGAGGACCTGCCTGGTTTTATTATGTCTTAATTCCAGTTAACTTCACTGCTCGAATGATGCTTGATTTGTGCTTTGTGGGACTCATATTTATGTGAGTTAAATATCAAACTAATATGTCAAATTGCATGCTTTGAAGGTTAAATAATCTTAGAGTGAAGGATTTGTTCCTATTGTGCAACTCTCTTTTGACTCTAACCGTTGTAAGGTTGAGTCTTTTAGTTGAAAGATTATTTAAGTTTTGTTGCATATGATTGTATTCATGAAGTGGTTAGCTGACATTAATAGGGTTTCTTCAACAGGTGATGGCAGGGGAGGTGGAGATCCTCGGAGAGTCTAGCAAGTGCTTTAGTGCGGTTGCCACGCTGTGTTGGGGGTACTGGGAGTATTAACATGAGTATGTAATTTAGAGGACTCGGGATAGACTCTTGAGGAAAGTATGGATAGGTGTGAAAGGTAGTATTGGGCCCGTACTACTGGAACCACAGGATCCATACTCGAATCGAGGAAAGTCATGAGGATTCTAAGGAATTGGTTGGGTAGATAACATGGTTGGATAACTATGAGTCGTGTCATGGTTTCTATATATTATGATCTTTTGGTTATGGTTGTTCAGGCTAAGGATGAGCCTGATGTTTGGTTGAGATTTAGTGGCCATATAGGATTAGGTGGAATGGTGTAGACCTAGGTGAGTTAGTTTATTTGAGGTCTTAAGGGCTTTGCTCAATGGTAGTGCCAGTTAAGTCGCAAGACTCAAGAAAGAACCAATTATTATGATCGACTCGAGGATTGCAGCTAGAGGCTGAGGGATCAACAGATAGATTGGTATATCACTATCTTCAATAGGTTCTTGTTCCTCCAGCCTTTTGTGTTCAGAGGAGATAAAGGGCATGCATGCGATGTTTGGATTTGGGATGTAGAATCAGTATGGGGCTTTGTGACTGCGGGTTTTGTCGGCAATATGGCGATGTGGGAATGCACAAGAGGATTTTGTGGATTGGTTACCTTGATATGCGATCTAGGGTATGTTTTCTTAGGGTATAGGCATGTCAGGAACTAGATTGTTGGTTGGGAAATTATGGACGATGTTAGTGGTAATTCATTTGTTTCGGGATAGAAAATTTGTGCTACAAATAGACTGTCAGAATTATTGCTTGTGCACCTGCATGGGGATTTTTCATGTTAGAAGTAGTTATGATTGGAAATTTCTGAGGTCTTCATCTGAGATTTAAAATCTCTTAGGGTTGCTTGGTCCTTATTTGGAAGATCATCTTGCAATGCTAGTGGGTGGTAGTTTGAACCCTAAGCGGGAGAGAACTAGGTATTTTGCTTGGAGGATCATCGATCTTTTTTGAGTTTGTGGTGTTGGAAGAATGGTTCATAGGGATCCACGGTGCGGGTATGTGAGACTTCGATTCAAAATTTGGTCAATTCAGGGTTGTGGAGCAAGTGGCTACGAGAAGTACGTGTTCAGGAAACACACAAGTTATCTCGTAGCAGGAAGTAGTTGGTTAAGGAGCACATTGTATCCATTGTTTACTTCTGGGGTGCCAATGAATAGATGAGGAGGTGCTAGGATCACTTTGGTTTATTATCGGTTGTTGAGGGATTTGTCAGCCCGTTGTATGGATTGCTATTTATATTCTAGATTGGGAAATTGCAGATTGGTCTATCAGTTTCAAAGTTTGGTATGTTTAGTCACTCTTGGGCTTTATCTAGTAGGGAATTGGTTCATTGGATTAGGTGTCAATGCATTCTCGATCATTGGTCACTCATTCATCATCAAAGTGGAGATTCTTCGAAAGTTTTGAGTTGTATCAGTTGAAGTTCAATGGATTCATCAACCTATCGTCAAGTTCGGCTCGAGTATGGAGGATGTCCTTGGATTTCGGGAGTCTGGAATTTGGGACAGTGTTGTTCAGTCTTTCAGACAAGACATTAGATTTGCATAGAATCTAATTTATGGTACGTTGTGCAGGAAAGGTTGATAATTGGATGGATCCAACATTAGAAACATTTCTAGTTAACTTTAAAAGTTTTATTGAGCTAGTTACATATTGATGGGATCTGTTTCAGTCATTCATATGGGTGTTTATGTTAATGATTGAGATTCATTATTTCGTTAGATCTACTAGCACTTCACCCTTTGGGTCAGGTTGTGAGGAAAAGGGAATACATCAGATCTAACGATTGGTTATGGGTTTCCTTAACTTTGTGTATGGTGGTAACTTCATTATATTTTGTTGTGAGGGATGCATGTGGTCATTCTCTAGTTGTGTACGATCACGTTTTGTTTGATTTTGCATTGATTGTAGCATGTTGTGAATGGGATTGCGTATTATAGATAGGTAAGACTCGGTTTGGTGGCTGAGTACCTTTAGTCCCTTTTGGTGCTGGTCGTGAGTCTTTAAGACAGTGGTGGAATAGCGGCAAGATCAGCTTAGTACCGTGAGCCTATTGTTTAATGGTTAAAAGGTGTCATGATGTATTATGAACTAGTGGTTGTATGATTCGTATGAGTGGTACCCGATAGTCAATTGTTTGAGGCTCTTAGGTCTCAGATCATTGGTTTTCTTGGTATGTTTGGGCGTTAGTGCATAGTGGGATTCAGGAGACTCAGTAACCAGCTGGTTGGATCCCGTGGGCAGTTAAGGGTTGTTGGGAGTGTCAATCGTGCATCAGAAGTGTCTTGTAGAGTGATTGCATCATAAATCCCATTTTTTGTGAGTTGTTTATTAGGAGTTTGGTTACTAACAATCGGTATCGGTTATGGAACCTCAAGTCACGAAGTTCATTGTAAATGTCCTGAGTGATTTGGCAAGTGGGGGTACACCTGAGCTGATAAGGATTTGGGTACAACACGAAAATTCTTGGATTGATCATCTTTGCTTGTAGGAGCAGTGGGTTGGTAATGACGTTTTAGGGAGTCAAGGGTGTATTTATGGTTTTTGGTATAACTCCCGGATTTGGGATTGGTTGAAATCCATGATCGATGTGTTTTGAGTATTCATTCCGCATGTTTGGTGGTGCTCTTAGTGAAAGACAATGGGTAGGATCATTGAATGGATGAATATCAGTCCTGTAATATGGTTTCTGACGTTTAGGATTGATGGGAACCCGGTCACAGGGAGCATATTAATGGATTTGTTTCGGTGGTTGTAGTTTTGAGAGTCTTCGGCTCTGTACCTCCCCTGCCATAACTAGTGAGGCCTTATAGTTGTGAAGTTGTGGAATATGTTGGCATTGTGCGTGTTTCTCTACAACAGTTATCTAGCTGAGACTCGTGTTGGGAGTTTCCTTGTTTTGAATGGAGGGTTCATCAATGATAAATGACCAGGGGCTTTGTTTCCTAGTGGTATCAACAAGGTCATTCGGGGTCGAAAGGGTTATGTACTGTTCAGATTGTCTAGAGAAGCCGTATTGATTATGTTCTTAGATAGTTTTGTCTGCTTAAGAGTCAGTTGGGATTTTGGGCAGAATTGTGATGGTTTTTCTTCAGTGGTATAAATTAGTGGGTCAAGGATTCATTAATGACTAGGGTATGTAAATTTTGCTAAAATTAGGTTAAACAGAGTATGGGAAGGCAATCATCTTAACGAGCCGAATTTTAGTTAAGATTGGGTTTCAGAGTGGATTGTCTGAATGACTCGAGGCAAAAATGCGAGACCACTTCCATGAGTTATTTGCAGTTACAGACTTCGAGGACGAAGTTTGATTCAAGTGGTGGAGAACTGTAACATCCTAATTCCTAGGGGTATTCTAATTGAATGTATTTTTGGATGTTTGGGTTGTGCCACGTCGTGGTGAAGGCATCCCACGCCGTGGTGATGATCGATGTGTCGCAGGTTTCAAAAGTACTGACAACATGACAACTATTTAATGAGAAACCATAATATCCATGGTTTGCACCATATTTAAGGGAATGCGATGGCTAGGGTTGATCACCCTCAGCTTCCATCATGCTCTCTCATCTTGCAAGCAAACCCTAACCTCCATTTTTTCTCTCTAAGGTTTTTGTGTTGATTTTTGCGGATTATAAGAAGGAGGTGACTTCTAGACTTGGATTCAAATGGAAACTCTTCTAACCATCTTATTGTGCATCTTCTAGACCTTTGTAAATCCCTAAGTTCCAAGATTTTTTGTTTTTTGTGCATAAATTTGGGTTTCTATGCCTTAAGCTTCATGTCCTTGATTACTAGGTGGTGAGATCTCATAAAATTTGCAACTTTATGAATCTCCAAGTCATTTTGGGACTTTGATGCTTTGGATATGGAGTAATGTTGAGTTTTAGCATCATGTATGGAAGATTTGGCCAAAAACCCTCATGTTGACCTAATAGAGTCCAAGACATGCATAAGATCTTTAGAAATGAGATCTTTATCCCTTAGAGAGTGTAAAGGGATAAATTTGGAAATTTTATCGACTTGGATCTTAGAATGGACCAAATTTGGGCTTTGGAGCCCTTAAGATCAAGGAAATCGACTTAATCCATTAAGTTGTTAGGACCCTAGTGCCCATGGTGTAGCCTAGGTCTCCACAACGTGTCGGCTGGGCTGAGACTCGCTTGTTTTGTCATTTAGTGGGCATGACATGACCAAGGATGGACACGACGTGGTGACCTGCTATAGTTGACTTTAACTTTGACGAAGTTTGACCCAATGGTATTTTGGATATTTTAAGTTGTATTTAAGACTGGTCACCACTTGATGAATAGGTGATAGGTAGAGCTGATATTCGAAGTAGAGACCTATTCAACTATTTGTTCGGACTGAGAGGTGAGTCTTCCTCACTGTTCTTGTGGGTCAAAGGAACCAATTCTGGACAACTTGATCATGTATCATGGTATATATTGGATGTTGAGAAATTGGCTGATGTATATGTGCGCGAGATTATCGCTCGACATGGTGTTCTGGTTTCCATTGTATCTGATCCAAATGTTCGATTTACTTGTCGATTTTGGAAGAGGTTCCACGAGGAACTGGGTACGAGGTTGCACTTTAGTACTGCTTATCATCTACAGATTGTTGGCCAAAGAAAGAGGACCATCCAGACGCTCGAGGATATGTTGAGAGCCTGTGTTATAGATTTCGGTGGGAGTTGGGACTCCTACCTTCCTCTGGATGAGTTTTCTTACAACAACAACTATCACTCTAGTATTAGTGTGCCACCATTTGAGCTTGTTTATGGCAGGAAGTGTCATACCCAGTCTGTTGGGGAGAGGTCAGTCATAGGGTCATGGGAAGGACAGATGTAGTCCTTCAGAAGGTAGATCTTAGTCATCAGACCAAACAGAGATTACAGACAACTCACAGTCGGCAGAAGAGTTATGCTAACAGACGTCAATCTGACTTGGAGTACCAGGTCGGCGATATGGTTTTACTGAAGGTATCACCCTGGAAGGGTGAATACGCTTCAGGAAAGGGGACAAGTTGGGGATGCGATTAATTGGGTCGTTTCGAGTAGGTGCCAGCTGTAGGAAAGGTGGATTATCGACTGGATATGCCTAAGGAGCTCAATCAAATTCACAACACCTTCCATGTTTCTCAGCTTTGGAAGTGTCTGGCGGATGATTCAGTAGTGGTTCCCTTGGATGATGTTCAAGTTGATGACCGCCTGAATTATGTTGAGAGGCCGGTGGAGATATTCGATAAGACGAATGCCTTGCGCAACAAGGTGGTCCCATTGGACAAGGTTTAGTGGCAACATCGGAAGTGTTTCGAATGGACTTGGGAATCCGAGGCATAGATGCGAGGGCACTACCTAATGTTATTTGCAGCAGCGGACTTTGAGGACGAAGTCTAATTCAAGTGGGGGAGAATGTAACACCTGGATTCCGAGGTAATTAAAATTCCAATTTTTGGAAAATCAAGAAGCATCACAGGTCCATTTTAAGTCGCCACACCCCCAATCCCACCCTTCACCTTAGCTTACCTACCCCACCATTTTTTCCTTTTTAAATAATTGTATTTTTAGGTAAGACAGGGACCAAGATCGTAACAAAAACAAATAGTAGGGACCTTCCGAGTTAAAAAAATAAGTTAGGGACCAAACATGCAAATTACCCGAAACCATAGGGACCATTCGTCTAATTTACTCTTTCATTAATTTGTTGATTTTATTATGTTTATAGTTATTGATCCTTTGTGTGGAGTTTATTGCATACAAAGTTAATTTATTGTTTTGTTTTTTATTTGATATATATATATATATATATATATATATATATATATATATATATATATATATATATATATATATATTACAGCTCTCCATGATGTGGTCACGCTTGGTGACATCGTGGACATTGTGTAAACAATTTCCATTATTTTATTTTATTTTATTTTTATTCGTTTTATGCATTTCCTTTTTGTTTCGTTTTAGTGATATATGACCCGAGGATCTATGTTTCCAATTGTGCCAACGCTTGAAGACCCCATATCTGCATTCCACAAAAAGAAAAACAAAAAGGCGGGAGAATCAAGTAATATGTTTCCAACTAAAAAGTTCGAAACCTTTGAAAAGACTCTTGACAAAAAGGGGATTGGGTACGAGCCAGAAATAGAAACCGAAGGTGATTCAGAAGACGACATCAAAAGAGAGCAAGAAGAGATGGAGGATATCACGTGAATGACTATAGAGGCATACAAGAAACAAGTCCTCAAAAACCATGGGTCAGGACTTGCTCCACCATAAATCCCAGCTGAAACCAACTTTGGGCTCAAGGGACACATTTTAGGAATGCTCAAGGACATACCGTTTTTCAGAAAAGATTATGAAGACTCGTTTAGGCACATCAATGAAGTCAAGGAAATTACAAGTTACTTCAATTTTTCAAATGTCTCATGAGAAGCAGTGTTACTCAGAATGCTTCTAGTAACCTTCACAGGGGATGCAAAAAATCAGGCTAAAGTCCCTTGCACCTGGAGAAATTACAACTTGGACGAGTCTGCGAGAAGGTTTCATTGAGTAGTTTAGCCCACCATCAAAAACAGCCAAGCTCAAAAAGAAGATAGGAAACTTCCAACAAAATGACGGTGAGTCTTTGTTTGAAGCCTGGTAGAGATATAAAGGCATGATATGGAATTGTCCCTAACACAATCTGAATGTGCAACAAAAAGTGTCTATCTTTTATGATGGGGTGAATGTTATAACAAGACAACTCCTTTATTCTCAAGGAACAATGACAAAGAAAGAAACGACTAATATTAAGGAATGATTGAAGAATTCGTAAAGCATTCGCGTGTGTATCATAACCTACGAGAAGATGTTACAAGAGGAAGGGGAAGCTTGGATGGAGGCAAAGAGTCCATAGTAGCGGTTATGGTAAATATAGAGTCGATGGACCGAAGGATGATGAATATGGATCAATTTATTCATGCAATTCGTGTAGGGTGTGATAATTGTATCAGACCTTACTTGACAAAGGATTGTGACATTGACGAAAATAGCAACCAGAAGGTTCAATCTTGCTACTATAGTGGTGATAGGTACGATGAAGATTGGAGGAAACTGAAGAAGGAGTGGCTTCCATATGGTAAATCTAGAAAGGTAAAAGAAGAGAAGTACAAGCAACAAAGTGGCAGTTGTATCAAAAGTGAAGGGTTTTGAGCATTCTAACACTCCTATGGTGTACATTCAACCCTATAAACCTTGGATCTATGAATTCTTAATTATACATGCAAATATTCTATATTCCAAGGTTTCATCCTAACTAGCATAATAAGAAGTAACTATACTACAAGAAACTAGTAGAATGACATACCTTTAAGATGGAGTAGCTTGATTCCATGGAGCTTAAGAGCCTAGTGCCTCAAGTGTGACACCTTAAATGGTTCACACAACATCACCAACAACTTGGAATAACTTATATTGTGGCTATTAGGGTTACACCATGTAAGTCATGTCTTTCCATATTCTTCATGCTCCATCGATTAAAACCTCCATGAAGTATCCATGGGTTTAGCCCAACATGAAGAACAATGGATCATAAGCCCACATATATAAGAATGAATGATTTACACAATCAATCCCCATATATTTAATTAGTCTCCTTTTGATCACAAAATTAATTGCAAATTAATTCTTGATCAATAGTAATTAAATAATATGATTTTATATTAATATATTAGAACTTTTAATATATTAACAAATCATAAATATCCTTTTCTCACAAAAGTCAATCCAAATTGTTCTGATGCCATGCAACCCAAATGGACCATGCCAATCGGGTCAAGTGCATACCAATTATAGTTATGGACTTAGACACTAATCCAACAGTCTCCCACTTTGATAAGTCTAAAACTATTATTGCGTATGACTCTGCAATCGGACTTGCAATCGTAGCTCTTGAAAGCTGTTGTCGAACTCTGAACAAATCAATGATGCGTCCATTAGATAAGGGATCATATATTCCTCCATTCTAAATATCATATGTACTGAGACATGGATTATAATCATACTCTCTGTCCATTTCCCATTTATCACGATCGACTAATTAAACAAATCAAATAAGTCCAGGCTTGGCCAAGCACTTCGGGGTGTCATCACTAAATCATCGAGGGGCCCACAGATATCAGTTTTAACCCTTTAAGGGTAAAAGGAATGGCTAAACTTCGACTAATATGCTTGTTCTACTACTTGTTGAATCATACACAAAGGCACGTTTTATAACATCGAGTTACCAATGCATTTTCGTACAATCAATGTATAACCAACTCATAGGCAACAACTCATATCTCTAGGTTTGAAGAATATAAGATATTATCGTCTCATGATCACTCGTGATAAAATTCATTAAATAACAAAATATTGGGATGTCATGTTCTGATACAGACCAAAAGCATAAACAGTATAAAATAGACCTTACAACAGTTATTTATAACTACTGATCTATAATCCAAAATCTCTCGTCAAGTCCACCAACTTATACTCTTGTGCCATTACCTGTAATGCAAAGAAAACTAAGTGGGTTAGGCTTGGGAGCTAGGTGAGCATCTAGGGTTTTCAACCCACAATTATATAAGTATTATATTCAATCATCAAATAATCAATCCAATTACCCATCCCCATTATCTTCTTTACTTCTTAAGGTTTTATCCTATGAATCGACTATCCTTCCTTCATTCGTTCCTAAGGATTGCCCTAAGGAATTGGCACAAAGTCCATTGTTACCCGAGGTTCCTATAACAAACACTAAATTCATAGCTGCCAAGGTTCATCTATACAGTACTAAATCGATAGCTACCAAGGTTCATCTATACAATACCAAATCCATAGCTACCAAGGTTCATCTACACTGTACTAAATCCATAGCTACCATCATTTTATTATAAGGCACTAAATCTATAGCTGCCAGGGTTTTTAGAGTACAACGGTGAACATCAAGTCCACAACACTTACAAGTTGCGAGCTTGCTAGTGTTCCACAGGACTGTCCCGAATAGTCTGTGGTTGTCATCCCTACTCTGATGAATGGCGGGGGCCATCGTTTGGGTAAAGGTTTCACTCATTTTTCACCTGTCACCCTCATCTCATGATCTATATCATCTTTCGTCTCATCCTAAAACTAATCTTTCCTCACACACCAACTATTTCATCTACCCATGTTCTACCCAACATATGTGTAGATATAAATTACATATATATAGTTTAAATAATTTAAAAACCTATATAAAACATTCATTCAACATCCATCTCAAGTAAACAAACAACGTATGAACACATAGCATGTATTTCATAGCAAATACTTCATATCTATGCGGTAGAAGAAAGTAACTACACACTCACTTGATAAGAAGATTATCGGACAACACTTCGTCTCTTAAAATAATCATTTCTGTTGAAACCAGGATGTTTTCTCCAAAATCGGGCTTGTCGCGGACAAAGTTTCGACTCAAAAACTCTTTTTCTCGGGATCTTCGGAGCTTTGGGACTCGCTTCGGGTCTCGGGATGATACCGGGGCTTCGGGGGTACAAATTGCATGTAAATCGAGGTAATACGAGAGAGAGAAGAAATTTGGCAACCAAACGTGGCTGCACTTGTGATCTATTTATAGTGCTGAAGTCTGCCATGAACGCAGGGCGTTCCCCAAAGGAACGTAGGGCGTTCCACGAACGCTGGGCGTTCCCTTCGAACGCGGTGTATAGGAGCCGGATTCCGATCCTATCCCTTATCCGCTTAGTCAGAATCGACGTGGCCACTCCGAAGCCAAGTATTGAACGCAGGGCGTTCCCCAATTGAACGCAGGGCGTTCCCTCTTTGGGATGCGTGCCTCGAACTTCATAAATTCATAACTTTTGCATACAATCTCCATTTTTAACGTTTTTTATATCCACACGTAGGTGAGACTATGCTCTACAACTCTCTTTTAGACTCCGTTAGCTAATGTTGACTTTATTTTTATTATATTATTTTTTGTAGGCCGGGACAGGAAAACTCTGTTAGAAATTCATAACTTCTTCATATGACGTCCGTTTTTACCTGTCTTTATTCCGTTGCACTACTATCAATGAGATCTTCGATTCTCGTTTAGATTGTTTCGGCTAGAAACCACTCGATCTCATATTCGAACTTTGGGCTGCATACCGCTAGGCCGAAACTTCGAAAAATCATAACTTCCTCATACTAAGTCAGATTTGGACGTTCTTTTTATGCACGCCCTCGGTTTAACGTATTCTACGACTTTTATTTAGATCACTAAGGCTAAATATCACTTTATCGTAAATTCACTATTTACGTCCTACAACGTCGTGCCGAATCTGTCGCGAAACTTTGACAGGTCATAACTTCTTCGTTATAACTTGGATTTCAGCGTTCTTTATATGTACGAAAACCTTGTGACATATACTACAACTTGGTTAAGATTATTTATTCTAAACACTCTTCTATCAAAAATTCATTTTTGACGCTGATCATCTCTAAATTGACTAGTCCGGATCTACGGGCGTTTCAACTCCATGGAAACGAAGTCTCATATTCAAAGTACATTTCTTTGAACATCCTTCTTGCATTAAGTTTCCTAATCATACACAGATTTAATGAATAACTTCCACCTATGGGAACATTTCCATATTCCCATTTGACTATCACTCCTGAACCAGAGTTGCCTCTTTTCAGAATATGTCAATACGCTCTTTCCAAAATTAACACTATACTTTCAACTGTCCTTGAGCAACCAATCTTTGGTAAACCTTAGATTGTCCTCAACAATTTCTTAATCAAATTAGTCATATCCAGTTCTAGTACTTTTTCCCTCTTAATGCTCTAGGCATTTGGAAAAATTTAGAACATATGAATATTATAGCACATGCAATCGATCCTATATCCGAAGCATATGGGACACGATTCATGATGTCTCACATAAAGACATGATAGTAGACGAGTCTTTTTCTATAATATTTCTATTTCTATTTGCCATGTTGTCATAATTCAGATTATGAAAAGGGATGTCGTAATCATAATCAAATTTTAGAACGCAAATAATGTTCCCATATATAGAATTTCCTTATGTTGAACCATTTCAACATAACATTCATATATATATATATATATATATATATATATATATATATATATATATATATATATATATATATACACTTGACTAAATTTGATTAAAATTCCACGATCTAATCTTTTAGAATTGAAATGAAGTATAATTTCCTCTCCCTTAATTATAGCAAAACAACTTTTCCCAATTGAAACTTTTTGTTTTCTATATGTAACATTGCTACCTTGCAAAACTTATGATAATTATCATGCTCCCACTAACATTATGATTATTAGCATAACACTTATGCTCCCACTAGCTTTGACATGTACTTAGAAATCTGTTGGACTTCTAGAAATCAATACTTTATTGACTTTCTTACCAAAATTCAGATTTCTGATACGAGATGCTTGGATAAAACTTTATCAAAATCATACACCTTTCCTTAGATAGCACACATGTGTGTCTAAACAATTTTATAAGTATGACAAGGGATGTCGTAATCATACTCTCAATTATTTAGACCTTTTCCATTCATTACAATTCCATGTTAGTGTGCCGGTTAACCACATGCGCTCAACTAACGACTTTGAGAATGTAAATATCACAATTGCTATCTACTTAAAATCTACTTAGTGAAAGCATTTCCTCACCATCATTTTCATGAATCGGAGAGAAACCTTATGGCACTTACATTTTATGGTGTATGTGTTCCTATCCACGTGATTTTGTCAAAACCATAATCACAAGACACAGTTAATGACAAATCCAAACTCATATGGACTGAACTTGTGCAATCTTAACTTCTTGCCACCTAGAAGTACAAGGGCCTACCATTGCTTCCAAGTTGTTATGCAACCAATTGAGAACTCTCAGAACTCATCTGCAAAGCCAACTTTGTTTGGAATGGGCACAAAAATAGGAATATGTCAACACGATAGGTTATAAACCTCAAGTCGTGTGCTAGTGATAAACTACATGTTTTATTCCTGATTAGATCTTGAAATTCTTTTAGGATCTTTAAGATTCCCACTGTCCTCTTGACATATAAGACTCTCTTTCCAAGACCCATTCCTTGACAAGCAAATATTCAAGAGATAGTGCGGATTCTTAAAAAGACAAACACTTTACACAATTGGCCTAAGTTGGTCTCTGTTTTATCCAAAACATCACAACTTACCAATTTCAAATGTACAAGAGTAGGACACATTTTACACTTACATGTGACAAGTGTTAATAAACCTTCTTTAAGATATGTCACTCAAGTTACAATCTTGGAGTATGACTCTAAGAATTTTTTTGGAACGAAGTATGACTTATCTTCTTGATTTAACCATTTCAACAATTCATGACTCCTCTTCTTAGTCATAAGAATGCACTAAGATGTCCTTATAGGATGAATTGTGATATGGTATCAGAATCATTAAGATGATCATAAAACATGATACTAAAGTACTCTCCCATCTTTTCAGATTTGAGAAACTTTTATCTTTCTTCCCAATTTAATTCTTCTCATTCGTTCTTCCATACATGAAAACTTTTCCAATGTTTCAGAATTATACTTAAATTTGTAAGTATAACCATATTTACTAAGCTTTAGTAAATCATGACGAATAGTCTTATCGATCTTTTGTGGTGGACTTGACCAGTGCACAAGAATGTGTACTCGATCCCTTTAGTCCTTCACTTGACTCACATATACATGTGAGCAAGGAATTAGTCTTAATTTTCTAAAGATGATGATTTTCATTCATCATACTATACAACTTGCATGATTCCAAGTTTTGGTCCAATTGAAACTTAGGTGATGGGAATCTTGGTAAATTTAGACACTACCAAAAATGAAAGAATCAAATTCATATTTCCATTATTGCTAGAAACATACAAAATTAGTTTTTTCATAAATGTCATTGCAAGGAGATATAATAAAATAAAACAGAATTTTATATATTTATAAATGCGGAATTTTTTTTCCTTACAATGCAACTTTAAATGAAAAGTATGCTATTACATATTTTCTAGTAATCTATCATAACTCTTAAGTAGTAGCTCAAGAATCCGATCTTCGAACCATGCGATTGAAATCCATGTTCGCGATCAGAATTAACATACTCTTTCTTTAAGTTTCATTCCCTTTGCTTGATCCCACCAAACATCAAAATGTGACCGTATCACATTTTGTACTAAGAATCATCAATTAGGAACTTAAAAGAGTTAGATACTAGACTTACCTGAAGCAGAGTCAAACTTTTTGATTGTTCCTTATTTCACATCCTTTAGGTAGTCAGCTTCACTTCCAATGTCCCTTCTCTCGACAGTAAAGACATATAGACTTATCCTTTTTCTTTACCTTCTGGTCAACCGGGTTGACCAAGGCCGATCCTTTCTGATTGGGATGAGAAAGCTTTTTTGGACTTCCAATGTTACCATTGTCAAAGTCCATGGAACAACGATACCCAACATTCTTAACCTGTCAGTGTGTGATTTCATTCCTAAGACATGAGTGCACACAAGTCTTCCATCTATATGTTTCATTTCAAGTAGGGCTTGAGTGATCTTGAACTTTTCAAGTGTTCAGGCTTATGGGTCAGGGAGAATAAATAGAGGAGGTGGAGGAAGAGAAGTATGATTTCCATGAACCTTGGGAGGATCATAGTTGTCTAAACCAGACATCTACAATGGGAGAAATTCAAGTTAGTTGATTTAAGTCCTTAATATGACACCCAATATGAAATATTAAGGCTAGGACCCAACACAATATTTTATAACTTGGAAGAGGGATGTCGTAATCCAAGCTATAAAATATTTGAAGGTAGGCGAATGACGATTCACCAATTTCCACCATGAAAAATGAAATAATTTATTAGGTTTTAATTGGATTTGAAATTCCTAGATATTTTGAGATTCATTGAACTTTTCAATGACATGTTTCAATCTCGATTATGCCCTCTCAAGTTTTGTGACTGGGATGCCGAGGATCACGAAACAAGGTGTGAATAACCATGCAAATATACTTGGTACCCTTAATATTTATCACTTAATTGATGTGTCGGTTAACCACACACGCTCCACTGATCCTATGATAAACATTAAGTTACCCTTTGCCTACCTTGTTAAATCCAAGTTAGTGTGTCGGTTAACCACACACGCTCTACTAACGATTTAAGCAAAGTGAAAAGTGTAATTTCATGGGTTAGCACCAAATTCACATTTTCCTAAAGGAACTAATATTGGGAATTTATAAAAGGTTTAGTTACTTTATATTTATCATTATATTTATAATGAAGGGATAATTATAGTCCTTGTCCTACCCGTTCGGCTAACCACCCTCCACCAGTTAAGGAAGTGGTGGGTGAGAGTGGACACCCATTAAACTGCCATTTTATAGGCAGTAACCTTATACCCCCCCTTATAGACCGGCTTCGTGAAGGAGGCCTAGTAACGGTAAGACTGACTTTGTTCTTATATATATATATATATATATATATATATATATATATATATATATATATATATATATATATATATATATATATAATTAAATTATAATACTATAAAGTATAAGGGTTAAATTTTAACTTTTAAAATTCTAAGGGTTTAACTTGGAATTAAAGTATTCATGAGGGGAAACTTTACAAATTCCAAAACTTGAGGGCAAGTTTTGAACTATTCAAAAACCTTTGGATTTTCATAACTTATGAGTTTAATTTAGGTTTTTAAAAACTTTAAAGAAAATACTCTTGAACATCCATAACTTGAGGACAAGTTATGGAGTTCATAAAACAAAAAGACTCTTCAATTTTGTAGCCTATGCATTTTAATGAGTCCTTAAAAGAAATGACTTTTGGTAATCCATTAATTGAGGACAAATTATGGACTCCATTAAAATACATTTAGATCAAGTATTAACTAACAAACAATTTTGCAAATAATTCCTATGATCTACCAAAACTCATAAGTGTATGAACAATCATATAAACAATTTCAAGAATTACATAAACAGATATAAAACCTGAAATTTTGATAATAACCTTGAAATTGGTTTATAAGTCCAAAACAGTTTAAGGTAATGGTTCTAGACCAATTTCAGCCAAAAAAAACTTAAAAATATGTTGTCTGGAAGACTAACTCGTCGAGTTCTCTAAGGAACTCATCGAGTTCATGCTTTAACACATGAACTAGTCGAGTTTTTGGCCAGAACTCGTCGAGTTTCCAGTCTGGATAGTTTCTTGGTTTTGAAAAATAAGTTGCATCAAGTATAATTGAAAACAAGCCTAGGCTTTGATACCACTGAAGGATTTTGAGCATTCTAACACTCCTATGGTGTACATGCAACCCTATAAACCTTGGATCAATGTTTTCTCTATTATACATGCAAATATTCTATATTCCAAGGTTTCACCCTAACTAGCATAATAAGAAGTAACTATACTACAAGAAACTAGTAGAATAACATACCTTTAAGATGGAGTAGCTTGATTCCATGGAGCTTAAGAGCCTAGTGCCTCAAGTGTGACACCTCAAATGGTTCACACAACATCACCAACAACTTGGAATAGCTTGAGTGAGAAATTCTTAGGCTCAAATTGGCTAGCCCTCATGTGTACACACCTTAGTACCAGTTTCTTGAGCCATGGGATCCTTATATATTGTGACTATTAGGTTTACACCATATAACTCATGCTCCATGGGTTAAAACCTCTATGAAGTATCCATGGGTTACTCCATGGGTTTAGCCCAACATGAAGAACTATGGATCATAAGCCCACATATATAGGAATGAACGTTTTACATAATCAATCCCATATATTTAATTAGTCTCCTTTTGATCTCAAAATTAATTCCAAATTAATTCTTGATCAATACTAATTAAATAATATGATTTCATATTAATATATTAGAACTTATAATATCTTAACAAATCATAAATATCCTTTTCTCACAAAAGTCTATCCAAATTGTTCCGATGCCACGCAACCAAAATGGACCATGCCAATTGGGTCAAGTACATACCAATTATAGTTATGGACTTAGACACTAATCCAACAAAAAGTTGCAATTGGCTCATGAAAAGAAGAATGATTTTGAAGCAATGCTTAATCGATTTGCAGGTGCATACGTGAACAGGCATGATGAAACTGATGTTGTTCTCCGAAATCAGCAAGCCTCAATCTGAAACATTGAGCAACAAATAGGACAACTATCGAGGCAATTCAATGAACGCTTATCGGACACACTTCCAAGAAACACGGAAACCAATCCAAAACCTCACGTCAAGGTCGTAACGACAAAGAGTGGTAAAATTATCAATCCTTTAATTCCTTTAACAAACACTGATTCATTAAATGTGCAATAGCATGAAGAACAGAATGCTCCACACAAAGCACCTGCCCAGCAGTCACGACGTGGCCATCAGAAGAAGAGAAAAAGCCGACTCCAGTAAAAAAATCTATCAGCCACCTCTACCATATTTGAGCCGGCCAAAGCAAGACAAACAAACTAAGGACTACAAAAAGTTTCTTGAACACATCAAGACTTTAAAAACCAATATTATATTCATTGAAGTCGTTGCCCAAATACCAAAATATGCCAAGTTCCTAAAACGCCTTCTCACCAACCATAAGCAGATGAAGGAAGCTTCTATTGTGATATTAAAGAAAATTGCTTAGCAGTTATGCTCAAAAAGTTTCCAAAGAAGATGGGAGATCCAGAAATCTTGACATTACCTTGTTAATTCGAAAATCTTGCAACTAGTCATGGTCTTTCCGATTCGGGAGCTAGTATGAATTTGATGCCTTACTCATTTTACAAGAAGTTGAATCTCCTGGAGCCAAGGCCAATACGCATGGCAATACATCTAGCCAACAAGATGGTAACATTCTTGAGAGGTATTTGGGAGGATATTTTGATTAAGATTTATAAGTTTGTGTTTCCTGCATATATCGTAGTGCTTGACATGGAGGAGGACAATCAAGTTCCTATTATTCTTGGAAGACAGTTTCATAGCACCGTGCGGGCTCTTGTTGACATTAGAGAATCAAAGTTGACACTTCGGGTTGGAGAAGATGTAATAAAATTTTGTGTAGATAGAGTAATGAAGCACTCGAAGATAAGTGATTACATGGTATTTTTGGTTAACACTTTCGACTCGTTCATGGGAAAAGAGACGCAAGAATGGAAGGATAATGAGCTAGAAGGTTACATGAATCTGAAGGAAGATGATTTTTATTCTGAACATGACATTGAAGAATTGGAAAGGCTATAAGAGGAAAGCGATTTTGAAGAAAAGAAGAAGGTCTCTAAAGAGACCCCATGGCGTGGCATCAGCAAAATTTGCGATCAGACGGGGAAAACAGAAGCCACACGACGTGGCAATCAGCTTACGCCGTGGCCACTGAAAATGGCAAAATATCGGTTCTAAAACCTTTACCCGATCATTTGGAGTATACCTTCCTAGAAGAATATGAATAAAATCTTGTGATCATAGCCTCAAATTTGAAGCCCAACGAGAAGGAGAGATTAGTGAGAGTGAATCCGAACATGTAAGAAATTTTGGAAGAAAGGTCCATGCTTGTAGTTCAACCACAACGTAGACCGAATCCAAACATGTAAGAAATGGTGAAAAGGAAGTAATGAAGTTATTGGATTCTGGAATTATTTAATTCATTTGGGATAGCCAATGGGTGAGTCTGGCTCACGTGGTTCCAAAGAAATGAGGGATTACGGTGGTAACAAATGAGAAGAACGAGCTCATTCCTACTAGAACGGTAACTGGTTGGCGAGTGTGCATCGATTATTGCAAGTTAAACAATGACACTTGCATGGACCATTTTCCTTTATCATTCATTAATCAAATGCTTGAACCATTATCCGACCACTTCTTCTATTGCCTTTTAGATGGATTTTTAGGTTACTTCCAAATTTCGATTGATCCAAGAAACCAAGAGAAGACCACTTTCATATGTCCGAGTGGGACTTTTTCTTATCGACGAATGCCCTTTGGATTATGCAATGCGCTGGCCACCTTTCAAAGACGCATGACCGCTTTCTTTCACAACAGGGAGGAGAAGTTCCTGGAAGCTTTCATGGACGATTTTTAGGTTTTTGGTCATTATTTTGATAATTTCCGTTCTAACCTTGATTTAGTGCTTGCTAGGTGTGAAGAGAAGAACTTGGTCTTGAATTGGGAAGAATGTCATTTCATGGTTAAAGAAGGAATAGTTCTAGGACATAAGGTTTCCAAAGCGAGGATAGAGGTGGATCAAGCTAATAGATTTTTCAAAAATTACAAGACCCTTAACTCAATTACTTTAAAACCCTTAAGGAAACACTAACTACCGCCCCCATTAAGATAGCCCCAAATTGGAACCTTCCATTTGTGTTGATGTGTGACGCTAGTGACTTTGCATTAGGAGTGGTTTTAGGACAAAGGGTTGAAAACCGCTTTCAACCAATTTATTATGGAATCAAAACACTCAACCCGACTCAAGAGAATTACACCACCAATGAAAAGCAATTACTAGCCGTAGTTTATGCCTTTATAAATTCCTTCCTTACTTAATCTTTTCAAAAACAATTGTGTTTACTGACCACTCTGCCTTGAAATTTTTGTTTAGAAAACAGGATGCAAAGCCAAGGTTGACACAATTGGTGTTACTTCCTCAAGAGTTTGACATTGAATTAAAAGACAAGAAAGGATTGGAAAACATGGTTGCCGATCACCTATCAATATTGGAGAACCCGAAAGTCGAAGAGTTAAAAGAAGGAGAGATTGATGACAACTTTCTGGATGAGTACTTAATGATGATCAGGGGAGAAGAGCCTTGGTTCGTGGACATCATGAACTACCTTGCAGGAAATTACCTTACAAAAGGTCTCTCTTACCAACAAAAGAAGAAACTATTTTCTGAATTCAAGTAGTATTTTTGGGACGATCCATATCACTTTAAAAGTTGTGCCAATGGGATCATTAGAAGATGCATTTTTGGGAATGAAGCTAGAAATATATTATACCACTGTCATAGTGTACCAACGAGTGGACATCATAGAGCTCACTATACGGGAAAGAAAGTGTTTGATGCGGGATTGTTTTGGCATACCATATGCAAGGATGCAACAACTTTTTTTAAAGAATGTGATTCGTATCAAAGATTGGGGAGCATATCTTCATGCAATGAAATGCCTCAAAACATCATTCAAGTTTGTGAGGTGTTTGATATTTGGGGAATTGAATTTATTGGATAATTCCGGCTTCAAGAGGTAACACATACATACTAGTAGCGGTTGATTACATGCCGAAGTGGGCAGAAGCGCAAGCTTTACCCACTAATGACATACATGTTGTTGTTAAATTACTGAAAAAGTTATTACCTCGTTTTGGCATGCCTAAATCATTAATTAGTGATCGGGGAACCCACTTTTGCAATGAACAACTTGCAAAGGTGTTACAAAAATATCGTGTTCACCATAGGTTTGAAACACCTTATCATCCTCAAACAAGTGGGCAAACTGAAATAACAAATCGGACACTTAATTTTTTTTTTAGAAAGGTCAGTAGGAAGTAATAAAAAGATATGGTCTGATAAGCTTGACGATGTATTTTGGGCGTTTCGAACCGCTTTTAAAACTCCAATTGGTACTATGCCTTATTGGCTAGTTTTTGATAAATATTGTCATTTGCTGTTCGAAATCGACACAAGGCATTTTGGGATTTGAAGAATTGGAATTTGAATTATTCGAATTACGTACTAACCGGTTGATGCAGATGAATGCCTTAGAGGAGTAGAGAAATGAATTATATACTAACTCTTTGATTTATAAGGATGAAACAAAGAAATAGAATTATGGTAGGTTAAGAGCCAATAAGAATTTTGTGAAACATCCCAAAAATCAGAGTAAAATTTTCATTTTTGAAAAACAACCCAATGACCATAATTGTTTACAAAACATTGTTTAATAAGCAATAATCGGAGTATCCCAAAATCCAAATAACACAAAATCCTAAGGATGTGCACGATCAAGCCTTCGCCTTGCCACGATCAACAGAAGTACCCGAAACAATAATCTGAAACTGTAAACCAAAGCTTAGTGAGTTCCCCCAAAGTACCACTACACAACAGAGAACATATTCAATCATGCATGTTGGGTCCACTCAGTCATCAGACTGGAATAGCCTGGGGTCCACAGCCATCGGGCTAGATTACCCCAGCCCAATTAGTCATTGGAGTGGGATGTCAACGTGTAACAGGTCCATTCAATCATCGGACCAGAATACCCTCGAGTCTACAACCATCGGGCTGGAATACCCCTGGTTTGTTGGCTCACACACAGTAGCAAAGCCTCAACCCAAAACATACTATGTCGACATATGTAACAGATAAACATATAACCAACAAATAGACAATCATACAGATCTAACAGATCACTATAACATATAAAACATCCAACCGGGATACGTAATCTACCGGGCCGACAGTGCTGCCTTCGACCCCGAAGTACAACGAGGAAACTTACCTCACAGACTGAATTAAAGCAGAAAAGAACACTGCTCAGATCACTACTCCAAATGTTGATTCTAACGGTCACATATACAATAAAAGTGACCCAGGCTCAACCCACAACTAAAAATACCCAAAGTACCCTAAGTCAACCCTGCTCCAACTTCTGGTCAAAGGGTCAAAGTCAACAAGTCAAGAAATGTCAAGGAAGTCTCCTAACTGAGTATGCTTGGCGTACTCAGTAATTATGCCCAACATAGTTTGCCATTGACCAAGTTACGAGGTGATGACCGAGTACGTGCAATGTACCATCTGATACACCCAACGTACTCCGCTAAACCACCAAATTTCTTTTAAGCTCTTAATTTAATAATCCATCATGTCAAATGATCAGATCTAGTCCTAAAAGTCACTCTAAGCCATAATGTTTCCAAGTTTATGACTTAACATGTCTAGAAGGTGTCCAATTACAAAAACCCCAACTTATTAACCCATTAAGAAATTATAGCATGTGCATCGAAAGAAACTAAGAACCAAGATCACATTTTATGGTTCTAGTGAATGATTGAGTTTTGAACCTTTTCATGAAAGTTGGATGACCTTTTCCTCAATTTTGTTCCCAGATGAGATCTAGACATGTACTGGACATACATGCCCATAACACATCGACTTTTAAGTGTATTATTGAGTAATAAGACCTTCTAGAATGTTAGAATAAAGGCTTCATGGATTAAGGACTTAATGTTGGATTAGGTGTCTAAGCCCATAACTATAATTGGTATGTACTTGACCCGAGAGTAACATGCTCCATTTCGGGTTACCTACATCAAAGCAATTTGACAGGATGGATATTTGAGAAAGAGGTTATTTGTGATTTACTAATATATTATAAGAATAATATATTAATTGAGAAAGTATATTATTTAATCAGTATTGGTCAAGAATTAATTTAGTGATCAAAAGAGACTAATTAAATTTGCAGGGACTGATTAGGTAAATTAGTGATATTTATAGTTTGGGCTAATGATCCATATTGATTAGGATTGTACTAACTCTTTGTGAGAGTCCATGAAAAGTTAGTCCAAAAAGCTAATGATTTATTGGATTAAATTCCTAAGTGATTTAGGGTTTATAAGTTGAATCCCGAGGCATTCCAAACTATAAATTGAACCCCTAAGCTTGCAAAATCGGCCACTAGTACCACAACAATTCCAAGAAGAACCTGAGCCGTTTTGTGTGTTCCTAACCTCTCTCTTAAAGTTCTCCATTTGTTCAAGTTGTTTTGTGAACCATTTGAGGCATCACACTTGAGGTCCTATGCTCTTGGAAGGCCAAATTCTACATGCTACAACTAAGAGGTATTCTTCTAATTAGTTTTTATGTTTCAAATATCTATATTGTATGCTAGTTATAGGTTTCATGCTTTGGATAATTTTTGTTGCATGTATAACTAGAGAAAACTGAGATGCAAAGCATTAGGGTTGTATGTGTACCATAAGAGTGTTATCGTACATAAAACTCAACAGTGGTATCACAGACTGGTTGTCTTTCTGTTATATAGATGCATTGGTTAATTGTTCAAAGATGAAGAAAATGGAAATCTGCCTTCTGCTAGCATGAAGTTGACGAGTCCACTATGGAACTCAACGAGTTCATGATGAACTTGACGAGTCCATTGCCTGCCTCGACGAGTTGGACAGTCTATTGGCAGTTATACGGGTTTTTTTTGCCAGAATTGGATTAGGATCATTACCACAAACTGTTTTGTATCATAAAATTTGTTTTTTTTTTCTGATATGGTAGTGATTATCCTCATCCAATTAAAATATAATTTTCAAAATTTTAAGATGATTATTAGTTTATATGATAAAGCTAATTATTTGTAAATTTTTTATTTGAAATTATCTTGCTACAAGAGTTGTATTAGGTCAAATTGGTAAAAGATAAAAAAAATATGATTATGTTATTAGTTTAAATTTTAATCTAAATGATTAGAAGAGTTACAAAACTTTTCTTCAAGTTTTGGAATTCAAAAGTTACCATCAACTTTTGGAGTCAAAACGTTTGAAGAGTTATTAAACTTACCCTCAAGTTTTGGAATTTGAAAAGTCTCTTTTATGAAACATTGAATTCTAAAACATCTAGTAATTTGAAAAGATTTCAAAAGGTCCAACTCTTGGTTTCATAACTTAAAAAATTAATTAAATAGTTTTAATTTTGAATTTTTATATTTAGAACCTTGAAGTTTTTGTATAATTCAAATTACACCTTGTAACAACGTGAATTTCCAAAACATTTTTTTTTCATTTTTAAAACATAATTTCATTCAGAAGAAATATCAAAATCCAATGTAACACATGTCCCCCAAATAAAACAATCCCAAGATCTCAAATACATAAAACTCCATCAATGTTTACAGATAATGCCGGCGCATTCCCGCGATCCTCGCTGGTACCTGAAACATGTATCACATAAATGGTAACCATAAATGCTTAGTGAGTTCCCCAAAATACCACATACGCACATACGCCACTCAAGGCTATAGCTCTACAAGACCTTTTGACCCATGCTTCTCAAGGGACTTCCGTCCCATAGTCCTGGTAGACCTTCCGATCCCACTTCTCTGACCTTCCGGTCCATATCATCTTGACCTTCCGGCCCATACATTGTTGACCTTCCGGTCCATATCATAATACTCATAACATAACATAGCACATAAATATCATATAACAACATGCATCACATACTCATCATAGCACATAAGACCTTCCGGTCACACCTAATTACCACTCTAGGTAAAGTATAGTGAGAAGACTCACCTTGTACGATGTCGGACAACATCTCATGCTTGATAACCCGACCTAGCCTCCTCCTATCAACATAATAACATCTATAATCAATACTTTCTCTTGTCCTCATTTCTAAAGAACGGGTAGAAGACAATTCTACCCCTCCCTGACCTCTCTTGAACCAGCTTGACCAAAACCCTAAGGTCAACTGAAGTCCACCCTAGTCAATGGTCAATCTTTGACCAAACTCGTCGAGTGCACTAGTGTGACTCAACGAGTCCATGTGTGTCCTCTTAATCCTCATAAATCCTCACTCGACTCGTCGAGTTAACCTTTCACTCGACGGGTTACCATTGGTCACAAATCGCGGGGCAACCCGACTCGACTCGTCGAGTCCCCTTATGGACACGACGATTTTCCTCCATGGCAACACTCAAAAGACCTTCTGAGGTCAGATCTGCTTCTCTAACCTATAGATCTGACCTTCCAATACACAATAATCACGTAAAGGTCCAACCTATACACTCATGCAATACTCATTGGGCTTCTTTTGGTGAAATAGCTTCTAAAATGGCAACCTAGGTTCATATCTCCAAAGGAATAGCATAAAGCAGAATAGATAGGACTCTCTGGACCTCTTAAGGTCCAGATCTAAGAAGAATTCCACCTTGGGACCTCATATGCTTCGAATCTAAGCTAAAGAAGGCATAAGAAAACCCTAGATTCAAGTAGATCACCATATACACGAGAAGGAGCATAGATTTATATCTCTAGCAGCCTCTTCTGATCAAATGGTAAAAGATATGAGCTCCTCAATCTGTCTAGCTTTCCCTCCTTCCTTCTTTCTTGCAAAAATCGCACTAGAAATGAAGAAAATGGCTTCTTTTCTTGTTCACAATGCTTTTAGGTTCTCTGGTGCTCTCAAGGGTGAAGGTGGCCGCAAATGAGGGCCATAAGATCCCTTAAATAGGGCACAGACCCGAGGATTTAGGGTTTCTGTCCACAGCGCGGACTCGTCGAGTCAACTCACCGACTCGGCGAGTCCATTCATTAAATCCAATCAGCAATCACGATCCTGCTCGACGAGTCTAGGCGTCAACTCGTCGAGTCCCTCTTCTTGACACAAACTAAAATAATTAAAATATGATACCTGGAAGTCCGGATGTTACACACCTTATGGACTTTATTAAATTAATTAAAGTGTTTAATTAAAAGAGAGTTAATAAATCCATAATGATATGGTTTAACTTTAATTGGATTAAAATTCTAATTTATTGATTGTTTAAACTATCTAGTATTGTAAATGTGTAAAATACACTATTATACTATATAAAATTAAAAGTTTAATAAATTATATATGTATAAGTAAAAGGTCAGTCTTACCGTTAGTAGGCCTCATTCACAAAGCTAGTCTATAAGGGGTGTTTAAGGAAATTTCCTATAAAATGGGATTGAATGGGTATCCGCTCTTACCCACCGCACTCTTGAATAGTCGAGGGTCGTTAACCGAATGGGTAGGATAGGACACTGCCCTCATTAAAAGTATAATGAATTATAAAGTAACTAAACCCTTATAAATTCCCAATCTTAGTTACTTTAGGATAAATGTGAATTTGATGCTAATCCATGAAATTGCACATTGCACCTTATTGGTCGGTTAGTGGAGCGTGTGTGGTTAACCGGCACACTGATGTGGACTAATGAAGGATGGCAATGAGTAGCTCGTAGTTTGTCATAGATCAATGAAGCGTGTGTGGTTAACCAACACATTGATTAGGTGATAAATGACTTCGAGAGTACCAAGCTAATTTGCATGGTTATTCACACCTTGTTTGTGATCCTCGGTATCCCAGTCACAAACTTGAATGGCGTAATTGAGATTAAACATGCCATTGAAAAGTTCAATGAATCTCAAAAGATCTAGGAGTTTCATTTAAAACTTAATTCATTTAAAATTTAGTTTTCATGGTGGAATTGTTAAATCATCATTTACCTACCAACAAATAGTTTGCAATTGGATTACGACATCCCTCTTCCGAATTGTGTATTATTGTGTTCTGTTCTAGCCTTAATATTTCATTTGGGTGTTATATTAAGTACTTAAATCAACTTAACTTGAATTTCTCCTTTGAAGATGTTTAGTTCTGACAACTATGGTATTCTAAAATCTTTTGGAAAAAGTTTTCCTCATGAAGATGATGTTCCTAGAAATCATACTTCACTTCCTCCACCTCCTCCAATAATTATCCCTGACCCACATGTTCGTTGAATTGAAAAGTTCAAGGTCACTCAAACCCTATTGGCAAGCAAACACCAAGATGGAAGGTCTGTGTGTGCACATGTCTTGGAGATGAAGTCACACGTTGACAAGCTGGGAATGTTAGGAGTCGTTGTCTCAAGAAAGTTGGTTGTTGACTTGGTTCTTCAATCACTTCCTAAGACATATAGTGAGTTCATTAAAGATTACTATATGACAAACTGTCACGTGACCTTATTGATCTTACCTATTTGCTAATTGCTGCTGAATCAGAAATCATTTGGCACACTGGTAAAGCAAATTTGATTGGAAGATCTACTTCCCAAACTTCCATGGACATTGAAAATGGAAACATTGGAAGTCTACAAAATTCTTCTCTTCCCAATGGAAAGGGAAAGACTAAGTCTGATATTGTCCGTGTTCCATTCCAAAAGAGTTAGTTTGTCACTACTGCCAAGAGAAGGGGCATCGGATGTGAAGCTGCCATATCTACCTGAAGGATCACATGGATGGTAAAGTCAAAGTGTTTGACTCTGCTTCAGGTAAGTCCACTATCTAACTCTATTAAGTTCCTATTTCTAGATTCTTAGTACATGATGTGATAAAATTGCATTTTGATGTTTTGTAGGATCAAAGAAGAGAAAGGAAGCTTAAAAAGAGCAGGTTGAGTCTGATCGCGAAGAGATGAATTTTGATCGCATGATTCGATGATCAAAATTTTGAGCTGCTACTTAGGACTTATGATAGATTGCTTAGGAATATTTTGAAACATAGTTTTCATATGTACTTGTGCTGTAAGGACAAGTTTTTCCGCAACTTTATAAATAAAGAAAATTTTGATTTTATCTTATTTTATATTTTCTTGCAATGGCATTTGTGAAAAGTGATGTTTGCATGTTTCTATTTTTAGCGATATGTATTTGATTTTTTCATTTGTGGTAGTGTCTAAATCTATCAAATAAGGAAATATTCTCATACCCAAGTTTCAATTGGACAAAAACTTGGAATCATGTGACTTGTATTTTATGATGAATGAGAACCTACATCTTTGGGAAATTAAGACTAATTCCTTGTTCACATATATATGTGAGTCAAGTTAAGGACTAGGGGATCTAGTACAAATTGTTGTGCACTGGTCAGGTCCACCACAAAGAACAATAAGACTATTCGTCATGATTTACTAAAATTTTAGTGAATATGGTTATGCTTACAAGATTAAGTATAATTCTGAATCATTGAAAAGTTTATTGTATAGCAGAATGAATAAGAAGAATCAATTAGGCAGAAAGATAAAAGTTTCTCCAATCTTAAATGAAAGGAGAGTACTTTAGTATCGTGTTTTATGATCACCCTAATGATTATGGAACCATATCACACTTGATCCTCAAAGTACACCTTAGTGCATCTACATGACTAAGAAGAAGTATCAAAAATTGTTGAAATGGTTAAATCAATTAAGGTGAATCATACTTCGTTCAAAAATCAAGTCTTAGAGCCATACTCCAAGATTATGAATTGAGTGACATATCTTAAGTAGGTTTATAGCACCTCATAGGATGTGGAGTAGAAATGTTTCCTACCCTTTCACATTTGTAATAGGTAGTTGTGATATTTTAGATAAGACAAAACCAATTAAGACTAATTATATGAAGTGTCATTCTTAATAAGAATCCGCACTAACTCTTGGATATTTATTTGTCAAGGAATGTTTCTTGACAGAGAATCTTATATGCAAGAGGTCAGTAGGAGTCTCAAAGATCTTGAAAAGTTTCAAGAACTAATCAAAAGTAAACATATTGTTAATTGCTAGCACACGACTTGAGGTTCGTAACCTAACCTGTTGATACATTCTTGTTTATGTGTCATTCTAGTTAAGTTAACTATGCATGTGAGTTCTTTGAGTCCTCAATTGTTTGCATAAGGCAAAGCACCTTGTTCAATGAAAGTTCATTGATCTGTAATGGCAAACTACTCAACAACTTGGAATATATGGTAGGCCCTTGTGCTGCCAAGTGGCAAGAAATGAAGATTGAACAAGTTTAGTCCATATGAGTAGACCTTATCTTGTGATAATGGTTGGAATTAACAAATTTACATGGATAAGAACACATACATCATAAAATCTAAGCGACAAAGGTTTTTCTCTAATTCATGAAAATGATTGTGAGGAAATACTTTCTCTAAGTAGATTTTGAGAAGATAGCAGTTGTGTTAATTGCATTCTCAAAATTGATTATGATTACGACATCCCTCTTCATACTTCGAATTGTGAGAAATGTAAAATAGTTTGAACATTCAGTACTTATTGTAGTAAGTTCTGAAATAGTTTAGACACACATATGAGCATTCTAATAAAAGGTGTATAAGCTTAAATAAAGACTTATCGAAGCATATCGTATCAGGAATCTGGATTTCTAGGTACATGTCAAAGCTAGTGGGAGCAGAAGTGTTATGCTAATAGGAATGTAATTATCATGGTAGTGGGAGCATGATCATTATGTGAAGTGTTGCAAGTTAGAAATACTGGCTATAAGAAATAGAGGTTAAGAATTTTGAAAAGTTGTAGAATTTGAAAAGTTGTTTCGCTATAGTGAGGGGAGGATACTTATACTTATTTCGAATCTAAAAGTTTAGATTGAAGTATTAATCAAGCTTAGTCATGAGCATATAAGAATACCATGTTGAAGTGTTTCAACATTGGAAATTCTATATATGGAAATAGTATAGCAAAAGACTGGTTAAGTATCATGTCTTTATGTAAGACATTATGAATCGTGTCCCATATGCTTCGGGTATAGGATCGATTGCATGTGCTATAATATTCACGTGTTCTAATTTTTCAAATGCCTAGGTAATTAAGAGGACTAGAACCACATATGACTAAAGTTATTAAAAAACTATCAAGAACGATCTAAGGTTCGCTAAAGATTGATCGCTTGCAGTTGGAAGTATAGTAATGGATGGACCACATTGACATCATTATGAATAGACATGATTCTATTTATAATGAGTTGTCATAATAATAGGAGATAGATATTAAGAATCTATGTGAAAGTTAGAAACTTTTATGCAAGAAGGATGTTCAAAGGAATGTACTTTGAATTTGAGACTTCCCTTCCATGGAATTGTTCTTGTGACAATCTCCAAAGGAATACTTTGTAATATCGTTGGCAAAGTCTCTGTGACTTTTGTACCTCGATATTACAAAAGGAATCATTGCATGATAGTTGGAATCTTACACTTATGATAAAGATTTGGAATTGTGAAATGAGCTTCTTGAAATTGTGTCTATTTCACAAGGAAAGGACCATAGGCAAACATAGTGTGCATGCTTGGAGCATGAGACAACTATTGTTTTAATTCAAGTATTAAGTTGATTAATCAAAACATCGTAAAATGAATAATGTATAATAAACATGGTGATTAAATAATAAGTGTTTTATTTATATTTAAAAGTTTTGAAATCATATTGGATTAAATTATTCTTGTGTTTCACTTTGCATGTTTTGACTTCCCGAATAATAAGATTATTCAAACATGCCCAGTCAATCATACTTTGGAAGTAGGTAATGAGGTAAGAATGTCATGAATCTGTCAGTAGATTGTCTAAAGTGTTTAAACATAGCAAAGTTTGCTGCAGTGTTCATGAGTACTCATGTAATAAGATTTAAGTATTGGATTAAAACCACGCTCATGTGAGTCACTTCATGGATTTCATCACGAGTGATTGTGAGACGATAATATCATATATTCTTGAAACAGAGACATATAGTTGTAGTTTACAAGTCGGTTGCACATTGATGTTATGTAAACGCATCAGTAACTTGGTGTTATAAACCATATTGTTGTGTGTGATTTGATGAGTAAATAGAGCAAGCATATGAGTCAAAGTTTATCCATTCCTTTTACCCTAAGAGGGATAAAACCGATATATATGGGCCCCTCGATGATTTAGTGATGACACCCTAAGCGCTTGGCCAAGCCTGGACTGATTTGATGTGTTCAATTAGTCAGTCATCATAAACCGGAAATTAGGAAACAAAAAAGGATAGAGAGAATGAATGTAATCCATGTCTCAGTCCATATGATATCTTGTAGAATGGAGGAATATATGATCCCTTATCTAATGGACACGTCATTGATTTTTTTAGAGTTCGACAACGGCTTTTTGAGAGCTACGATTGTTGGTCGGTTTTTCAAGTCATACTTAAAGTTATAGTTATTAGACTTATCCAAGTAGGAGACTATTGGATTAGGTGTCTAAGCTCGTAACTATAACTGGTATGTACTTGACCCGAGAGTAGCATGGTCCATTTCGGGTTGCCTTCATCAAGGCAATTTGACAGGATGTATATTTGAGAAAGAGGTTATTTATGATTTACTAATATATTATAAGAATAATATATTAATTGAGAAATAATATTATTTAATTAGTATTGGTCAAGAATTAATTTGGAATTAATTTAGTGATTAAAAGAGACTAATTAAATTTGTAGGGACTGATTAGGTAAATCAGTGATATTTATAGTTTGGGCTAATGATCCATATTGATTAGGATTGGACTAATTCTTTGTGAGAGTCCATGAAAAGTTAGTCCAAAAGGCTAATGAGTTATTGGATTAAAAACCCTAGTGAGTTAGGGTTTACAAGTTGAATCCCTAGGAATTCCAAACAATAAATTGAACCCCTAAGCATACAAAATCGGCCACTAGTACTCCAAGAGTTCCAAGACAAACTCTAGCCGTTTTGTGTGTTCCTAACCTCTATCTCAAAGTCCTTCATTTGTTCATGGTGTTTTGTGAACCATTTGAGGCATCACACTTGAGGTGCTAATCTATTGAAAAGCCAAATTCTACATGCTACAACTAGGAGGTATTCTTCTAATTAGTTCTTATGTTTCAAATATCTATGTTGTATGCTAGCTATAGGTTTCATGCTTTGGATAATTTTTGTTGCATGTATAACTAGAGAAAACTTAGATGCAAAGCATTAGGGTTTTATGTGCACCATAGGAGTGTTATAGTACATAAAACCCAACACTTAAGTGGTTGGGTTTTGACATCAAACTATGCTCACGACATAAGACTTAGGGTCTCATGACGTGAGCGTTGAATGACCCCGTTTGCTGTTAAGATCTTTGGAGCTCATGACTTGAGAGAAGGCTGCTCATGTTGTGAGGCCAGTTCATGTGATTTTATTTGACTGAGTTGGCCAGGTTGGGTCGAGACGAGTTGGAATTGGACCGAGTGGACTCTCATGACATGGCCAATGTTTGGTCACGACGTGAGGCTGGATAGTTCACATTAAGGGTTGTTGACTTCCGTTGATCATTGACTTTTTTACCAAGTTTGTCTTTGGGTCAAACTTGGGGATTTTGGACTATTATTAAAATTTTATTTGGTTCTGGTGTTAGTGGATTCGTGGATGCAAGCAGTGAAGAAAAATGGATCATATCACAGTGTTTCAGAGTTCTTCGATTCAGATGGGTTTTTCCTTATTGTACTTGTAGGTCGAAGGCACCAATGTCGGCCTACTAGGTTATGTATCCTGGTGTAGAGGATGTTTCTATGTTGCAGTGATCTCTTAGATCTGTGTTTTGGTACATAGGATGTTGCTATGCAGTAGTGATCTGTAGAGCTGCCTATTTGGTTGATTGGTTATATGAGTATCTGTTTGTTGGATATATGTTATTTGTTATGTATATGTCGCCATAGGATGGTTGGGTTGAGGCAATCTTGCTCTGTGCAGAAGCCAACAAATCTGGGAGGAATCCAGACATAAGTTGTGGGCCAATAAGGAAAGATAGGCTTATGATGTGGGCTCGAGAGCAAGCTAGACATAAGTTATGAGCCAGTAAGCAAGCCAAACTTATGTTGTGGGCTCGGGAGCAAGCCGTACATGAGTTGTGGTCCAGAAGGCAAGCTAGACTCATGTTGTGGGCTTAGGGGTAGTCTAGTCTGTTAGTTGTGGACCCAGGATGCATGTTGTTATATGTTGGTGTGGTGGTATTTTGGGGGAAACTCACTAAACTTCGTGCTTACAATTTTAGTTTATTGTTTCAAGTACTTCAGATGAACAGGCAAGGCAAAGGTGAGATCGTGCACATCCGTTGGAATTTATGTTATTGGATTTTGGGATACTTTGATTTATGAATCTTACTTTTGAAACAATGTTTTTGTAAACAATTATTGTCTTGGGGCCATTTTGGAAAAATGGAAATTTATTTTGATTTTTGGGATGTTACACTGCTAATGACAATCCTTGGCATAATTCCCCTCTTTTCCACATTTGTGGCATCCATATGATGATTGGCAAGCACCCTCATGAACCTTGCCGCACTTGCCATAAGTATGGCCCCTCTGTCCCCCAGATCTCAAATCAGTGGGCTTGAACAGCTTCGTTGTAGGATGTGACTGAATAGGGGCCTGCCTCAACTCCCTCGTCTTATCTCCATCTCAATATACCGCCTCCTCGTGGCAACTTGAAGCTCACTGAGGCTACCATAATATTGGATGGACACAAACTGCCAGATATCTGTCTTGATCATGCTCAAGTACTAGGTCATCTGAACCTGCTACAAAGCAACAAACTGAGGGTAGAAAAGAGACCTCTCCATGATCATCTTGGTGATCTACATCACCGTCTCAGTCGTCTGTCTCATATCCAAGTAATCTTGAGCCAACCTCTCCCTCTCCACCAATGGAATGTATATTGCATGCAACATTTACGAGAACTCTCCCAAGAAACAGCAGCCCTCTGCTCAGGTGTGTACGAACCAGTCACTAATCTCCATCTATCCTTCGCCTCAAACCAAAGAAGGTTCAGGGCGCACTTGCCTTATGGTTATTTAGGTACGAACATGTTAAGAAACAACCCTCCACATCAAACAACCACTTCATCACCACAATCGGGTCCTTGACCCCATCAAACTCTGAGGTCTTCATATTGTCGATGTCCCGATACTGGAAGGATCTCTCCCCTCGAATCCTCACAGCAACAACAACTACCTCAGAAAGAGCAACACAATGATTATCAAAGAGCTCAATCAAAGCAGTGTTGATAGACCCAAAGATCTCCGACATAGAACTCCGGAGAGCAGCAGCCACCTCTGTGGTGATGATCTCCCGAATTTGATCATTAGTCAATTTAGGCCTACCCTGGCCACCGGATCCAGATCCTGATCCTATCGTCACCACCATTCTTAAAATAAACCAAGACATATCAGAAAGACCACAATACACATTGATACAATCACATGAAGAGAACAAATCCCCAGGGTCTATGACTTACTTGCTACACGTACGGTTCTTGTGCTTTTAGTAGTACAAGCCCATACTACCGTCCACACCTACTTGTATTTGTCTCCTGGATTGTCCCAACCACCCGAAAACAATAGAACAAATAGGATACACATACATCCTATATTCACCCTCTTGAGAGTGACTAATCCTTCCTCATCAGCTCGACCGCTCACACACATACTCATCCATGAAACTTCTACCAACACTACAACCACTCATACATTCTAATCATACATAACGCTGGATCCTATATACAGTTGAATATTTGATTCTACCCTAAGCCCACAAATAAACAAGGAATAGGTAATAAGGTTAAACCAAACATTCTTAGGCTATAAAATCTTAGTTAAGTACAACTATAATGCATATACTAAGCAACTACAGTAATGAAGTCAATTCCATCTAGCACATAAGAGGTCCTCCTATGCTATCAAGCATCATATATCAACCAATTCTATCATGCAATCCCTGAAGATCGCTACCCTACAACTAGCATGCAGTTCTATCATAATCATCAACAATAAATAATAGTGTGGTAACTCGGGGTATACTTTCTTGCTCCGGGTGATCATACACATCACATCCTTCCTTGGTTACTTTTGAAAACAATTTTAAAAACCATTTTGAAATTTTTTTTGTAGTTCCTTAGTTTGAGTCTGGATTCACACGAATGTTCATTAATTCTCCCAAACTAAGGCTCTGATACCAACTTGAAACATCCCAAAAATCAAAGTAAAATTTTCATTTTTCAAAAACAACCCAATGACCATAATTGTTTACAAAATATTGTTTCAAAAGTGATAATCAATAATCAAAGTATCCCAAAATCTAAATAACACAAAATTCAAAGGATGTGCACAATCATGCCTTTGCCTTGCCACAATCATCAGAAGTACCTAGAAAAATAAAATGGAATTGTAATTCAAATTTTAGTGAGTTCCCCCAAAGTACCACCACACAACAAAGAACATATACAATCATGCACGTTGGGTCCACTCAATCATCGGACTAGAATACCCTTGGGTCCACAACCATTAGGCTGGATTACCCCCAATCTAATCAGTCATCGGACTGGAATGTCAACATGTAACGGGTCCATTCACTCATCGGACTGGAGTACCCTTAGGTCCACAACCATCGGGCTGGATTACCCCCGGTATGTTTGTTCATGCATATAACAGTAAAGCCTCAACCCAAAATATATTATGTCGACATATGCAACAAATAAATATATAACAAAAAAATAGATAATCATACAAATCTAACAGATCTGTATAATATAGAAACATCCAACTTGGATACATAATCTACTAGGCCGACATTGGTACCTTCGACCCCTAAATACAGTGAGGAAGCTCACCTGACAGACTAAACGAAAGCAGAAAAGAACACTACATAGATCACCACTCCAAATGCTAACTCTACCAGTCGCCTATACAATAAAAGTGACCCAAGCTCAACCCATAACTCAAAATACCCAAAATACCCCTAAGTCGACCCTGGTCAAACTTCTGGTCAAAGGGTCAATTTCAACAAGTCAAGAAAAGTGAAGGAAGCCTCCTGACTAAGTATGCTCGGCGTACTCAGTAGCTACACCCATCATAGTTTTCTATTGACCAAGTTATGGGGTGCTGACCTAGTACGTGCAATGCACCAACTGGTACGCCCAACATACTCCACTGAACCACCAACTTTTTTTTAAGCTCTTAATTCATTAATCCATCATGTTAAATGTTCAGATCAAGAATAAACTTTCCAAATTTATGACTTATCATGTCTAGAAGGTATCCAACAACAAAAACCCTAACTTATTAACCCATTAAGACATTATAACATGTGCATGGAAAGAAACTAAGTGCCAAGATAACCACTCCAAAACGTCTGAAAGGACATCTTAAATAAATCAGAGTAACCCATACTCATAATACCAAGCTTACGGGACCAAAATGAACACACATCCATGATTAATTAAGATCTAAGCATAGCTTCATCAAGTTCAGAGCTTTTTACCTTCAAATGATGTCAAATGATGATGTAATTCTAGATTCAAGGTGCTCCACTCTTCCAAGATGGTTTCCTCTTCCTTCTTCCTCCTTCAAGAACACCAAAATGAACAATCATGGTCAAGATTTTGATGGATTTGAGCCATAAGAACATTCCTATGTGCACATACAAACCCTAGATCTATGATATACAATTCGAAATTGACAAGACAAAGTGGATCTAGATGATTACTCTTCTTGGAAGCTTGAATCTTGTTATCCTTGAAGCTTAGAGTCACAATTGTCACTCCTCTAATGGCTTACAAACACCAAGAAGCAAGAGGATGATATGAAGAGAGGTTGAGGACACAAAATCGGCTCTAGGAACTCCTTAGGTTTCTGGTAGCCGATTTTTGTGGCCCTGGGTCTTTTAAATACTAGAGATGCTAGGGTTACAGCCTGAAACCCTAATTGGATTACTTAGGCCTTAAGCAGTCCAAGGATCCTTCAAGATTAGGGATTGGACGAATTCAAGGAGTCCATACACCTTAATTTCGTCCACCCCATGATCCATAAGGATCCACAGACCAAAACTAACTATCACACATTTAACAGATCTAGTCCCCTTTATTTAATTAATCTCTTTTAGCCACAAAATTAGTTCTTAATTAATTCTTGTCTAATATTAATTGAACTATATGATTTCTCCTTTAATATATTAATCATATAATATATTAATAAATCATAATAACCTCTTTATTTATAAATCATCCTATCATGTTGCTTTGGTGAAGGCAACCCAAAAGGACCATGCACAACCGGGTCAAGTACTTACCAAATATAGTTACAGGCTTAGACACTAATCCAACAGTCTCCTACTTGGATATGTCTAGTAACTATAATGTAAGCGTATTTTGAATAGCAATCGTAGCTCTCAAAGATGCTGTCAAACTATGATCTTATCAGTAACCTGTCCTTTAGATAACGGATCGTATAGTCCTCTGCTCTGGATATCGTGCAGACAATTACATGGAACATAGTCATACTTATTGTCCAGCAGTTTGTTTCTCAATATCTGATTCATTTGACATAGAACTTAATTGAACACATCAATTCAGTCCTGACCGGGCCCGACACATAAGTCAAATCAAATCATCGAGGGGCCCTGATATCGCTTTTACCCTCTTAGGATAAAAGGAACATATAAACTTCGACTTATATGCATTTACTATTCACTAATCAAATTATACACAACAATGTGTTTTATGACATCAAGTTATTGATGCGTTTTCGCATTATCAATGCACAACCAATCAACAAACAATAAACCATATATCTAGGTTTTAAGACCATACGATATTATCATCTTGCGATCACTCGTGATAAATTCCATGAAGTGATTCCAGCAAGCATGGGTTTATTTTGTAACGCCCGCGTTTCCAGGCTAGGCATTATCATTGATGTAATAGTCTAGGTTAACCCTTGTAACTCTTTTTGAAGTATTAATGATGAAATATTTGAGTATTATGTGAATTATGTGTTTATTTTCTTAATTATTATAATTTAATGAATTAAGAATAAAATAAGCGTCAAATTTGAAGTGTGGGATAATCCCAATATCTTTGCATAAATATGTAGTGGTCGAAACAAGGATTCCGAAGATATAAAGAATGCCGAAATCCGAGTTATAATGAAGAAGTTATGACCTGTCGAAGTTTCGCGATAGAACCGACAACGCTGAATGACGTAAAAAGTGAAATTTACGTTAGAGCAATATTTAGCCTTAGTGATCTAAACGAAAGTCGTAGAGTTCGTTAAACCGAGAGCATGCATAAAAAGAACGCCCAAATCTGACTTCGTATGAGGAAGTTATGATTTTTCGAAGTTTCGACTTAGCAGTATGCAGCCTGAATACTCGATTTGAGATCGAGCGGTTTTTAGCCGAAACAATCTAAATGAGAATCGAAGGTCTCGTTAATAGGAGTAAAAAGATAAAAAGATAGGCAAAAACGGACGTCGGATGAAAAAGTTATGAATTTATAACGGAATTTTCCTGTCCCGGCCTACTAAAAATAAATTCAAAATTAGCCGACGGAGTCTAAACGAAAGTTGTAGATCGTAGTCTCACCTACGTGTGGATATAAAGAACGTCGAAAAGGGAGTTCGTATGAGGAAGATATGAATTTTTGAATTTTATTAAATATTTTCGATATTTTATTTATATATATATTCTGATATTATCCGAAGGGGGGGAGTCAGCGATCTTATCGTCATTACGCCCAACGTAATCTCAAGTTACGCCCAGCGTAATTCGACCTTCCAGCCCCTATAAAAGGAGGTCGAGGGCAACCGAGTTCATTGCTCATTTCTTCCATTTTTCTCGCGTTTTTGCATCGTTTTTCGTGCAAGAATTATCCCGAAGCCCCGGTATCATTCCCGAGCCCCGAAGCAAGTCCCGAGGTCCCAAAGATCCCGAGAAGTAAGATTCCCGAGCCGAAGCTCTGCCCACGAGGAGTCCGATTTTTGTGAAGATCTTCCATATCTGCCGAAGAATACTACTTCTACAAGCCGTAGTGCTGTCCGATCATCTTCTGATCAAGTGAGTGTGTAGTTACTTTCTTCTAACGCATAATTATGAAGTATTTTATACAACATACATGTTATGTGTATAATTTTATTGTTATATGTGTGAATGTATATTCATTCTCTTCTATCTCATATATCTGATTTATTTTCTATGAAATACGTGTTATGTGGGTGTGCCTCATCTGTTATGTGGAATATGTATTGAATGAAAATACTATACAGGTTTTAAACTATGTATGAAAATATATATTTTTATCTACTAATATGTTGGGTAGAACATGGGTAGATAGTTGGTGTGTAATAAACAGATGAGAGGCCTTGATGTTGTTGTTGTTGATCTAGTTATTCAGCAGAGTATGGATAACGACCACAGACTCTTTCTAGACAGTATTGTGGAACGCTAGCAGGTTCATAACCTGTAGGTGTTGTGAACGATGTGTTCACCAGTGTACTCTATCCCCCTCATGGTTGCCTTTAGGATATCTATTGTTGAGGAAACCCTTTAGCAGTAATGTCTGTCCTGATGAAAATCCTAGATTAGGTCCCTTGAGATAGATGTTGTTTTAGGGACGTAAAGTGAGGATAACGGGAACGGGTAATCGGGATAGTGATTGGTTGGTGAAATTAAATATAATTTTATTTATTGTGGGTTGAAAACCCTATATGCTCACCAGGCTCCCAAGCCTGACCCACTCAGTTTTATTTGTATTACAGGAAGTGGCGCAAGGGCGTAAGATGGATGAATCATCGAGTTGTTTTGTTTACAAGTCTGTATATGTATATATTTGTTGAATGACTTGTAATGTTATCGTTTATGCTTTATGGTCTGTATCGGAACATGACATCCCGAGTTTTGATTATATAAATGAAAATGCATCTCTTGATGAAATGCTTTGATAAATATTATTTTATCATGTTTTGTTTTGGGAACAAATTCCGCAACTCTTTCAAATCAAAAGGATTTACTCTGAAATTATTTTAAAAGCATAAATGAAAATTGGTCTTTTCTTGACGAGATTTTGGGGATGTCACATATTCCAATGCTCAAAACTTGTTCATAAGCACTCCTGAACATTGTAGCAAACCTTTGCTGTGTCTAACACTTTTTAGACAATCTACACACCTATTCATGACAGTCTTCATTCATACCTACTTCCAACATATGAACGACTGTGGACCATTCGAATAATTCGATTATTTTTAAATAACTCAATTACTCAGGAAGTCAAAACATGCAAAGTGAAACAAAAGTTAAACAATTAACATAAGACAATAACTTTACTTATAAATAATACTCATTTATTTAATCATCAAATGTCAATTACATTTATCTATTACACGTTTCTAAACTATCTAATCTAAACTAATATCATCCTTTTGCCCAATGCTCCTAGCGTGCTGCAAGTGCTTGACCCTACTCAGTCCCTTCGTAAGCGGATTTGTTGGGTTATCTTCTGACGATACCCTCTTCACAACGAGGAGTCCTACTTCTACCCAATGTCGAATAAAGTGATATTTTCTGTCGATATGCCGAGATCTACCATGATCCCTCGGTTCCTTGGTCAAGGCAATCGCTCCTTCATTATCATAGAAAATTTCCATCGGCTCCTTTATGGCAGGCACAACTCCAAGGTCTCCAATGAAGTTCTTCAACCATATCGCCTCCTTGGAAGCTTCGCTCGAAGCAATATACTCTGATTCACATGTTGAATTAACTACTGTCTCCTGCTTGGAACTTTTCCATGTCACTGCTCCTCCATTAAGGGTAAAGACCCACCTCGACTGCGAATGGTAGTTGTCTCTGTCGGTCTGAAAACTGGTGTCACTTTACCCTCACACCTTTAAGTCATCACTCCCTCCGAGGACTAGAAACCATTCCTTGGTCCTCCGAAGGTACTTAAGAATGTTCTTGACTGCGGTCCAATGTGCTGTGCCAGGGTTCCCTTGATATCTACTGACCATGCTCAAAGCGAAGGCCACATCAGGGCGAGTACAAGTCATAGCATACATAATCGAGCCAGTTGCGGAAGTGATTGTTACTCGGCTCATCTTTCCTATCTCGGCTTCGGAACTCGGACCTTGAGTCTTACTCAACTTGGCATTACTTTGGATCGGTAACTCTCCCTTCTTTGAGTTTTCCATAATAAAACATTTTAGTACCTTGTCCAAGTAAGTATTCTGACTAAGTCCTATTAGTCTCTTACTTTTGTCTCACACTATCCTTCTTCCCAAAATATAGGAAGCCTCTCCGAGGTACTTCATAGGGAAGCACTTCCCGAGCCAGTACTTAACCTCCTGCAGTGTCAGGATGTCCTTTCCTATGACCAGTATGTCATTGACATACAATACAAGGAAGTTAACTATACTCCCACTGGCTTTGACATATACACACGATTCATCCTCACTTCGTATAAACCCAAACTCTTTGACTTTGTCATCGAAGCAGAGATTTCATCTGCGAGACGCTTGCTTAAGTCCATAAATGGACTTCTCAAGCTTGCACACTCTATTGGGATGCTTCACATTGACAAAACCCTCTGGCTGAGCCATGTAAACATCCTCATCCATCTTCCCATTAAGGAAAGCAGTTTTGAAATCCATTTCCCATATTTCATAATCATGAAATGCAGCAATGGCCAGCATCACCCTAATAGACTTTATTTTGGCAACTGGCGAGAAGGTTTCATCATAGTCAACTCCGGGAGTTTGAGTGAAATCCTTCGCAACCAATCGTGCCTTATATGTGTGCACATTCCCATCCACGTCGGTCTTCTTCTTGAAGATCCACTTGCACCCGACCGTCTTACGTCCAGGTATATGGTCAACCAAATTCCAAACTTGGTTGTCATACATGGACTGAATCTCGTTGTCCATTGCCTCTTTCCATTTCACAGACTCCGGGCCTACCATGGCTTCCTTATAGCTGTTAGGTTCGTCCAAATTCAATAGTGTACTATCAGTAATGAACGTATCCCCTTCCATAGTAATATGAAAACCATAAAACTGGGGTTGAATTCTAACTCTTTTGGAACTTCTAAGAGGTAATGACTCGTCAATTGGTTCAATCGGAGTTTCCTCCTTGGGTTGAGTGTCAGTGTTAGAGGTTCCTTCATCCCTCGACTCTTGAATCTCTTCAAGATCAATTTGCCTCCCACTGTCTCCTTGGCTCATGAGTTCTCACTATCGGAAAACTCATCTCCTCGCAACGAAGACAACATTGTCACTCGGTCTATAGAAGAGATATCCAAAGGATTTATGCGGGTAACCGATGAAAATACACCGCTCACTACGAGGTTTGAGCTTGTCATAAGTCTCTCATCTTACGAAACGCCTCACAACCCCAAACCTTGATATGTGCCAACGAGGGAGCTTTCCCTATCTACATCTCATGAGGTGTTTTGACAACCTTCTTCGTAGGGAATAAGCTAAGGATATGGGCGACAGTCACTAAGGCGTACCCCCAAAATGAGATAGGTAGTGAAGCACGACTCATCATGGAACGAACCATGTCTAACAAGGTCCGATTACGCCTTTCAGCTATACCATTCAATTGTGGTGTTCTTGGTGGCGTTAATTGCGAAACTATTCCACATTCCTTGATGTAGTCGTGGAATTCAAGACTTAGGTACTCTCCTCGTCGATCGGATCGAAGCATCTTGATTTTCCTGTGCAATTGATTCTCCACTTCTTGTTTAAACTCTTTGAACTTTTCAAAGGTTTCTGACTTGTGCTTGATTAAGTAGATATACCCATATCTGCTATAATCGTCAGTAAAAGTCACGTAGAAGTGGTTCGCATCCCTTGTGGTTGATATAAAGGGCCCATACACATCGGTTTGTATAAGATCCAATAGACCCTCACCCCTTTCACAAGTGCCAGTGAAGGGTGACTTGATCATCTTTCCAAGTAAACAAGACTCGCACACGTCATCGTCCCTATGGTCGAATGACTCCAACACTCCATCCTTTTGGAGTTGGTCTATGCGTTTCTTGTTGACATGTCCAAGAAGACAATGCCACAAGCATGCTTTATCCATACTATTGGAAGAATCCACACACAACACATCATTTCCTAGGTTATCTATAACCATCACAGTTTCATAAATTCCATTACAAGGCAATGCTTCAAAATAAAAAAATACCATTTAGATAAGCATAAATAGAACCTTTCTCATTATCAAACGAATATCTAAATCCTTGTCTAAACAAACCATGAAATGAAATGATGTTTCTTGCCATATCTAGCGAATAGCAACAATTATTTAAATCTAATCCTAATCCATTACTAAGCGCTAGAGAATACACTCCAATCTTGGTGACAGGTGACGATCTTCTGTTCCCCATGATTAGATTTATCCTTCCACGCTCCACATCCATATCCCTTCTTAGTCCCTGCAAATTAGAACATATGTGAAAACCACATCATGTATCAAGAACCCAAGAAATAGCATGTGATGAATCATTAGATTTAATTGTGTAAATACCTGCGAAAGATGGCTTGATCTTCCCATCCTTGATGGCTTGCAGATATTCCGAGTAGCTTCTCTTCCAATTGCCTATCTTGTGGCAGTGGTGGCATTTTGCCTCCTTCGGGTTAGAGTTGGGCTTAGCAGAACCAACTTTGGTTCCGCTAGAAGGGGTACCATCTAGGGATTTTCTCTTGTGGTGGCTCTTTGAAGGAGTCTTCCTCTTCTTACCCCTCCTTTGCCCAATGGCCAAAAAAGGAGCAGTGGTTGGAGTGGGAGTTGATGCAACAGACTTATCCTTGAGATTGCTCTCAATAGTCCTAAGCAATCCTTGAAGCTGGCTGAAGGTGACCTCTTTCTTATTCATATGGTAGGTCATGCAGAACTGGTTGTAGTAAGGAGGCAAGGAGTGAAGGATAATGTCAATTTCCAACTCTTCATCGAAGTTAACATTCAACTTCAGCAGGCGATCAACATATCTCTGCATCTTTTGCAGATGAGTGGTAAGGGACTCTCCGTTACCCATCTTGGCAGTGATCATTGAAGTGATGATCTCATACCTTTCTTGCCTCGCACTTTCGTGGTACCGGTCCACCAAGTCTTGATGCATCTCGTAGGGATAGTAGTCCTCGTAGGACTTTTGTAGTTCAATAGTCATGGTAGCCAACATGCTGCAATGGACTTTCATGGCATCACGCTCGTGGGCCTCAAAGGTAACAATTTCTTCAGGAGTAGCAGTGTTGATGTTCACTTCCTTCAGCTCCGTATCGAGGACATACTCTTTGCCCTCGTAACGGGTGACCATTGGATGTTACGGATCCAATAATTGAAATTGGACCCGTTAAAGATCACTCTCCCACACAAGTTCATGAGTGAGAACGAGCCAGATGAGGATGAGCCTAAAGCGTTGTTGTTGTTTGAGTTCGACATCTGAAGAAAAGAACAAAGTTTGAATAGAAATGAATCCCTAATTAAACACCCAAAATGAGAAATTAGGGCTAGAATCCAACAACATTATTTACATATTAGAAAAGGGATGTTGTAATCTAACATGAAAATAACTTGAAGGTAAGTGAATGACGATTCACTAATTCTCCATCATGAAAAACGAAAAAAACAAAGATTAAGTTTTAAATGTATTGAAAACTCCTAGATTCCTTTGAGATTCATTGAACTTTTCAACGACATGTTTCAATCTCGATACGCCCTTCAAGTTTGTGACTAGGATGCCGAGGATCACAAAGCGGGTGTGAATAATCATGCAAATGTACATGGTGCCCTCATTGTTACAGTCACCTATTCGATGTGCCGGTTAACCACACACACTCCATCGAACTGTGACAAACAATGAGTCACCCTTTGCCATCTTTGCTTAGAACCAATTAGTGTGCCGGTTAACCACACACGCTCCACTAACTTCTTAGCAAGGGTAAAAAGTGTAATTTCATGGGATTGCATCAATTCACTTTGCCTAAAGTAACTAAGATTGGGAATTTTGTAAAAAAAACGTTTAGTTACTTTATATAGATTCATTATACTTATTAATGAGAAAATGTTGCCCTATCCTACCCGTTCGGCTAACGACCCTCCACCAATCAAGGAAGCGGTGGGTGAGAGTTGACACCCATTAAATGGCCATTTTATAGGCCATAACCTTATACCCCCCTTATAGATCAGCTTCGTGAATGAGGCCTACTAACGGTAAGCCTAGCATTTTAAGTTATATATATATATATATATATATATATATATATACATATATATATATATATATATATATATATATATATATATATATATATAATATTATAAAGTATAAGGTTGAATTTTAAACTTGTAAAATTCTAGGGTTTGAAATTCAAATAGTTCAAATAAAACATTTTAATCATAAAATTTAAATTTCAAAACTTGAGGGCAAGTTTTGAATTTTTCAAAACACAAAGATCAAATAGCAAATAACTTTCAATTAAGCATTTAATTTAATAATTATCTAAATTTGATCTAGTCAATATTACTTGCAAGATAATTCAACAATTAATTTGAATAATCAAGTATTATCAAATAAGGAAATTATTATTTAAACAATTGGTAATTATCTTTTGTTTTGATGAGGATATTGACAAAAAAGTAATAAAATTCAGATTTTATTAAACTAAAACAATTTAGGTAATTATCCTTAAGCAAAACAGCGAGAAATCCCAAAATTGCCTCTGTCTGACGCTCCGACTCACCGAGTCCCCTTATGGACTCGTCGAGTTCATCCTACTCGTCGAGTCTACAATGGGACTCGTCGAGTTCATAAGGGAGAGAGCAAGAAAAAAATGATTTTAAGCAAGAATTAAAGCACAAAGCATCAAATTCAAGAGAAGCCAAACCTAGGCTCTGATACCACTGATGGGTTTGAGCCATAAGAACATTCCTATGTGCACATATAAACCCTAATGCTTGGATCTAGGTTTCTCTAATGAACATGCTTTTCATCCAAGAATTGCAAACCCTAGATCTATGATATACAATTCGAAATTGACAAGACAAAGTGGATCTAGATGATTACCTCTTCTTGGAAGCTTGAATCTTGGTATCCTTGGAGCTTATAGTATTATCAAATAAGGAAATTATTATTTAAACAATTGATAAAAAAGGAAATTATTATTTAAACAATTGGTAATTATCTTTTGTTTTGATGAGGATATTGATAAAAAAGTAATAAAATTCAGATTTTATTAGACTAAAACAATTTAGGTAATTATCCTTAAGCAAAACAGCGAGAAATCCCAAAATTGCCTCTGTCTGACGCTCCGACTCACCGAGTCCCCTTATGGACTCGTCGAGTTCATCCTACTCGTCGAGTCTACAATGGGACTCGTCGAGTTCATAAGGGAGAGAGCAAGAAAAAAAATGATTTTAAGCAAGAATTAAAGCACAAAGCATCAAATTCAAGAGAAGCCAAACCTAGGCTCTGATACCACTGATGGGTTTGAGCCATAAGAACATTCCTATGTGCACATATAAACCCTAATGCTTGGATCTAGGTTTCTCTAATGAACATGCTTTTCATCCAAGAATTGCAAACCCTAGATCTATGATATACAATTCGAACTTGACAAGACAAAGTGGATCTAGATGATTACCTCTTCTTGGAAGCTTGAATCTTGGTATCCTTGGAGCTTATAGTCACAATTGTCACTCCTCTAATGGCTTACAAACACCAAGAAGCAAGAGGATGATATGGAGAGAGGTTGAGGACACAAAATTGGCTCTAGGAACTCCTTAGGGTTTATGGTAGCCGATTTCTGTAGCCCCTGGGTCCTTTAAATACTAGAGCTGCTAGGGTTACAGCCTGAAACCCTAATTAGATTACTTAGGCCTTAAGCAGTCCAAGGATCCTTATAGATTAGGGCTTGGACGAATTCAAGGAGTCTATACACCTTAATTTCGTCCACCCCATGATCCATAGGGATCCACAGCCCAAAACCAACTATCACACATTTGACAAATCTAGTCCCTTTTATTTAATTAATCTCTTTTAGCCACAAAATTAATTCTTAATTAATTCTTGTCTAATATTAATTAAACTATATGCTTTCTCCTTTAATATATTAATCATATAATATATTAATAAATCATAATAACCTGTTTATTTATAAATCACCCTATCATGTTGCTTTGGTGAAGGCAACCCAAAAGGACCATGCACAACCGGGTCAAGTACTTACCAAATATAGTTACGGGCTTAGACAGTAATCCAACAAATTTCTCTCAAATGGATTAGTGTTTGCAAACGGGTCGGAATGGGGTTTGAGGCTAATGAAGGAAAGGTTAATGAGGCTATAAAGGTGTTTAAATAGTGCACAAACCATAAATATTATGGTTTTGGTTCAAGACCACGTACGCCCATTGTATGCTATGGGTAGGCCTAGCATACGCAGGAAATCCCCAAAAATTACAAAAATGCCATTAGGACCAATTTGAAAACAATTCTCATACCAAGGGTCAAAATGTAAAATATATGGAAATCGAGATGTTACAATTTGAGCCCTGTCAAAAGGTCCTACTTTTCAACTCCAGGATGAAGATCCTTTTGGGAAAATTGAAGACACATTGGTATGTACCATTCGTGGTCAAGGAAGCCTTTCTACATGGAGCAATCGAGTTATATAAGGGAGATGGAACAATGTTTAAGTTGAATAGACATCGTGTGAAGCATTACAAAGAAGGAATTCCTAGGGAAGAAACAGAAGGAGAGGACTTGGTTTTGGTAGAAACCGCTACAACATAGAGCGGTAAGGAGTCCAGCTCAAGACTCCAAAAAAAGAAGAGCTTACGGGAGGCAACCCGTGATTTGCATTTTCTTTTTGTTTTAATTTTTACATTTTCTTTTGAACTTTTACTATTAATCAAATGAAGATGCTGCCATAGTAAGGGATGAAGTTCTTCTGTTACATAGAAAAAGGCAATGGAAGAAAAAGGAGGAGAATCCCCCCCCCCCCCAGTCTCCGTCGGAGAGAGAGAGAGACCTTTTATTTAATTATTTTCTTCTTTTAGAAAATAAGAAAAAGCATCATAAATGGTCCCTGTGGTAGTGAAATGACGAAAATGCCCTTCAGTTAACGGACAAAAGTTAACGGAGTTAGCAATAAGGACCAATCGTTAAAAGTTTTGAAAGCACAGGGACCATCTATGACGTTTTAAACCACGGGGACTAAACTTCAGATTTTGGGAAACCACAAGGACCATTTATGATGTTTTTTCTTTGAAATATTTATAGTTTAGATTCACAATGTGAATCTACATTGATCGAGGGTTTTTTTGTGAACATTCTCAAATTCACAGTGTGCATAATAGTAATTCAGATTCACAATGTGAATTTGAACTATTCGAGATTTTTCATATTGTGAATTTTAAAAATTAAAATATTTACAATTTAGATTCACAATGTGAATCTACACTATTCGAGTTTTATTTATTTATTTATTAATTAATCGGTGTTGATGTTTATTAATAGAGTACAAAAAATTAATATTTTTGGTATATAATTAGTTTTTTTTTGATAAAAATAAACTTAAATATTGAAAAACTAAGAAAATTAAGTGAATTTTTTTCGAAAAAAAGTTCGTTTTTTATATATCATCATAGATCTCTGTGGGAAGAGTACGAAAAATCATGAACAACGGTATATTCGTTTTTTTTTCGATAAAAAACTTGGTCTAAAAAAATTTAAATGAAAAAAAGAAAGTGAGTTTTGTTATCATTAGAAATATTTACAACCATTACTTTTGCCGTTGATCACTTTAAATTCCGACATTTTGGATTGGTTACTTGTTTCCTTGATTAATAATGGTTCTCTATTCAACTTTTTCCATATATATATATATATATATATATATATATATATATATATATATATATATATATATATATATATATATATATACCTCTTTAATAAAAGAAACAATTTATGCCACGTGGCATCTTATTCACCCAAAAAATTTCAATGTGAACTTCCGAATTTGCCCTCTCCTTATCTCTACATTCCGTTTTCCGTTTTCCTGCTGCTTCTTGGCATTCAGGAATCAGGAACGATAAATCAGGGTGCTCCTTACCGAAAATCTCGAATAAATTAACATTATTAAGGTAATCCATTCCAAATTTATCGAAAATCACGTCACCCAAACTCTATTATTTACACTCAATTTTTTTCCGTTCATAGAAACCTAATCCCAATCTATCTTTTTCATTTTCTAAAACCATGATTGCACATAATTAGGGAAAGAAATGCAAGAAATCACACACATATCTTCTTCCTCTTTCTCTCGATCTCTCGAACACCTGGATAGGAAGTTCTTCATCTTCGTCTTACTCGGAGCTTTTTATTCAAACCCTAATTAACCGAGGCTGGTGCTTACGAGACATCGATCACCTTCAATTCAATCGAGGTATGATTCTCATTTGATTTCTCCCAACTTTCATCGATCATAAACTACTAGAAAATAGTGGATTTTTATGTCCATGGTGTTTAATTCGTTACAGGGCACTCGGTTCAATTGGGATTGTTTCTTCCAAGAAGAGAAAAGTAAAATTTCTTCAGTCAATTAGTGGCATTGTCAAACCATCAATGTATTAATCTTTCTTTTGTTACGATTTTGATTCTTCATTTTGGCTTTTCGTCATGTTCATGATCTTAAAGTATGTCGTTTCTTTGGTTTTATTCATTTTTTTTTTTTTTTGAAAAATTTCAACTAAAACCACCTGATTTTTGTAGAGTTTTCCCTTTTGTTGTTGCAATTTTAAGGAATTTTGATCAGCTTCGTAGCATATTGTTTTTAGTGAAAGTAGTTTCTGACTCGGTCTTGTTTTTTATTTTTTTTTTAATTTTTTTTTATTTACCATTTAGGTCATGACATAGATCACGGTCTTTAGTCTTTTGTTAATGAAGTTGTTTGTTTGATGATGTCTGACAGGTGTCTAATGAATGTTTCAAGAGGATCACGATGTTATGGAAAAGGGGTTAAAGCATAAACTTACATCCTTTTGGTCTTATTTTTGGTTTGGGTTTTTGGAGATTATGTTTTGGGATTTCCTATAATTGAGGATCAATGTTTGGGTTTCATGTCTCGGTATGAGATAATGTCAAACCCATCATCATCGTTTGGTATAAATTTCCTTTATAATGTCATATAAAAGAGTTCTATTGAGTTTATGTTCGATCAAATGTAGCAAGTTTTACATGTAGGTCATCATTGCAAATGGAATGGCAGGGTATGGTATGTATCACTCGGACAAGTCAAAATTGCTATAGGTATGGATGTTTTTTTTTCAAGATTTGATCACACAACTTGGTTTATTTGCAAATCAACTCCCATATAATCACGTTGTCTCATGATTATCTTGAAAATATGAAGTAGGTGGGAGGGAAGACCCACTATCTAGCTTCCCATTCAAAATTGGTTTTTGTTAAATCTTTGTATTTAGAAGGAATCATCTAAGTGGGTGAGTGTGGGTGTGATTGGAATGAAACTTTTTTTCTTTCTATTTTTTCGCATTACAATATCATATTTTACAAGTGTTTTTGCCAAAATACGTGCTACTGAGGTGCTACACTGTTGTTGATAATCATATGCAAGAATATCATAACATCACAGAAAGAATATCATAACATCACAGAAAGAAGAAAAAGGGTTAGAAAGTTCCATCCCTATAAAATTTCATAATGAGATGGTGATCATATCTTATTTTCTCATTGATGTGACTTTTCTTGAAATAATATTTAGCCTGATTACTTAACAGGTTTGCCGGTGCATGTAAGATGCTTATACACCAAAACTAAGTTATCAAGTATGAACTTGCTTTTCATTCTATAATTTATGTGTTGTTTTTTTTGTTTTGGAAACAAACATAAACTAAGGCAAACTCAAAGTGTGATAATATAAAGTATACAACATTATAAATGAGAGTTTATACGTTTGCCTCTTATCTGTACCAAATTTAAACGTTTTCTTCTAAAAATTAGTTTGTTTTTTAATTTCCCTTTCTTTTCCCCTTTATTTACTTACAAATAAATTAAATTTTGTTTTTTCTCCTTGTTTATTTCTTGCAAAAAATAGTCTGTTTTCTTATTTATTTATCAAACAACCTGGTAAATGATAAGTTATATATCTTATTAGACTAGTCCACTTAAAATTTTAATAATTTATCTTTTTGTTCATCCACTAAATGATATATATTATGTAAAGGAAATTATTTTATTTCAAAGTTATGTACATCACAACAATAAAATGTTCAAATTAATACATATTAAATCATAGTAAATTGTTACTAACGAAAATAGTCAAATCATTATAATGTTAAAAAAAAGTATGACTATAAAAAAAACATTCACCCTATATCAATTATATATTATCATTTATACAGTTAGATATACATTTTAATCAAATAAGTTGCTCTTAAACATTTTATTATTCTTTTGGAAAGATACGAGTAAATGAAAGATTATGTGTTTATGATGATTCCACAAACTCAAATCTTGAAGGGTTTCATACAGTAAAATTTATGTTATTTTTCTTTTTTAATTCAAGAGATATATCCATTGGCTAACGAATCATTGGTTAAAAGAACATATTGGTTAAAAGAACATATCATATTTAGTAAAAAGTTTAGTAATATTTCATTTACTCGTGTCTTCTAAATGAGCTATAAAGTATCTAAGAACAACTTATTTGATTTAAATGCATATTTATTTTTTATAAGTGATAGTATGTAATTAGAGTACGGTGCATGTTTTTTTTATCCTCAACTTTTTTTTTTGTAAAATTATTGTGATTTATAAATTTTTGTTCGGCAACATTTTAGTGGGTAATATAAATATTTTTATTTGATATGTATTAATTTAAATATTGTGTTGTGATATGCATTGGTATGGAATGAATTATTTTTCATTATATATATTATTGTGATATGTATAGATAAATAAGAAAAAAATTTAACATTTATTAGATTTTATAATTAAATGATAAATAAGAAAAATAAAACTCATGTTTAAGAAAATAAATTAGTGGGTTTGTTTGATTAATAAATAAAGAAAAATTATTTTTTGTTAGATTTTATATTCAAATGGAGAAGTTTAAAGGATTGATCGAGTAAGATGGAATCCTTTGATGGGTTTGTTTGATGAATAAATAAGAAAACAAACTAATTTTTTGTTAGAAATAAATAAAGAGAAAAACATAAATTAATTAATTTGTGTAAGTGATAAATAGGGGACGGGGACGTTTAAATTTGTTATGGTAAAAGGCCAATCGTATAAAACCCTATATATAATTCATCATAATTTTGTAGATTTTAAATAAGGATAAAAATGTAAATGCAAATTTATATTAAGTGGAAGAATCAAATTGATAAGTAGAAATATCATTACCCATATATATATATATATATATATATATATATATATATATATATATATATATATATATATATATATATATATATATATATATATATATATATATATATATATATATATATATATATATATAGGTTCAGGTTCATTTGAGACTATTCTAATTTTGTGAGACCGTGAGACCAAATCTAAAAATAATTTTAAAATGCAAAATAAATGGAAAAATACAAATTTTTTTTTTAAATATTATTTTCGGAACTTGAATTAACTAAAAAAATAAAAAAAATTAAAAAAAATTAAAAAAAAATTCCGTTTTTTTTTTTGAAAAATATGTGAAATATTCTAAATAGAATATTACACTGACATATTCTAAAAAATAATTTTAAAATGCAGAATAAATGGAAAAATCTAAAAATTCTTTTTTTAAATATTATTTTCGGAACTTGAATTAACTAAAAAAATAAAAATAAATAAAAAAAAATCTATTTTTTTTGAAAAATACGTGAAATATTCTAAATAGAATATTACACTGTAGATATTCTAAAAATAATTTTAAAATGCAAAATAAATGGAAAAATCAAAAAATTCTTTTTTTAAATATTATTTTCGGAACTTGAATTAATTAAAAAAAATAAAAAAAATAAAAAAAATAAAAAAATGCGTCTCACGGTCTCACAAAATATAGGTGGTCTCAAATGAACCTAACCCTATATATATATATATATATATATATATATATATATATATATATATATATATATATATATATATATATATATATATATATATATATATATATATATATATATAATACTCCAGTTTCAGACAATCACGAAATTAAGACCAATTTAAATATGATTCTGGTTTTTGCTTTCTTTCTTATGCATACATAAAGTAAGTGCTTTATTTTTTAATAGCCAGCAAAAATATATGTGGATCTCGGGCATATAGTGCAATTAGTTTTCAACGAAAGTGAAATCATGATCATACAAGTATCCACACAAATCCATCATCGACACTACATATTTAACATCAATTTCTGACATCCATTTCAACTAATATTTTGATTAAACATAAAGAATGAAAATCTTATAACTAGGAGACATTATAATCATACTATTTGTGCAATACTCTAAAAAGAGGCTTGATTATTCTCTTTATTCCAATCTTATGCGACTTAGAGATATTTTTGTTGTTGTTAGAATTAGATGATTTTTAGACCATAAATGGATGTAAAATAGACGTGCAAGTATTATTTTGTCATGTACATAAAAACTAAAATTGGGCCAAGTGATTGTCATTGACAAGCAGGACAATTATCTACGTACTATAAACTCGCGTAAACAACAAATGTCACGTGCTTGTGATGACGCCTCACGTGGGTTCAATATGATCGTAGGGTAGTACTGTACAGCGTACTACCAATAGAAGCGTTAAAATTATTTTATGTAATTTTGTTGTAAAGTAAATTTAGATATCACACGAGAAAAAATAATTTTATTCATAGAAATTATTCAAAATAAATCTAAACTGTTTAAGTAGATTAGAAAGATGCCTAACAGGTTGAAAGATTTAAAGGTCATCCAAAGTTATTCAAGTACTTGCGATTTTAAAAATTATTAATTTAAAAATATTTTTGTTATAGTCATATCTATAATTTATTAGAATTAGATTAAAATAGATACAAATTAAATTGATACAACTTCAAAAGTAAATTAGATACGACATAATGTGGAAAATTGGTGAAATCTTTTACAAGGTTAAGGAATAAATTGTACCAAAGAATTCAAATCCGAAAATAAACCATATAAAAATTAATCATTTAATTATAACATGCAATACATAAAAGATAATTAAATTATTAAATAAATATTTGACCTTTTAATTTCTTTTAATTTTAAAATTAATGTTATTAATTTAACATAATTAAAGTGGGAAATTAAATTTGAAATTTAAAATGGAGAATAAATAAATTGACAAATGAAATGACATTAATTAAGAGATCTAATATGGTGACACATGAGTAATATATATATATATATATATATATATATATATATATATATATATAGAGAGAGAGAGAGAGAGAGAGAGAGAGAGAGAGAGAGAGATTTATTTAAAAATTCCAACCAAGTAATTCTACTAAAATTACTAATGTCAAGTAGCATCCTAAAATAATAATTGGATAAAAAGTTAGACCTCGTTAGTATAATCAGTTATTTCTTTATTCTTTCGTTGTTGCTTTTTGTGGTAACTCTTTATTATATCGTTTTGAACTTCTAGAATTTGTCGATTTATCACAAAAAGTTCATGTTGTTTATTATAGGTTTATATACCTACATCCAAACTAAGTCACCAAGGATTATGAGATTATGAAGTTATTTATGGCATGAGTTTGTAATTGTGTTTATAGTTATATAATAAGATGCACTCATATTTCTTATGTTTATAGGGCAATGTTTGTAAGTTCCTATAAACATCCATTTTAGATATATCTGAACCTTTTTTTTTTTTTTTTTTTTTTTTTTTTTTTTTTTTTTTTTTTTTTTGTATTTAGTATAGACTTGTTCATTATCTTATAAAGATAAAGCTTTGCTAAAGGAGTAAATAGCATGAAAAAATTAGATGTACTAAAAGATAAATAAAAAACTATACTATTATTTTGAGTAAAAATTATAGAAGTTAATTGGCTTATAATTAGTTTACCCTCTAATAATTTTAGTTGGTTAGTAAAACCAAAACCCTCCAATAATTTTCTGTTAATTTTATTAACTATATTCTTTTTATAAGTTTGTTGTAACCATTTTTGAAAATTATGATAAATTCTTTTTAATTTATATTTACGCCGTTATGAAGCAGATTATTGCTAGTCAAATAAAAAAAACGTGAAGTATGAGTATATGATCACCTTAGTCAATCGTCATGAAAATATACATATGGAAACATAATTTGAATCAAAACCATAAAATTGAAGCCTAAAATAAATATACAAATAACTTAAATTTAATCTAAACCATAAAATATAATAAGTCCACATTAAAACCATAGAAGCAAAACCCAACAAAATGAAATGAAAATCAAGATTTCCTTGTAATAATACCAAAACAAACACAATATAACTTTAAGAGAAATATAATTGATTCCAAGTGCAGTTAATATATTTAAACTATTTATTTCACTTCATGTTCCACCAATCCAAACCCTGATGAAAATATTTTAATGGATCTCAATTTTCCTTCTGCAATAGTATCATCTTCAAAAAAAAAAGTATCAAAATGAAATTCAAGATTTCTTTGAAGTTAATTACTTTAATTTGTTCTTAAAGAAGCTTGGTGAAGTAAAAATCCAGATACTACCAAATTCAAGATTTTTTGAAGTGAAATTTTCAAAACTATACCATCAAGGTTTCTTTGATGTCTAATTCCATTTGATATAAAACTGAGCATTAATCCGAGGGTCAGGTCTCAAGTCTCCCTATAATTGTCCCTAAAACAATGCCATGTTGATTTATGCACAACCAAACCTTATTCCTGGGCTTCAAGTAATGACATAAGCTTGCCTCGATCATTATATTCAACTGTACAAAATGGAAATCTCTTGGCTGGTATAGACAACTTTGTGAGTGTGTTGAAAAGTGTAGAGTTTCATACATTCAACAATACAGCCTGATATCAACAAGAAAATAAGATATATATATCTGAATCACAACTGGAACTGAATCAAACCGAGCTGGAACCCGAACTGAAACCGGTTCTGTTCCTGGTTCTCTATTTTCCACTAAATCAGTTATCGTTCTCGGTCTAGATCAATGCTCATCCCTACCTCCTTGAACCTTGCTTCAACAATGTCTGCTGCACAAAAGAAAAAAATATTATAATTTATTCAAATTGTTATGGAAATGAGGTTTGTTTGGACCTTTATGTCCTTGATTTTGATCAGGGTAATATTGCTTTGTCTTGCTTCCGAATGCCAAGAGAAAATCAGATAAACCCACATACCTTAATTTTATCATCCGTGGATGTCATTGTCCTGGACCTATATCAATGAAAAAAATATGCAGCTACTTTTTATAACCAAAACTCAGAGGAGTATGAAGCAACCACCATCAACATAATATCATATGTTAAAGGCTTACATGTTAGACCAAATATGGCATAGTCATGGGACATGAAATAATCCTGCATAAGGATGGGGTTGCAATGGATTTATTCTCTAATAATGTTCAATCATTAAAATCACACTCCTTAGAATATAAGAATATAACCAAGGGTAAATTCGTCCATTTTCCCTATAACATCCCCTTCTGGACCTACACTACACATGCTTGACCAAAATCAACAATGTCAAATCTGAAAATTTCAGTTCTCCTTTTTTTATCCTTCCTCTTCAAAACAATATTTTCCTAAAAATAAATTGATCAAATGTTTTAATGCCGAAAAACAGAAACACTATATGTGTAAATGTTTTAAAACAGAGAGAGAGAGAGAGAGAGTGTGTGTGTGTGAGAGAGAGAGAGAGAGAGAGTGAGTGAGAGAGCTTTGTGGTGAATGGTGACCGAGATATAGCATGAGAACCACAACCCGTACCCACTTTTCGAAATAGAGATGTTAAGCTTTAAAGTAGAGCTAAAAGGAAACTCGTTCCATCTCACTCTTGCAGAATCAACCTATGTACCATATGCCTACAAAATCAAAATCTTTTTGAATCAAAATTTCTAGTAAGATTCTACCAAATAGATATATTGAGATATAAAGCAGATATATAATTAACAACACAAACTCGTAGCAACAATACTCTGAATTCCTTTCCCCATCCAACACACCTAGCATAAACACACACATCTGTTACACAAACTGTTGGATTAGTGTCTAAGTCCATAACTATTTTGGTATGTACTTGACCCGATGGTGCATGGTCCTTTTGGGTTGCCTTCACCAAAGCAACTTGATAGGATGAATTATGGAGAGAAAGGATTAAATATGATTTATTAATATATTATGAGAATAATATATTAAAGGAGAAATCATATTGTTTAATTAATATTAGTCAATAATTAATTGGTAATTAGTTTTGTGACTAAAAGAGATTAATTAAACTTAAGGGACTGGAATTGTAATTATAAGATAATTGCAATTTGGGCTATAGATTGCCTTATATTAAGGAGTGGACGAATTCTATGGGGAAACCCATTGGAAATCGTCCAAGGCCTTTAAGGAAAGGAGTCCATGGGTTGCTTAGGGCTTAAGCATCCAAATTAGGGTTTCCTTGTTAGATAACCCTAATAGCCTCACTATATATAGAACCCTTAAGGCTCAAAAACGTGGACAAGCTTCTTTCTAGGGTTGCACACGTTTTAGGGCAGCCTCCTTTACCTCTCCTCTTCATCCTCTTGCTCTTGGTGTTTGTGAACCATTAGAGGAGTGACATTTGTGACTCTAAGCTTTCTAAAGTCAATACAAGGAGAAATTGGGATTGTTATTGCTACATAAATCAAGGTAATATCTTAAACCTATTCTCATGTTAATATGATTACTTGAATGCTAGAATTAGGGTTTATAGTCTTGGATAACTTGCATGTACAATAGAGAAACCTAGATCCAAGCATTAGGGTTTGTATGAGCACATAGGACGTTCTTATGACCAAAACCCATCAGTGGTATCAGAGCCTAGGTTGGTTTCTATTGTATTGATGCCTTGTATGTTTGTTCAAGTTGAAAAAATTCGATTTTTGTGAAACTGCCTGATGAACTCGGTGAGTCCCATTGTGGACTCGGCGAGTAGGCCCCTACTCGGCTAGTCCATATGGGTACTCGGCGAGTTCAAGCGTCAGAAAGAGTGGATTTCGGGATTTCTTGCTGTTTTTCTCATGGATACTTGCCTTATCTGTTTTAGATCATTAAAATCCGATTTTATTCATATTTTTTAGTATATCCTTGATTAAACAAAAGATAATTACCAATTGATTAGATAATAACTTCCTTATATGATTAAAGTTGATTATTTGTATTAATTGGGTAACTTATTTTGCAAGAAATTAAAAATTAGGTCAAATATAGATAATGACAAAATTAATTGTTTACTTTATATTATTTGTTATTTGATCATTGTGTTATGAAAAGTTTCAAATTTTCCCCTTTAGGTTTTATAGTTTAAATTTGAACTTAAAAATTTTGTTTTGAAATTTAAATAGTTGAAACCCAAATGATTTGAAAAGGTTTCAAAACTTGCCCTCAAGTTTTGGAATTTGAATCTTGATTAAAAGTTTAATTTGATGTAAATTTAAATTCTAAACCCTAATGTTTTGAAATGTTTCAAAACTTTCCCTCAAGTTTTGGAATTTAAAAGTTGATTAAAAGTTTAATTAGGAATGTTAAATTCTAAGACCCTAGTATTGAAAAGTTCAAATCACACCCTTATGGTTTTATTAATTAACTAAGGTGTATAATTAAAAGAGGTTTAATAAATCTATAAAAGTTTAGGTTTACAATTTAATTGAATTAAAAGTATAATTGTTAAATTTGACCTCCTAGTATTTTCAAAGTGTAAAATACACCCTATACTATATATAGCATTAAAAGTCTAACATTATATATATGTATGAGTAAAAGTCAGTCTTACCGTTAGTAGGCCTCATTCACGAAGCTGATCTACAAGGGGTGTTTAAGGAAATTGCCTGTAAAATGGCGATTGAATGGGTATCCACTCTTACCCACCACACTCTTGACTAGTGGAGGGTCGTTAGCCGAACGGGTAGGATAGGACAAAACCTTCCATTATAAGTATAATGAAGTACAAAAGTAACTAAATGTTTTACAAATTCCCAATCTTAGTTACTTAGGCAAAAGTGAATTGATGCAATTCCATGAAATTACACTTTGTGCCCTTGCGAAGACGTTAGTGGAGCGTGTATGGGTAACCGACACACTAAATGGTTCTAAGCAAAGGTAGCAAAGGGTGACTCAATGTTTGTCATAGTTCGGTGGAGCGTGTGTGGGTAACCGGCACATCGAATAGGTGACTGTAACATGTGAGGGCACCATGTAAGTTTGCATGGTTATTCACACCCGCTTTGTGATCCTTGTCATCCCAATCACAAACAAGAGGGGCATATCGAGATTTAAACATGCCATTGAAATGTTCAATGAATCTCAAAGGATCTAGGAGTTTTCATAGATTTAAAACTTAAATTTCTTTTTCGTTTTTCATGGTGGAAATTAGTGAATCGTCATTCACTTACCTTCCAATATTCTGCAACTAGATTACGACATCCCTTTTCTAGGTTGTAGCATATTGTGTTGGGTCCTAGCCTTAGTATCACATTTGGGTGATTTACTAAGGACTCAATCAATCAACTAACTTGAATTCATTTTCTCCCGTTTTGTAGATGTCAAAGTACGACAACTATGGTCTTCCCAAATCCCGTGGAACAAGCATTCCGCATGAAGATGATATTCCACGATTCGATCGAGGAACAAGAGATCATGCTTCACTTCCTCCACATCCTCCAATTATTCTCCCTAACCCACAAGTTCGAAGACTTGAAAAGTTCAAGCTCACTCAAGCCCTTTTTCGCAAGTAAACATAAAGAAGGAAAGTCGGTGTGTGCACACGTCCTAGGGATGAAGTCACACATTGATAGGTTAAGAATGTTGGGATCCATTGTCTGTGAGGAGATGGCCGTTAACTGGGTTCTTCAGTCACTTCCTAACTCATATAGTGAGTTCGTAAGAGAGTACTATATGATGAACTGCGATGTGACCATTATAGATCTCACCTATATGCTTATTGCCGCTGAATCAACAATGGTTTGGCGCAACAGAAAAGCAAAGTTGATTGGTGAATCTGCCTTCAAGACCTCTATGGATATAGACAATGGAAACGAAAGACATGCTATGATCGAAAAGTTTGATCATAAGAGAAAGGCAATGTCTGAAGTAGTTCCATGTCCTGTTCCAAAAGAGTCAATTTGCTTTTATTGCCAAGAGAAGGGGCATTGGAGACGAAGCTGCCCTATTTACCTAAGAGATCTAAGAGATGGGAAAGTCAAAACGTATGGCTCTACTTTAGGTAAAATCCATTGACTAACTCTTTTAAGCTTCTATTCTAGATTCTTAATACATAATGTGATAAGATTACAATTGATGTTTTGTAGGATCGAAGAAAAGAAAGGAAGCTTAAGGGAAGAAGTGAGCAAAATCTAACCGTGAAGGAATGGATTTCGATCGCATTACTTGAAGATTAGATTCTTGAGCTACTACTTAGAGTTAGAATAAGATTGCTAAGAAAGATGTATTAGCATAGTTTTTTAATGAATTACATTGTAAGGACAAATTTTTCCGCAATAAAATAATTTTGATTTTATATTATTTATTTATCCTTGCAATGGTGTGTATGAAAAATCGATGTTAGAATGTTTCTATTGTTAGCAATAATGGATTTGATTCTTAATTATGTTGTTTATGGGAATGTCGAGAATTTACCAAATAGGGAGAGTTTCTCATCGCCCAAGGTTCAATTGGACAGAAACTTGGAATCATGCAACTTGATTGCACGATGAATGAGAAATTTCATATTTGGAAATTAGACTAATTCATTGAAAAAGTGTCAAGTGAAGGACTAGGAGATTGAGTACAAAAAGTTGCATGTTGATCAAGTTCACCATAAGAGTAACAAGATATTCCTCGTGATTTACTAAAGGTTTAGTAAATATGATTATACTTATAAGATTAAGTTTAATTTTGAATTAATTGAAAAAGTTTAAATCAATACCGGAACGAATAAGAAGAATCAAGTAGGCAGAAAGATAAAAGTTTCTCCATTCTAAGAAGAAGGGAGAGTAGCTTTTATGCTTTATAGGTCTTAATGATTAAGAACCATATCTCAATTGATCCTCTAAGTGAGTCTTAGTACAATTGTATGTTTAAGAAGAGGAATCAAGAATTGAAGAAATGGTTAAATCAAGAAGTCAATCATACTTCGTTCCATAACAAGTCTTAAAGTCAAGATTGTGAAATTGAGTGAAAAGTATTAAGAAGGTTTATAACATTCATCAAATGTGGAAAGTTGTGATGGATAAGACAAAGACCAACTAGGACCAATTGATGAAATGTTTTGATTAAAACTACGCTAACTCTTGAATATTTGTTTGTCAAGAACTGGTTATTGACAAGAGAATCTTATATGTCAAGGAGTACGTGGGAGTCTTAATGGTCTTGAAAGGTTTCATGAACAAATCAAATAAACCTTATCGATCATCACTAGCACACGAGTTGAGGTTTACAACCTATCGTGTTGACATTATTTTGTTTCTGTGCCAATCCAATCGAGATAATTATGCATGTGAGTCCTATGAGTTCTCATTTGAATGCATAAAAGGCAAGGAACTTGATCAATGGAAAGTACATTGATAAGAAAAGGTGTGCTACCATAAGGCAAGAAATCAAGATTAAGAAAGTTCGATCCATATGAGTTTGAATTTGTCGTAAACCTTGGTTTTGACAAATTCACATGGATAGGAACACATACACCATTAAAATCTAAGTGTCATAAGATTCCCTCCTTCATGAAAATGACTGTGAGGAAATGCTTTTACTAAGAAAGATTTTAAAAAGGTAGTGATTTTGAAATTGTGTTCTCGAATTTGATTATGGTTACGGTATCCCTTTCCATGATTTGAATTGTGAGATTTGACAATTTGTCTGAATTGTTTAAGACATGCATATAAACTATCTAAGGCAAAGGTGTATGAGTTTAAGAAGCCTTGATAAAGGATTATCAAAGCACTAAGTATTAGAAACATGAACTTATGAAATTCAATAAGTATTGTTTTCTGGAAGTTAAGTTGGTTTCTGAATACATGTCAAAGCTAGTGGGAGCATAAGTGTTATGTTTATAATAATCATCATGATAGTGGGAGCATAAAAGTTATGATTGTATGATTATTATGGCAAGTATTTCAAGTTAGCAATATTAATTATAAAAAACAAGAGTTATACTTTGCAAAGTCGCAAGAGTTGTAAACTTGTTTGCTATAATTAAGGAGAGAATATTATGCTTCATTTCAAATCTAAAGGCTTAGGGTTGAGAAATGTTAATAAATTTAGTCAAATGTACATAGTGTGTTCTCAAAATTTCGATTATGATTACGACATTCCTCTTCACAATTCGAATTTTGAGAACATAACAAATAAAATATAATGGCAGAAGATTGATGAAGTATCAAATCTTTATGTTAGACATTATGCATTGTGTCCTATACGCTTCGGGTATAGGATCGATTGCATAGGCTATAATATTTGACCATTCTAAAATTTTCCAAATGTCTAGCGCATTTAGAGGGGAAAAGGACAAGAATCGGTTTTGACTAAGATAATTAAACAAGTATCAAAGGACAATCCAAAGTTCGCCGAGGATTGGTCGCTTGTGAGTAGTTGGAAGTATAGTATTGGAAAATATGGAAATGTTTCCATATTGGATGGACCATATCAACATTATTATGAATAGATAAGATTCTATTAAGAATGAGTTGTCATATGGAAAATATGGAAACGTGTCCATATTGGGAATTGAATATTGAAAATCTATGACTAGATTAGAAACTTTTATGCAAAAGGATGTTCAAAGAATGAACTTTGAGTGAGAGACATCACGTCTATGGAATTGGCTTGTAACAATCTCCGATAGAGGACTTTGTAATTTCATTGGCAATAGTCTTTGTGACTTTGGTGCAGTGATATTACAAAAGGATCATTGCATAAAATGTTAGAATCTTGCATATTCTATAAGTGGCAAGAATTTGATATTCTTAAACTTATGGAAAAGGATTTGGAGTTGTGAAATGAGAATGATTGGAAATGTGTTTAATTTGATCTATTTCACAAAGTAAGAACCATAGATAAACATTGTGTGCATGCTAGGAGCATGGGACATGTAACATCCCAAAAATACCGGTTAAAAATTTCATTTTTAAATTAGGTTACTACGTAAAAACATCATTAAAAATCATTCATAATAATACTCCGTGTCTGAAAACCGGTAATATCATAATAATATTTCAGAGTACATCCCAGAAAATCCATAGTGCGGAAAAACAAGAGTGTGTGTGATATGCTGCTACCGCGCCGACTCCTTTCCCTTAGCTGAAGAGGTACCTGAAACCAAAACTGAAAAATGTAAGCACGAAGCTTAGTGAGTTACCCCTTCGGTCCTCTCGACCGGATGTTGCCTAGCATACCTGGGTGCTGGCCTCCCTTTCGGCCCTCTCGACCGGATACTGCCTAGCATATCTGGGTGCTGGCCTCCCCTTCGGCCCTTTCGACCGGATACTGGGAACTATTTCTCCCCTCTACTACTACCACATAACATGTATCACAATATCAGAATCTATCTAGCATGGCTGGGTATGGCTACCCCTTCGGCCCTATTGACCGGATATCTTGGGGGCTATCTCCTCCATACTGTCACTAGCACGTAGCATCGTATCATACTCGCACATAAACATAACACATGTAGTAGTAATCCCTAGATGAATATCACAGAGACAATCATCTACATACAACTCCTACTGGTGGGCCGGCATTGTGGTCGTAGACCCATCCCTAGATGAATATCACTGGACTCGCCGAGTCATGGCACCGACTCGCCGAGTCCTACTCCACTAACACGGTTCCAATCTACATGCCCCTTCTTCCCACTCACTGAATCGTCCTTAACTCGCTACTCGGGCCGATGGGACCGGCTCGCGATCCGACTCGCCGAGTCCATGCGAGCAGACTTCCCACTCACTTCCAGATCCTTATCCGAACATCCTTCATGAGGATCTGGGGTTTCTGGGACTATCGGAACACATTAGATTGCTATCCTACGTGCAAACACGAAGGGGTGGACTTTTGACACTTAAACCCAATCAACAGTTCATACAACTCGCCGAGTTTGAAAACAACTCGTCGAGTACCAGGCAATCTTCATAGGACTCGCCGAGTTGTTCATCCAACTCGCCGAGTCTAAGGCCATATTCATAGAACTCGCCGAGTTCCACCTTGGGACTCGCCGAGTCCCTTGACCCATTTCCCATATGAGCCAAATCTGAGACATGCAACTCTTCAAAACCACAGATCTATGATCCTAGGGCATGCTTAACACATAAAGTTGCAAACTTTACGTGCATGCATGGCCCTATAAGCTCAAAATGCAATTCCAAGCTCTTTAAGAGGTCATGCACTCCATGGGGGTCCTCAATCACTTCAACCACAACAACTTTATGCTTCTAACACGTCCATAAAGTCTAGATCTGAAGTCCTTTCGGATTATTAAGCACAAACACATGGAGTTTTGTGTTTTAGGGCTTGAAAACCACCAACTTGGGACAAAATGGGATCTAATGAACTAAAGATCAAGGTAGAGACTTTACTACCTGAATGGAAGCTTCTCCCAAAGTAGATTTCGGATCTACTCCCTCTCTTGCACTCTTCAAACTCTTTTTTTCTCCTTCTAAGCTCCAATGTGCCCCAAAAATCCTTCACAAGGCAACAAATCACTCAAACTTACAAATGGAGGCTAGGGTTTCGACAAGGAACGCTCTGAGGATGATAGAGGCTGAGATGGGGCTATAAGGACATTTAAATAGGGTGCAAACCCTAAGGATTCAGGTCTCCTCCTGATTGGCCTACTCGCCGAGTCCAGGCGTGGACTCGCCGAGTAGATCACTTAAAGCCCGCACCCATCTCGACATCTACTCGGCGAGTTAGGGCTACAACTCGCTGAGTAGCTCTTCCAAAAAGAACCTTTAATCAAAACAAATACGTACCAGGAACTGGGCGTTACAGGACAAGTGTAATAATTCAAGTAAGAAGTTGATTACCCGAAACAACAAATAATGAGTGATCGATATGGTGATAAGTAAAAGGTGTTTTATTTATGCTCAAAGGTTTGAGGCCATATGGGATTAGTATTATTCTTGTGTTTCACTTTGCATGTTTTGACTTCCTGAATAATTTAATTGGTTTAGAACAGTCAAATTATTCGAACGGGCCATAGTCGTTCATATGTTGGAAGTAGGTATGAATGAAGATTGTCGTGAATTGGTGTGTGGATTGTCTAAAAGAGTATTAGACATAAGCAAATGTTTGCTGCAACGTTCATGAGTGCTTATGAATATGAATTTGAGCATTGGATTAAACCCACGCTCACTTGGATCACTCCATGAAATTGTATCACGAGTGATTGGTGAGACGATAACATCTTATATTCTTGAAACCGAGATGTGTGAGTTGTATCTTGCAGATCGGTTACACATTGATAATATGTAAACGCACTAGTCACTTGGTGTTATAAAACATATTGTTGTGTGTGATTTGGTGAGTAAGTGCAAGCAAGCATTGTATCAAAGTTTATCCGTTCCTTTTATCCAAAGTAGGATAAAAGCGATATCTTTGGGCCCCTTGATGATTTAGTGATGACAAACGTAAATGCTCGGCCGGGCTAGGGCTAATTTGATTTGTTCAATTAGTTAGTCGTCATAAATCGGAATTCGAGAAATAGTACAAAGAGAATGATTTGAAATCATGTCTTACGATATCTAGAATAGAGGAATATATGATCCCTTATCTAAAGGACACACGTATCTGATAGGATCAGAGTTGACAGCGGCTTTGGAAAGCTACGATTGCAGATCAGGATCTGAAGTCATGCGCATAATAGTTATTAGACTTATCCAAGTGGGAGACTGTTGGATTAGTGTCTAAGTCCATAACTATTTTGGTATGTACTTGACCCGATGGTGCATGGTCCTTTTGGGTTGCCTTCACCAAAGCAACTTGATAGAATGAATTATGGAGAGAAAGGATTAAATATGATTTATTAATATATTATGAGAATAATATATTAAAGGAGAAATCATATTGTTTAATTAATATTAGTCAATAATTAATTGGTAATTAGTTTTGTGACTAAAAGAGATTAATTAAACTTAAGGGACTGGAATTGTAATTATAAGGTAATTGCAATTTGGGCTATGGATTACCTTATATTAAGGAGTGGACGAATTCTATGGGGAAACCCATTGGAAATCATCCAAGGCCTTTAAGGAAAGGAGTCCATGGGTTGCTTAGGGCTTAAGCATCCAAATTAGGATTTCCTTGTTAGATAACCCTAATAGCCTCACTATATATAGAACCCTTAAGGCTCAAAAACGTGGACAAGCTTCTTTCTAGGGTTTCACACGTTTCAGGGCAGCCTCCTTTACCTCTCCTCTTCATCCTCTTGCTCTTGGTGTTTGTGAACCATTAGAGGAGTGACATTTGTGACTCTAAGCTTTCTAAAGTCAATACAAGGAGAAATTGGGATTGTTATTGCTACATAAATCAAGGTAATATCTTAAACCTATTCTCATGTTAATATGATTACTTGAATGCTAGAATTAGGGTTTATAGTCTTGGATAACTTGCATGTACAATAGAGAAACCTAGATCCAAGCATTAGGGTTTGTATGAGCACATAGGATGTTCTTATGACCAAAACCCATCACAAACATCACATACAAACATTAGAAAAACGTAATGTATATTTCCACAAAAAAATAGAGCATCAATTACCTTAATTTTTATATTACCTTTTTAGATAATGTTTTGTAACTATACCATTTCTACCAGTATAGCTTCAAAATTACCAAATTGCCCCTCCTTAGCTTCTTGGGTTAGTTCAGAACATTATACTCATGAGAGAATTAGACATAGGATATTTCTGCAGTTGTTTTCCTGTTCCCAAACAAATATCTTGAAAAACCCTAGAAAACAAAAAATATATTTTGATCGTGGGATCTGTTATGGAGTGAATCGGATCCAAAACAACTTCAATAAAGGCAAGAGGTGTCGAGAAAATCCAATATATATAAGGGTTTGAAGAAACAACAATAATGGTGGTGGTCGGTAGCTGTAAATAGTGGTATTGTAGGCTTCCTTTAAGAGAGACAGAGAGATGAAGGTTGGGTGGTGGTAGCGGTTTTTAAAGAAATACGGTGGTGATGTGGTTGCTTTTGGGTGGCGTTAGAGTTTCAGACGGTGGTGAGGGTTTTAAATGGAAAAAAAAAGAAGACGGAGAAGATCAGTGATGATATCTATTGTGGAAGGTGGTAGTAACAACAATGAGTGACAGTGGGTGTATGATGGTGGTGATGAAAACAACTTGGGAGGTACCTCATGGTTTCCTATCTTGAAATCGAATACATGGTCGTAAATGACGATAAGGAGTGACAGAGAACTTGGTTGTGAAGGATTAGGGTTTTAAAGAGGGAGAGCATGAGTTGTGGTGGCTGGCATATTTTCGTATAGAGAGATGTTATATAAGATTCAACTGGTTTTGACCTATTCAATCGACTGGAATTGAGGGGTTGTTAGGTTCAATTTTGACAGATTCATACATGTTGGCTGGAGGTCAGGAATACTTGCTTAATTTGACTCGTTCAACTCTTATCTAGACCTTTTCACATAGACGGATAACATCTTATTTTTCTGAAATGCATAAAATTATTGGCTGCAATGCTTTAAGGGTTGTACCTCTTAAAATTCAGCAAAGCATGTGAAATGCTTTTTAAGGTGTGTGTGTGTGTGTGTATATATATATATATAAACTTAAGTTATTGTATTCAAAGTAATTATTGTGTTGTTGTATGCATAAATGTGAGCCAATCAAATTTATTTATTTTAAGAAAGTGATTAATATATATTATTGAATTAAATATAATTGAAAAATATCATCTTAATTAATTGCAAGGGTATTTTAGTCGATTAATATAGATTTAATAAAGGAAAATTGCATTTTTTAAGAGATCATAGATTCTATTAATTTTAAAAATCCGATTTTACGAATTATAATTCTTTTACTTCGGACATTCTGACATAATATGTTTATGGTTATATTAAAAAAAATATTCTTGAACCATAAATAATAAAAATATTCTTGAACCTATTTCTTGATCATGACTTTAAAAACTTCTTGTAGAATAACAAATTCTTGAACAATCAATTGAAGAATAAAAACAAAAAATACATTATTTTTTATAGAATACGGGTAACAATTGTTAAAAATTACATTTATTGTTAAAGAATAAAACTAAGAAAACTTTCAAAACGGGAAAGAAAACATCAAAATCTAACAACGACTAATACATTCTAAAAGAATAATGTGGTCCATTTCAATTTTGTGGTACGTTCTTCAAGCATCAACTTCGGTGATTCCAACAAAATTGGAATTCGTGATTCCATTCCAACAGAATTGGAATTCGTGATTACATTCCAATAGAATTGATGGGCTATATTTAGGAGATTATCGGCATGAAAGCTCCATGAAAACCATAAGGCACTCGATATGGCAAGGTAATAATTGCAATTGGCTCACTGGTAAACTTCTGTGCATCTACTAGGATAACGTGTGAAATTAAGCCAATTTGTGTCCCATAGATATCCAAGAAACTTTAGTCCAATTTGCTTCACAATAATACCTATACATGTAATAAGATATTGATATAAACTTACCCATGATATATTCAAATGTTCATCATGTACAAACGAGATCACCCAACCATCATCTTCTTCAAGACCATCGGGCTTCGGCACAAACACAACACTTGAACAAAATGTGTTTTAAGTGGGACCCAATGAGGAGGATACTTAAAGCGAGCAACATCTAAAACAAATTCCATGTCTCTTCCATCATGATAACCACCAACAGGCGAAAAATGGCCACTACCTGTCTGTAATAGAAAAACAACACAAAGCACTCTAATAAGCTCCTTTGATCACCAAACCACCAAATGGCTTAAAACTTGCCTATTTAAAAGTTGCTCTGTTATATGATGAGATCATATGACAATCATTAGAAGTAGAACATGACAATTACTAAACTCAAGAAAAAAACTAATTTTAAATACATCGAGATTCTGTGTAAAGAACTGACCTTCCCCCAATCTTTAGTAAACTAAAACTCGAAATCGACAAATATTCAATAAAGGAAATCAGTTTCTAGATTCCTAGCAACTCTAAACAATCCAGAATCACCAGAAAAAAAAACCCAAACTATGGTGATAGGAAGGAGGCAGAAGTGGTCGGCGGTGAAGAAGAAGGAGGACGAAGTTGGGTTGATGTCGAATTGTGAGATGGAGGTGCTATGGTCGGCCAACCGAGCAACCATCTACATTTAGATAGAGGAGCACTTACATGTTAGCGGGCGGAGCAACAACCTCCTACCATTACCACCGTCTCTAGTCTTCTTCATCACTGAACCACCGTCTGATCCACTCACCTCCTATCAACCGTAGATAAACCACCACCGAAGCCTCAATGCTCCCCCCCTTCGTTCTTCAACCTTGCCTCGCTGTAAAGAACTACTCCCATTACCGTCACCCCGAAACCGGAAATCCCATCCCCATCACCGGATTTTTGAAAATCATTACAGAAACCAACACTGCAACAACAGGCTTGGTGTCAGCAACAATCCTTGAACCACCGGGAAGATGATGACCAATTGCAATCGTTTGAAGCGAAGCAGATGACATAAAGATGGATTAGGTTAAAATTGATCCTACAACGATTGATCAGATCAGTCGTATATAAAAGGGGGATTAGGTTAAAATCAAACGTAACTAGCAAAATTATAGAGAGTATTTGCGGAAGTTATTTCTCAAATTACCTAGTTACCCTTATTGATTTATTTAATTATTGTTTTTTCTATTAAATTTTGATTGGTCCATAACACAATAATTACTTTAAACACCTGAACTAATCTCTCTCTCTCTCTCTCTCTCTCTCTCTATTTATATATATATATATATATATATATATATATATATATATATATATAATATGCATTAATTACTTTCTTAAAATAACTAAAATGATTAGTTCAGAATCAATCATACATGCATACAATAGATGGTGAAAACAAAATAATCTAACCCTATATATATATATATATATATATATATATATATATATATATATATATATATATATATATATATATATATATATATATATCCCTAATAAAAGAGTAGCACATTTGCCACGTGTCAATCAATTAGAGCTTCATATTAATTATTTGTCACTTGTCATTCTAAGGTTTTTCCTCATTAATTAAATTTCCACTAATTCACTCCTCCATTTTACACATATCATACAGGTCAACAAAAAATTTATTTGTAATATCTATTGCCTAATTTATTAAATTATTAATTTTTTTTTTTTATCATTGTTCAATAATTACATTATAATTTAATTAAAATTATTTTTACCTTTCTAATCCGTGGTGCCTACGGGTTATAAACTAATATATATATATATATATATATATATATATATATATATATATATATATATATAATTTCACATTAATGAAATGTTATAAAAAAAAGTTAAATATCGGATGAAAACAATACATAAATAACTTGCTCTTTGTATTATTATAAATTATTCGATCAACCCAAGTCGATAACACGCTTTATTGGTTTTAAATGTATTATAATTAGATCAACCCAAGTCGACGATCACGTTTCTTATAAGCTAACTAGATTTTTTTAACATTAGTTAATACACTATTATTAGTATCCATTAAAGTCCAATTGTATAATCCATAAAAATATCAATGATAGCTGTATCATGAGGATGTAAATGAAGATGCTTGTATATAAATATTGATAACCGTTTACATAACATAGATATATACTTCTTCATACATGGCGAAAGATCTAGATCTAAAACCAAAGATGCTGCATTTACCTGCATTTGCACCTGCACCTTTCTACTTTTCTCCTCCTCCATCTTCATTTTCGCCACCGACCACCATTAGCACCACCACCGTCCACCAGTCCACCGCCATCACATAATCATATGGTGTGAGTGGAATAAGAGAAGAAAGGTGTAGGGCAAGTGCAGGCTAATGCAATTTTTGGGTTCATGTAATCATATGATTATCTTTTGTCTACAAAACTGTATCAGTATGATCAATTTCATGATACATGTTTAATGTGAACACTCAACCGGATTAGCAGTTAAGCGTCTCTCTCTCTCTCTCTCTCTCTCTCTCTCTCTCTCTCTCTCTCTCTCTCTCTCTCTCTCTCTCTCTCTCTCTCTCTCTCTCTCTCTCTCTCTCTCATGAAACACACAATACAAGCTGAGAGTTAACACAATGAAAAGTATAATGGATGGTTTTTTTCCATGGGCTCTGTTTGATTCAGTTTCTTCATTAACCCTTAATCCTTTTGCTAATATTCTTGTTTTCCATTTTCAAAACTTATTGACTAGTTAAATCTCATATCTCGTGTATCGGTACTAGAAATAGCCTAAAGTTTTGAAAAGATAAAATTGCAAGATGCGGAACTATGTTGCATGTGTACTTTTATAGATTAACATATATGAATTTATGTATTGAAAATGTGAGCCTTGGAATCTTCTTTTACATATAATTAACATTTGTTAGTACATATATTTGGAATATGTAGCTACAATTAATGGTGTATATCCGGCATTAAAGTAATTAATACACTTTACCAAAAAACCTTTCGCCTAGAGGTAAGAAATAACTCTTTCGTTTTAGAGGTAATAGATTCAAGTCTCGTAGGAAACATGGATGGTAATATTAGGAGTAGATTAGTTTGTTGTTTCAAATATATATATATATATATATATATATATATATATATATATATATATATATATATATATATATATATATATATATATATATATATATATATATATATATACTCTAATAAATAAGAATATTTTTACCATTTGTTATCTTCTTATTCAACATGTATGACATTTGTAGTGTTTTTGTAATTAATTGATTTACTTAATGTTTTATTTCCATTAAAATCTGTATTAAAGAAAATTTCATATGTTGCCGTTTCTTTTGCTGGTATTACGCATATCATCATATTTGCATTCTATACCATTTTTAACCGATAATCTCATATCATTTCGTAATTAATAGATTATTTTTTTATGGAATTTCAACTCACCATAAAATTATTCACGCCCATTGTTGCAATCATTCAAAGCTTTGTAAATCCGATCAATATACTTAGTCCCTCATTACAATTACAGGAAGCCCATTATGAAGTTGAAATTCTGAACTCACCCGACACCAACAACTACACCAGGTATGTAAATCACTTTTTTTAGTATGTAATCATTTTTTACGTTTGAGAAGAATCTGTGTTGTAATTCATGTTTTAAGACAAGTCTTTATGTAAAAGTATTACTTTATTTTAAACTTATTTTCTAATAAACTCGTGTAGTATACGGGTATCACACCTATTATATATATATATATATATATATATATATATATATATATATATATATATATATATATATATATATATATATTGTCCGATTCATCAAATCAATATCGAAAGCTTTTGGCTCCAATCAATCCTCTCTATATGACAATAGTTTTTGTCTATTTTAACATTTGTATCTGAACTTGAGATATTTTTTTATGTATATAAATTATTGGCCTATTAATGTGTCAAAACAATGGCTGCAAAACCATTGCCGTAAAACTACCAACACCCACAATTATCTAGTGTTTGTTCCACGTTTCACTACCTGATCACCAGTATTACTTTCACCAATAGCATATGTAGTACATCCTGACATTCACATGTTTACTTTTAACCAATTAACTCATCACCGATTCCCCACATCCCAATCCCTTGTAGTCATTGTTATGTCACATAGTACCTTCATAAGTATATGTGTTTCGTCCTGTATTACACCTTATAGAAATTCAATATATAACATATTTATCATTCAAAATAGCCCTTCATTTGTCCCAATTCGCAAATGAACTTGGAAATTCTTAAGGTAGCATGAGCGTGGCTATTCATCAATTGAGGTTGTTGTAATCACATGACGCCACACTCTGATATCTTTATTGTTGGTGCATTTTATCATTTTGTGTATATGATTAATACTTCATGCAAATATCGTTTTGTTGTAATCATAACAAATATGAAACTCTTATCTTATTGTACGTTATATTAGTTGTTTATCTAGCTAGTGTGGATATTTATATTAAAGCATAAAATGATGATGAGTAGATAAATGGATCCTTCATTTTTATAAAGGATATTGCATTTGGATACATAAATTTTTTATGAAGCGATGAACACAAAACTTGGAAAGAAAACTAAATTTTGGTCGTATCAAGCCTCAAATTGCCATAGAACGACCGGACAATAAAATATATTATTTGGGTAATATGTGGATATTAGTTTATATATAGTTATTGATTGCTAAAATCATTATTTTATCATCAATTACTAACATGCATTAACTTTCATCGCGTAAGTCAAAGTTCATTTCAAAAATCTAACATCATTTCATAAGAAAATTAAGGGGATCAACACAATGATTAGAAATTTATATATACCTTAGAGATGTTGGAAATTCACCCAAATATGTTAACTCTTATAGAAGCTTAAACAAATGACCAATATGGTACCAAAAGCAGACACTAAAATTAAATACCAATTCGTCTCACACAAAATATTGGTGCAAAATAAAGTTTAAAAATGATATGGATTTTATGTATTGTAAATGTGAGCCTTGGAGTCTTCTTTTACATATAATTAACTTTTTTTAGTATATATATTTGGAACATGTAGCTATAATTAACGGTATATATCTGTCATTAAAGTAATTAATACAATTTACCAAAGGACCTTTCGCCTAGCGGTAAGAAATAACTCTTTCGTTTTAGAGGTAATAGATTAAAGTCTCGTAGGAAACATGGATGGTAATAGTTAGGAGTAGATTAGTTTGTTGTTTCAAATATATATATATATATATATATATATATATATATATATATATATATATATATATATATATATATATATATATATACACTCTAATAAATAAGAATATTTTTGTCATTTGTTATCTTCTTATTCAATATGCCACATGTAATTTTATTGAATTTTTGAATAAAAATATCCACATGTATGACATTTGTAGTGTTTTTGTAATTAATTGATTTACTTAATGTTTTATTTCCATTAAAATTTGTATTAAAGAAAATTTCATATGTTGCCGTTTCTTTTGCTGGTATTACGCATATCATAATATTTGCATTCTATATCATTTTTAACTGATAATCTCATATCATTTTCTAATTAATAGATTATTTCTTTTATGACATTTCAACTCACCATAAAATTATTCACGCCCATTGTTGCAATCATTCAAATCTTTGTAAATCTGATCAATATACTTAGTCCCTCATTACAGGAAGCCCATTATGAAGTTGAAATTCTAAACTCACCCAACACCAACAATTACATCAGGTATGGAAATCACTTTTTTTTTGTATGTAATCATTTTTTACGTTTGAGAAGAATCTGTGTTGTAATTCATGTTTTAAGACAAGTATTTATGTAAAAGTATTACTTTATATTAAACTTATTTTCTATTAAACCCGTGTAGTACACGGGTCTTACACCTAGTGTGTGTGTGTATATATATATATATATATATATATATATATATATATATATATATATATATATATATATATATATCGTCCAAGCAGTGGTGGACGCAGACTGTTTTAGTAGGAGTGCCTCTTGTACTTCAAGCGAGTGCATCTAATAGAAAAAAAAAATTACACTACGTGCTGGAAATTAAGCAGTGGCCTAGGACCCCAAATGGCCCACTAAGGTTCACCACTGCGTCCAAGTCATCAAATAAATATCGAAAGTTTTTGGCTCCAATCGATCCTCTCTATATTACAATAATTTTTGTGTAATTTTAACATTTGTATCTGAACTTGAGATATTTTTTATGAATATAATTATTGTCCTATTAATGTGTCAAAACAATGGCTGCAAAACCATTGCCGTAAAACTACCAACGCCCACAATTATCTAGTGTTTGCTAATCACCATTATTACTTTCACCAATAACATATGTAGTACATCCTGACATTTACATGTTTACTTTTAACCAATCAACTCATCACCGATTCCCCACATCCCAATCCCTTGTAGTCATTGTTATGTCACATAGTACCTTCGTACGTATATGTGTTTCGTCCTGTATTACACCTTATAGAAATTCAATATATAACATATTTATCATTCAAAATAGCCCTTCATTTGTCCAAATTCGCAAATCAACTTGTAAATTCTTAAGGTAGCATGAACGTGGCTATTCATCATTTGAGGTTGTTGTAATCACATGACGCCACAATCTGATATCTTTATTGTTGGTGCATTTTATCATTTTTTGTATATGATTAATACTTCATGCCCATATCGTTTTGTTGTAATCATAACAAATATGAAACCCTTATCTTATTGTACGTTTTATTAGTTGTTTACCTAGCTAGTGTGAATATTTATATTAAAGCATAAAATGATGATGAGTAGATAAATGGATCCTTCATTTTTATAAAGGATATTGCATTTGGATACATAATTTTTTTTTGAAGCGATGAACACAAAACTTGGAAAGAAAACTAAATTTTGGTCGTTTCAAGCCTCAAATTGTCGTAGAACAACCGGACAATAAAATATATTATTCGGGTAATATGTGCATATTAGTTTATATATAGTTATTGATTGTTAAAATCATTATTTTATCATAAATTACTAACATGCATTAACTTTCATCGCGTAAGCCAAAGTTCATTTCAAAAATCTAACATCAGTTCATAAGAAAATTAAGGGGATCAACACAATGATTAGAAATTTGTATATACCTTAAAGATGTTGGAAATTCACCCAAATATGTTAACGCTTATAGAAGCTTAAACATCATATGGTACCAAAAGCTGACACTAAAATTAAATACCAATTCGTCTCACACAAACTGTTGGTGCAAAATAAAGTTTAAAAATGATATGAATTTTATGTATTGAAAATGTGAGCCTTGGAGTCTTCTTTTACATATAATTAACTTTTGTTAGTATATAATTAACGGTGTATATCTGTCATTAAAGTAATTAATACACTTTACCAAAGGACCTTTCACCTAGCGGTAAGAAATAACTCTTTCGTTTTAGAGGTAATAGATTCAAGTCTCGTAGGAAACATGGATGATAATAGTTAGGAGTAGATTAGTTTGTTGTTTCAAATATATATATATATATATATATATATATATATATATATATATATATATATATATATATATATATATATATATATATACTCTAATAAATAAGAATATTTTTGCCATTTGTTATCTTCTTATTCAATATGCCACATGTAATTTTATTGAATTTTTGAATAAAAAAATCCACATGTATGACATTTGTAGTGTTTTTGTAATTAATTGATTTACTTAATGTTTTATTTCCATTAAAATCTATATTAAAGAAAATTTCATATGTTGCCGTTTCTTTTGCTGGTATTACGCATATCATCATATTTGCATTATATACCATTTTTAATTGATAATCTCATATCATTTCCTAATTAATAGATTATTTCTTTTTTGGAATTTCAACTCACCATAAAATTATTCACGCCCATTGTTGCAATCATTCAAAGCTTTGTAAATCTCATCAATATACTTAGTCCCTCGTTACAATAAGCTCATTATGAAGTTGAAATTCTGAACTCACCCGACACCAACAACTACACCAGTTATGTAAATCACTTTTTTATATGTAATCATTTTTCTCGTTTGAGAAGAATCTGTGTTGTAATTCATTTTGTAATTCATGTTTTAAAACAAGTATTTATGTAAAAGTATTACTTTATTTTAAATATTTTCTAATAAATCCGTGTAGTATACGAGTATCACACCTACTATATATATATATATATATATATATATATATATATATATATATATATATATTGTCCTAGTCATCAAATCAATATCGAAAGCTTTTGGCTCCAATCAATCCTCTCTATATGAAAATATTTTTTTGTCTATTTTAACATTTGTATCTGAACTTGAGATTTTTTTATGTATATAAATTATTGTCCTATTAATATGTTAAAACAGTGGCTGCAAAACCATTGCCGTAAAACTACCAACACCCACAATTATCTAGTGTTTATTCCACGTTTCACTACCTGATCACCAGTATTACTTTCACCAATAGCATATGTAGTACATCCTGACATTCACATGTTTACTTTTAACCAATCAACTCATCACCAATTCCCCACATCCCAATCCCTTGTAGTCATTGTTATGTCACATAGTATCTTCATAAGTATATGTGTTTCGTCATGTATTACACTTTATAGAAATTCAATATATAACTTATTTATCATTCAAAATAGCCCTTCATTTGTCCCAATTCACAAATGAACTTGGAACTTCTTAAGGTAGCATGAGCGTGGCTATTCATCAATTGAGGTTGTTGTAATCACATGACGCCACACTCTGATATGTTTATTGTTGGTGCATTTTATCATTTTGTGTATATGATTAACACTTCATGCCAATATCGTTTTTTTGTAATCATAACAAATATGTAACCTCTTATCTTATTGTACTTTTTTTTAGTTGTTTACCTAGCTAGTGTGGATATTTATATTAAAGCATAAAATGATGATGAGTAGATAAATGGATCCTTCATTTTTATAAAGGATATTGCATTTGGATACATAATTTTTTTTTGAAGAGATGAACACAAAACTTGGAAAGAAAACTAAATTTTGGTCGTTTCAAGCCTCAAATTGCCATAGAACAACCAGACAATAAAATATATTATTTGGGTAATATTTGCATATTAGTTTATATATAGTTATTGATTGTTAAAATCATTATTTTATCATCAATTATTAACATGCATTAACTTTCATCGCCTAAGCCAAAGTCAGTTCATAAGAAAATTAAGGGGATCAACACAATGATTAGAAATTTATATATACCTTAGAGATGTTGGAAATTCACCCAAATATGTTAACGCTTATAGAAGCTTAAACAAATGACCAATATGGTACCAAAAGCAGACACTAAAATTAAATACCAATTCGTCTCACACAAACTGTTGGTGCAAAATAAAGTTTAAAAATGATATGATTGTCACTTAAAACGCCGAGTCAACATGGGTGAACGAAAATCAAATAGTGATTAATGGGTTCCATGCAACATGATATACGAAAAAAATAAGGATTTTACATCCTTATTCATTCTTAATACTTGAATATTTATAAAAAGTTACCAAGATCAGTAGTCGTATTGATTTTACGGGCGTGTTCGACAAAAGTAGCTGGTAGCAGGTAGCTTGTAGTTTGTAGCATTTTGTAAAACGCTACATGAAGTAGCATTTGGATTTGGAGCATTTTGATTAAACTAAACGCTAGAAGCTTGTAGTTCCAAACGAGGTTTTCTGTTTTAAACGGAGCGTTTTGTCAAACGCTAGAAGCTAGAAGCTCTTAAACGCTCCGTGCCGAACACGCCCTACATCCCCTGTCACTTTTTTGCTTAAGTTTGGTATTGATCGGATGGAAGATGAGAAATTTGAGAGGTCCTCCTCCTTTAGTTCCACAAAATTCTTCCTCTAGTGATGAGATGCATCCAATTTTAGCTCTTTCGATGCCAAATCTTTGGCTACTAAATACAATTATTTTTAAGATTATTTAGATGCTTATTGTTAGAAGTTAGGGAATAATAAATAACAATAAATACAAACTTGGATAGATTAGAGAATTGTGTTTTCAAGCACTTTCAAATTTGTGATTCGTTCCTTTTGTCTTGGGTACACGAATTCATAAGTGGGATAATCCAAGAATGAACCAATCTGAATTACAGACCTAATTTAGATTGTGAAACACAGAATACCTTACTTGATCTGTTCTTGAGAGAGAAAAAATTCAAATAAATATATTTCGAATATATGAGATTTTTCCAACCCTTTTCTTGGAACATTCATATCTTATTTATACATGTAGGAAAATTGGTTAAAATCGGTTAAACCAAAATTAACGCCAAAATACGGTGGTTATTAAACAAAACCGATACCTACATCATGATTATGTCATCAGTGGGTTTTGGCGGGCAAATGCATGGCTGGAGTCCTACCAGATATAGAAATCCTTTTAGGGGCACTGCCCCTAGATCTGGTACCCAGGGACGCTGCCACCCTTGTATCCCAAACTCATATTAATCACTCCGAGTGTGCACCCAGCACCTCCAACCTCGGTGAGTGAAATAGAACTCAACCTATCTCAATATTAATAATAAGTATACTAAAACATGTTGATAATACTAAAATCACTAACATTCTTCCCCCATTTTAGTATAATCCTTAATTAACTAAAAGCAAACACAAAAACAAACACATGTATTAATGAAAATATCTTGAATATTGGATTTTCACATTAGTACAATACACATTTCAAGTACTCGAGAATCAGGTTGTCCTAAGGATTGAACCCTTCAACTCATTTGAGTAACCGAAGATACTATACACATAAGTAAAACACAATATCTAATGTTTCATACTTGACACTATTACAACCATGTGTCTAATCCGTTCATGAATTCATAAAAGCCTAGCCCAAGCTTTCTGAAGCGGTAACACTTCATCTTTAAATAGGTAGTCCTTCTATATCATGTACCTGTTAATGCACATTTTCAAAAGAACTATTAGGAACTTAATCAACCTACTTTAACTCTACAGGTTATAAGCACATACCTTTTGATGTAGTAAAATAAATGTTCTTCAATCTCCATAAGCAAGCTTTCCACATTGAATTCAACTTCTAACATTATATTAGAATGGAATTGGGTATCTCACCATAGTGATATCAAGTGGACCTTAAATCCATCCCCACAACAGACTTCTTTACCAAGTCTCTACCTAATCCCATCATCAAGTGATCATCTAATTTTTGTTGAGATCAAACAAACTCAACAAAAATGATACCATGAGTAATAAGCTCACGTAACATGTTGTGCCTAACACCAAAACGTCGCGACTTTCCAATTCCAGGGTGACAACACTATGACAGTGTATAGAAATAGGTGATATAGGCTTTGGCAACACAAGAATTTCATTGATCAAATTCCTTAACCATTCTGCTTCTTTCCCAATAGCTACAAGGGCTACAAATTTAGATTCCATAGTTGAATTTGTGATGCATGTTTGTATCCTAGAAGCCCATGAAATGGAACCTCCACCAAGAAGAAACACATAACCACTTGTAGAAGGGCGATCTTCAACATTAGTGATCCAACTAGCATCTGAATATCCTTCAATAACCGAAGGAAACCCTACATAAGCCAAACCAAAGTCCATGGGTTTCTTAAGATACTTCAGAACTCTCATAACTACTTATATGTGATGAGTACTAGGACTGCTAGTAAACCAACTTAGCTTTCCAATAGCACATGCAATATCAGGTCCTGTGTTGATCATAACATACATCAAACACCCAATGACCTTTGAATACTTAAGTTGAGAAACTGGTTCACCACTATTTGGCATAAGTTTCATACTTAGATCAAAAGGAGTACTCACAGGTGAACAATCAGAACAATTGAACTTCTTAAGCACTTTCTCAATGTAATGAGACTGTGAAATAAAGATTCTTTGATGTTCACACTTGATTCTTATTCCAAGAATCAGTTCTGCCTCCCACATGTCCTTCATGGAAAATGAGATGATAAAAACTATTTAGTCATATCAACTTGCCTTTGATCAGTACCAAAGATTAACACATCATCTACATATAAGCATATGATCACTTCTTTACCAGACTCATCAAATTTACTATATACGCACTTCTCTGATTGATTCAACTTGAAACCATGTGACAAGACAACATCATCAAAATTTTGATGCCACTCTTTTGATGCTTGTTTTAGCCCACACAATGATTTAACCAACATGCACACCTTACGTTCATTTATAGGCATAGTAAAACCCTAAGTTTGTTTCTTTTGGATTTAGTGTCTAATCCCATAACTATAAATGGGATGTACTTGACCCGATTATAACATGATCCTTTTGGGTTGCCTTCACCAGTGCAATTTGATAGGATGGACTTTTGAGAATAAGGCTATTTGTGATTTATTAATATATTATAAGTATAATATATTAATTTAGAAATCATATTATTTAATTAGTATTGATCAAAAATTAATTTAGTGATCAAAAGAAACTAATTAAATATACGGGGACTAATTAAGTAAATCAATAATTCTTATAGTGTGGGCCAAAAAATCATGGTTAATTAGGAAGGGCTAAACCAATGTGATAGTCCATGGAAATTCCATAGAGGTTTAACCCATGGAGACTAAGTAATATGAAAGATCATGGTGCATTAGGGTTTGTAAAGATGTAACCCTAGCATTCGTTACACTATAAAAGGAATCCCCTAGAGCCAAAATCATGGTACCTATCATTCTAAGAGTTTGATATTGATTTTGTGTTAACTAGCTTATTCTCTAAAGTATCCTCTTGCATTTGGTGTTTGTGACACATTAGAGGCATCACACTTGAGGTGCTAAAGCTTTCAAAGGCTAAGAACTACAACTACATCAAGAGGTATTCATCTAACTATCAGTTTTGTATTGTATATCCTCCATTGTATGCTTGTTAGGATGTATGCTTTGGAAAATTGAAAATGCATGTATGATTATAGAAAACATAGATCCAAAGCATCTAGGGTTGCATGTGCACCTTAGGAGTGTTATAGTGCTTAAAACCCAACAATGGTATCAGAGCCTAGGATTGTTTTCGGTTATATTTGATGCTTGCTAATTTTCAAAGTTGAAAAAATCAATTTTTTGGCCTCTGACTGATAAACTCGCCGAGTCTAATGGCTGACTCGACGAGTCCACTCATTAAACGGGCAACCGACGAGTCACGATCATGCACTCATCGAGTAGATGCTCCTGGCTGTAGAATTTCGAGTTTTTGGCCAGAATTGGACTAGGATCATTACCACAGACTGTTTGTAATCATAAAAAATGTATTTTCTGATTTAGTAATGATGATCCTCATCCAATTAAAGGACAATTGTCAAATTTTAAGATAATAAAGTAATTATTTGTATTATTTGATATGAATTGTCTTGCTATATGAGTTAGATTAGATAAATAGTGTGTTATATGATAATGTGATAAGTTAAAATTGATCTAATTTGTTCTTGAAATGAGTTTTGTAACTTATCCTCAAGTTATATGAGGAGTATCATTCATGAACATTAAAACTCATAAGTTTTCATAAGTTATGGAAATGAAAAGGTTTTCAAGAGTTTCAAAAACTTTCCCTCAAGTTTTGGTATTTGAAAAGTCTCAAATTATGAAAAACACAACTCTTGTAATTGAAAGGTTTCAAAAGATGCAACTCTTGGGTTCATAAGTTAAAAATTGATTAAATAGTTTTAATTTTGAATTTTTAATAACCTAGATGCTTTGAATAATTCAATTACACCTTATGGACTTTATTAAATTAATTAAAGTGTTTAATTAAAAGAGAAGTTTAATAAATCCATAATAACATGGTTTAAAATTAATTAAATTAAGAGTATAATTTATTAATAGATTAAACCACCAAGTATTTTAAAAGTTTAAAATACACCCTTATTCTATATAAAAATTCAAAGCTTAATATATTATATATGTATAAGTAAAAAGTCAGTCTTACCATTAGTAGGTCTCATTCACGAAGCCGGACTATCAGGGGTGTGTAAGGTTACTGCTTATAAAATGGTGGTTTAATGGGTGTCCACTCTCACCCACCGCTACCTTGACTGGTGGAGGGTCGTTAGCTGAACGGGTAGGATAGGACATTAATTATCATTAAAAGTATAATGAAATACCAAGTAACTAAACATTTATAAATTCCCAATCTTAGTTACTTAGGAAAAATGTGAATTTGATGCTAACCCATGAAATTGCACATTGCACCTTATTAGTCGTTAATGGAGCGTGTGTGGTTAACCGACACACTAATCTAGGACTAATGAAGGATGAAAATAGGTAGCTCGATGTTAATCATAGATCAATGGAGCGTGTATGGTTAATTGGCACATCGCTTAGGTGATTTGTAACATTAAGTGTATCAAGCTAATTTTCATGGTTATTCACACCTTGTTTGTGATCCTCGGCATCCCAGTCACAAACCTGAAGGGCATAATCAAGATTTAAACATGTCATTGAAAATTTTAATGAATATCAAAAGATCTAGGAGTTTCAATTCATTTAAAACCTAAAATTTCATTTTCATTTTTCATGGTGGAAATTGGTAAATCGCCATTTACCTACCTTCAAATATTTTACAATTGGATTACGACATCCCTCTTCCGAATTGTAAAATATTATGTTGGGTCCTAGCCTTAATATTTCATTTTGGGTGTTATATTAAGGACTTAAATCAACTAACTTGAATTTCTCCCATTATAGATGTCTATGTCAAACAACTATGGTCTTTCTAAATCTTATGGAAAAAGTTTTCCACATGAAGATGATGTTCCCAAAAATCATACTTCACTTCCTCCACCTCCTCCAGTTATTCTCCTTAACCCACAAGTTCAAGGTCACTCGAGCTATATTGGCTACCAAACACCAAGATGGAAGGTCTGTGTATGCACATGTCTTGGACATGAAGTCACACATTGACATGCTGGGATTGTTATGAGTCGTTGTGTCAAGGAAGTTTGTTGTTTACTTGGTTCTTCAGTTACTTCCCGAGTCGTATAGTCAGTTTGTTAAAGACCGCGATGTGACCCTTATTGATCTTACCTATTTGCTAATTGCTACTGAATCAGCAATAATTTGGCGCACTGGTAATGCAATTTTGAATGGAAGATCTACTTCCCAAACTTCCATGGACATTGACAATGGCAACATTGGAAGTCCAGAAAAGCCTTCTATTCCCATTGGGAAAGAATCAAAGAGAAAGGCTAAGTATTTGATTGTCATGTGTACCATTCCAAAAGAGTCTGTGTGTTTCTATTGGCAAGAGAAGGGGCACTGGTTGCGAAGCTGCCCTGACTACCTGAGAGATCTAAGAGATGGTAGAATCAAATTGTATGGTTCTACTTTAGGTAAGCTCAATATCTAACTCTATTAAGTTCCTACTTATTGATTCTTATTACATGATGTAAAATTACATTTTGATGTTTTACAAAATCAAAGAGAAAGACGGAAGCTTAAAGGAAATAGTAAGCTGAATCTGATCACGAAGAGATGGATTTCGATCACATGGTTCGATGATCGGATTTTTGGGCTGAAGCTAGGAGTTATGATAAATTGCTCAAAAATATGTAGTAACATAGTTTTCATTTGTAATTGCATTGTAAGGAAAGGTTGTTCCACATATTATAAATAAAGAAATTTTTTGAAATTTATCTTATTTATATTTCCTTGGAATGGAATTTGTGAAAATTGATGTTTGTATGTATCTATTTTTAGCAATATGGATTTGATTCTTTTGTTTTTGGTAGTGTCTAAGTTTTCCAAATAAGGAAGGATTCTCATCACCCAAGTTTCAATTGAATAGAAACTTGGAATCGTGCAACTTGTATTGTATGATGAATGAGAACCTTCATCTTTGGGAAATTAAGACAAATTCCTTGTTCACATGTATATGTGATTCAAGTGAAGGACTAGGGGATCGGGTGCTCTTGGTTGTGCACTTGTTAGGTCCACCGCAAAGAACGATAATACTATTCGTCATGATTTACTAAAGTTTAGTAAATATGGTTATTCTTACATGATTAAGTATAATTCTGAATCATTGGAAAAGTTTCAATGTATGGCAGAACGAATAAGAAGAATCAAATTAGGCAGAAAGATAAAAGTTTCTCCAATCTGAAAAGAAATGAGAGTACTTGAGTATCGTGTTTTATGATCATCCTTATGATTATGGAACCATATCACAATTAATCCTCTAAAGTGCACTTATATGGCTAAATCGGGGATTGTTGAAATGGTTAAATCAAAAGGTGAATCATACTTCGTTTCAAAATCAAGTCTTAGATTCATACTCCAAGATTGTATATTGAGTGACATATCAACAAATGTAGAGTAAAATGTTTTCTACTCTTGTACATTTGAAATTTGTAAGTTGTGATGTTTTGGATAAGACAAACATCAACTAAGACCAATTGTGTGAAGTGTTTTCTTGATAAGAACCCACACTAACTCTTGAATATTTGTTTGTCAAGTACCGTTCTTGACAAAGAGAAAATTATATGTCAAGAGGTCAGTGGGAGTCTTAAAAGATCTTGAAAAGTTCAAGAACTAATCAAGATTAAACCTATTGTTAATCACTAGCACACGACTTGAGATTTGTAATCTATCGTGTTGACATACTCTTGTTGCTGTACTCATTCCAGTTAAAGTTGACTATGCATGTGAGTTCTATGAGTTCTCAATTGTTTGCATAAGGAAAAGCACCTTGATTAGTGAAAGCTCATTAATCAGTAAGGGTAAGTTGCTTAAAAACGTGGAAGACATGGTAGGCCCTTGTGCTACCAAGTGGCAAGAAGTTAAGATTGAACAAGTTCAGTCCATATGAGTTTGGATTTGTCACTAACCTTGTCTTATGATTATGGTTATGACAAATCCACATGGATAGGAACACATACACCGTAAAATCTAAGTGTCATAAGGTTTCTCTCCACTTCATGAAAATGATTGTGAGGAAACGCTTTCACTAAGTAGATTTTAAAGAGTTAGCAATTGAGATATTTGCATTCTCAAATTCGGTTATGATTACGGCATCCCTCTTCATAGTTCGAATTGTGAGAAATGGTAAAAGGTCTAAACATTTGACACTTATTGCTATAAGTTCTGAATAGTTTAAGACACACATGTGAGCTATCTAAGAAAAGGTGTATGAGTTTCAGAATCTTAGATAAAGGCTTATCGAAGCATCTCGTATCAGAAATCTGAACTTTGGTAAGAAAGTCAATAAGTATTGATTTTTAGTAGTCCAGCTGATTTCTGAGTACATGTAAAAGCTAGTGGGAGCATAAGTGTTATGTTAATAAGATAATAATTATTATGCTAGTGGGAGCATACTTATTATGGTAAGTGCTACGAGTTAGCAATGTTAATTATAGAAAACAAAGTTTCCAATTCGCAAAGTTGCAGGGTTTGAAAAGTTGTTTTGCTATAATTAAGGGATAGGAACTTGTACTTGATTTCAATTCTAAAAGTTTAGATTGAGATTTTAATCAAATTTAGTCAAGGATATATATGAATGTTTTGTTGTTGTAGTTCAACATAAGGAAATTCTATATATGGAAATATGATAGCAAGAGACTAGTAAAGTATCAGGTATGTATGTAAGACATTAGTAATCGTGTCCCATATGCTTCAGATATAGGATCGATTGTATGTGTTGTAATATTCTTCTGTTCTAATTTTCCAAATGCCTAGGGCATTAAGAGGGGAAAAGGACTAGAACCGGATATGACTAAAGTTATTAAACAACTGTAAAGGACGATCTGAGGTTCGCTAAGGATTGGTTACTTAAGGACAGTTGGAAGTATAGTAATGAATGGACCATATTGATATGATTTTGAATAGATGAGATTTTATTAAGAATGGATAGTCATATGGTAATTATGGAAAAGTCTCCATAATGGGAGTTGGATATCAAGAATCTATGAGTAAGTTAGAAACTTTATGCAAGAAGGATGTTCAAAGGAATGTCCTTTGAATATGAGACTTCGTATCTATGGAATTGTCTTGTAACAATCTCCAATAGAAACTTTTGTAAGTGGAAAATTCACTGTGACTTGTGTACAGAGTCATTACAAAAGTATCACTGCATATAAGCTTAGAGTCTAACAAATTACAGTAAGTGGGAAAGACTTGGTACTCTTACACTTATGATAAGGATTTGGAATTGTGAAATGAGTGTCATTGGAAATGTTTACAATTGATCTATTTCACAAAGTAAGGACCATAGGAAAACATAGTGTGCATGCTTGGAGCATGGGATAACTATTGTTTTAATTCAAGTATTAAGTTGATAAATCAAAACATTATACAATGAATAATGTGTAATCAATATGGTGATTAAATAAAATGTGTTTTATTTATATTCAAAAGTTTTGTGACCATATTGGATTTGATTATCCTTGTGTTTCACTTTGCATATTTTGACTTCCCGAATAACTAGGTTATTCAAACTATCCACACTCGATCATACTTTCAAAGTAGGTATTGAGGCAAGACTGTCATGAATCCATCTATAGATTGTCTAAAGTGTTTTAGACGTAACACAAGTTTGTTACAGTGTTCATGAGTACTTCTGGAATAAGATTCGAGTATTGGATTAAACCCACGCTCACCTGAATCACTTCATCGAATTTATCACGAGTGATTGTGAGACGATAATATCATATAATCTTCAAACCAAGATATATGAGTTGTTGACTACGAGTTGGTTGTGCATTGATGATACGAAAACGCATCAGTAACTTGATGTTATAAAACGTATCATTATGCATGATTTGATGAGTAGTTAGTACAAGCATATAATGTCGAAGTTTATCTGTTCCTTTTATCCTAAGAGGATTAAAAGCGATATCTTGGTCCCCTCAATGATTTGTTGTGACTTATGTGTCGGGCCCGGTCATAACTAAATTGACGTGTTCAATTAGGTTCTATGTCATACAAATCGGAAATCAGGAAACATAATGCAGGACAATAAGTATGACTATGTTCGATGTATTTGTCCACATGATATCTTGAAGAACAGAGGAATATATGATCCCTTATCTAAAGGACGCGTCACTGACTGGCTCAAAGTTGACAGCGGATTTTGAAAGCTACGATTGCTAAGTCGGATCCTAAAGTTGCATTGACTGTTATAGTTATTAGACTTACCTAAGTGGGAGACTATTGGATTTAGTGTCTAAGTCCATAACTATAACTGGGATATACTTGACCCGATTCTAGCATGGTCCCTTTGGGTTGCCTTCACCAGTGCAATTTGATAAGATGGACTTTTGAGAATAAGTCTATTTGTGATTTATTAATATATTATAAGTATAATATATTAATTGAGAAATCATATTATTTAATCAATATTGATCAAGAATTAATTTGGAATTAATTTAGTGATCAAAAGAGACTAATTAAATATACGAGAACTGATTAAGTAAATCAATAATTCTTATAGTGTGGGCCAAAGATCCATGGTTAATTAGGATGAGCAAAACCAATGTGATAGTCCCTGGAAAGTCCATGGAGGTTTAACCCATGGAGCCTAAGTAACCCTAGCATTTGTTACACTATAAAAGGAATCCCTTAGAGCCAAAATCGGTGGCACCTATCATTGTAAGAGTTTGATATTGATAATGTGCTAACTAGCTTATTCTCTCAAGACTCCTCTTGCATTTGGTGTTTGTGACACATTAGAGGCATCAGACTTGAGTTGCTAAAGCTTTCAAAGGCCAAGAACTACAACTACGTCAAGAGGTATTCATCTAACTATGAGTTTTGTATTGTATATCCTCCATTATATGCTAGTTAGGATGTATGCTTTGGAAAATTGAAAATGCATCTATAATTAGAGAAAACATAGATCCAAAGAATCTAGGGTTGCATGTGCACCATAGGAGTGTTATAGTGCTTAAAACCCAATAGTTTCATATGTACCTCTTCCTATAAATCACCATTTAAGAATGTTGTTTTAACATCCATTTCGTGAATCACCAAATTATGAATTGTTGTTAAGGGAATCAGCAATCTAATGGTAGATATATGAGCAACTGGAGCATAAGTGTCAAAATATTCAAATCCAAGTTTTTGTCTAAAACCTTGAATAACAAGTTGAGCCTTAAACTTGTCAATTGATCAACCAACTTTCATCTTCCTTTTGAATATCCACTTACAACCCAAAGGTTTGCATCTATGAGGAAGATCAGACAACACCCAAGTATTATTCCCCATGATGGAATCCATCTCATCATTTATTGCTTCTTTACAAAAAGCAATATCTTGAGATTTCATTGCTTCATTATATGTTTTAGGATCTTCTTCAACACTAAAATAATATGAATATTGATTTGCAATTTCATCTGTAGAACCCTCAACTAGGTAAAGCTGAAAATGATTACCAAATGATTTAGCTTTCCTTTGTTTTTTGCTTTTTTTGAGCTTAAGTGATTCATTTGAATCTGGTACAACTACCTTGGTAGTTTCATTCGAACTAGAAACCAAGTCCTTTGGTCTAGGTATAGATGAAAACCAATTTTCATAAAACATTGCATGTCTAGATTCTATAAAAAGGTTAACCAAAATAGAAGCATTAAGTTCTATAACATAAAACTTATAAGCCTTGGAATTCTCAATATATCCAATAAAGATACACTCAATACCTCTTTCACCCAAAGTCTTCATTTTTTTCAGTCCGCCTCACAACAGCCCGACAATCCCAATCTTTAAGATATCCTAAGTTTGGTTTATTTTTGTACCAAAGTTCATAGGGAGTTACCTTGTTCATTTTGTTTGTAACTCTATTTAAAAGATAAAATTTTGTTAGCATAGCTTTTCCCCTGAAACCATCACTCAAACATTTTAGAAATCCCATTTTGTTGAGGTGTATATGGAGCAGTTATCTCCACCTCGATCAGTGCGAAGTCTTTTGATTAAATGTAACATCCCATTGTCACCACCAAAAGTTTTCATTTTTATTAGAGTTTAGGTCATTTTTGGTCACTTAACTCTTGGTTTTGTGCTTATTTGGTCACTTAACTCTTTTTAAGTTTTAAAAGGTCATCAAACTTTTGACTTTGTGCTCATTTAGTCACTTAACTTTTGGTTTGGTCACTTAACTTTTAGATTTGTGCTCATTTAGTCACATAACTTTTAAAATTGTGCTCATTTAGTCACTAAAATTTTGAAAAAATTTAAAAGTTTAGTGACTAAATGAGCACACTTTTAAAAGTTAGGTGACTAAATGTGACCAAAACAAAATTTAAGTGACTAAATGAGCACAAAGCCAAAAGTTTGATGACCTTTTAAAACTTAAAAAGAGTTAAGTGACCAAATGAGCACAAAACCAAAAGTTAAGTGACCAAAAATGACCTAAACCCTTTTTATTAAGGTAAAAATTCACAATTATAAATCCATTTTAAGAAAACCATTTATTCCAAGTTACATTTGTCAAAATTAGTGTAATATAATAAATGCAGAATCCTCAATGTTGCTAATGAGTGTGTACAGTCGCACCTTTGCCATCCCACAATCACCGATAGAACTTGAAAACATAAACAACTGGGTAAGCACAAAGCTTAGTAAGTTCCTCGGGTATCTTTGCATGACGCCTCAACCCATATGTTCGCCATAACATATACAAGCGTGCAATCTGGGTACACAGTCATCAGACTAGATTACCTTGGGTATGATTGCATGACGCCTCAACCTATCTGCTCTTCTCGAGCCTTCGTGCCTACGACTTACAACCGTGTCGCACTTGGTCTCTTGGCCTACAACACATAGCAGGACCTCATCAACCGCCACAATATGTCAACATATAAAAAACAAGAGATCAAGTAGGCACATAAATACAAGAAACTACCAATCATGCAACTCACTACTGCCTACTAGACTCTTCACAACACACTGCTCTAGTACCGACAACTTTCCATGGAATACATAACCATAAGGAACCAGAGGTAAGATAGCCACCCGAACAGATAATCCTACTCTAGATCTACAACCAAACAAGGAACAAAAAAGAAATCCTAGATCAAGAGTTCTTAGGCTATCATACCCGGCTACTTACAGCTCCTAGGGCATTCCACTAGAGGATAACCAACCTACTAGTACTCTAACCAACATACCACTATTGATGCATTCCAACACATAAGGATATTACATATATATATATATATATATATATACACACACACACACATAGATATATATATATATATATATATATATATATATGTATATATATAAGCTCACTACATCACAACAACATCCTATACACAAGGACACATAACCAAATCTCCCAGGGATGCACAGCCATATGTATTCATAGGTGAGATAGACACATACACAGATAGTCCTACTTTAGAGCCACAACCAAACAAGGAATAGGCAAGAAAGCCTAGATCAAGAGTCCTCAATCTTTCCTATGTGGCTACATACATTCCCTAGGGCACCCCTCTACTAAATGATAACCAAAACTTGTGGGTCAGCATTGGTGCCTTCGACCCACAAGTATAATGAGGAAAACTCACTTGAAATGAAGAACCCAGAAACAATGTGATGTGCTCCCCTTTCTGCACTTCTTGCTCCCACAAGCCCTCTAGCACCAAAACATGGAAGAATCTTAATCAACAACCCAAATCCTTCATGTTTGACCCAAAGTCAAATTGTTCAAAAAGTCAAAGGTCAACGATCAACAAAATTCAATGGTCAATGGCCCATCACGACGTGACAATCTATTGGTCACATCATGAACCACTAAAAGACAAAATAGTTGCGACCTTCGATCCTCACGATGTGATAGGAATAGTCTCACGTCGTGAGAACTGTTAGAATGACATTTTAATGAATAAAAATCTTTAATCCATTAAGCCACTAATCCACCTCTACCAGAAGGCTTCCTAACACCCCAAGAACCATAAAAATCGATGCTTTGAGTTCTTGCATGTCCAATGAAAGAATTGATCTCAAATTAGGGCATTTATGAATAAAAGGAGCTCAAAACCTCATGCATTAGCTCAAACATCACCCAAACTTCAGATCCACCACATATAATCACCAAGGGACTCTTAGAACCCATGAAGTTGCTAACTTTACGGAGTCCCAAGCACTCTAACTCATCTAACAAAGGATATTCATGCATAAAACCTTAGATTTAGCAACAAGGAATCATAAAGATTGAATCTTGGTTACTCAAAGTGGTCCGCAGATGTTGCTAGAAGATGCAAATGACGCTTCCAATCTGGATCTATGCTCCAAAGGTGATCCTTTCTTCTTCAAGCCACCAAAGCACCACCAAAAGCTCAAGAATCACTAGGAAAGGCTAGGGTTAGGGTTTTTCTATGTTTGAGGACGAAGGAGGCTGGTAATGAACCCTAAAAATGACTTAGAGGGGCTTAAATACGAAGGAAATCCTAAAACATCATGGGCTTGGGCTACAACAGTTCTCACGTTGTGAGCCCTTATGTCTCACGTCATGAGCTCAGTTGAATCTGCATTTTCATTTAATCACTTGTCACGTCGTGACCTCCCTATTATCATGTCATGACACCTGGTTTTACCCAAAAACCATGTCTTTGACTCCTTGGTGTCCTAAACCGATCTATTCTGGAAATTAGGTGTTACGTTAAATCATTTTGTTTTAATTCAACTTCATTTTTATATATTTTGAATTTATCAAGGGCTTCATCCTTGAAATGTAAAAAATACACATAGCGAAAATAAGAATAGTCATCTATAAAAGTAACTATATATTTCTTATTTCCAAAGGATAGAGTTGAATGAAAATCACATAGATCACTATGATTTAATGCAAGCATAACATAATTCCTTTTAACATTAGGAAAAGGTTGTCTAGTTATCTTAGTTAACATACAGGTTTTACATTTTTCTATCTTAACATCAAAAGATTGTATTAATCCATTTTTAGATATTTCAAGCATTATTTTATAATCTACATATCCTAAACGAGCATTCCATAAAGAGGAAACATCAATAATAGAACAAGCCATGTATATAATATCTGTAACTTTATTATTTACGTTCCTCCTAAACATTCCATTACAATAGTATCCAAACCCAACGAAGGTACCAGAGCTAGATAATAGATACATATAAGATTCATAGAATTGTTTATATACACGTCTATTAATTACACCACCAGAAATCAAGTTCTTTATAATCATAGGAACATAAATAACATTCTTAAGAAGAAGACTTTTTCCAGAACTAAAACAAAAATACATTGTTAGGTGCATTTTGTGCACCTTTTTGCACACCTTTTCGTCCCTTTATGCATCCATTTAGTAGAGTTGACTTCATTTTACATGCATTTCATCACAAGTTATGTTAGTTAGTAGAACAACCTTATTTACGTGTCTTTATGGTCTTTCAGGTGATCTAGAGGTGGAAACACGCTTTAGGAGTTGTCAGGAAGCACGGGTGAAGATATCGTAGTGCTTGGAGGTGAAGCGAAAAAAGTTGGAAAATCAAGATTACACCTGAAATAGAGTCCAACATGGGTCATATTAGAATTGCACTCAAAACGGGTCACGGTTCGTGTTTGACCAGAAAGGGGGCTATTGACCATGCTGAACATGGGTCGTGTTGGTCCACTTATGCAAATTTGAGCATCGTACTTTGGAAGAAATCTCGATGGAAGTATGGCATTTTCTACTCAACATGACCATGTTGATTTACCCTATATCAACATGGACCGTGTTTGGCCCAATAACTACTTTTTGGTAGTTTTTCCTTTTTACTTGATCATAGGAATTTAGGCAATTTGTACATACAATTCATTTCCAAAGCACAGGAGAAGGGAAATTTCGAAGGTTTTTGTAAGGTTTCGATTGTAATCATTTGGAAACATTTGTTGTTGGATTTTGTAAGTCCTGTTTGCTGATTATTTCATCTTTTATAGACTTATTGATTATTCTAGCCATGTGTGGCTAGAACCCTAGTTTCTCTAACTTCAAATCTTGACTTTTTAGTTGTGATTTCGATCATATGACTTGACGTCTGTTTTCATTTTCTATCTAGTGGATTTGATTTTTTCTAATCAAATGTTTTATTCTAATTGTAATTCTTATTGGCCATTTGTATTAGGTTAGGTCAATCGAGTTATTTAATTGCAAAATATGTAATTGTTTTGTGAATTGAACTAGGTAACAAGCACTAAACTGGTTTCCTAAGAATGAATTTAGTATAATCTTATTCACACACTCTTACACTCCTGAGCTTGTGAGGAGTATTGGGTGTTGTTGGGAACATTCTCACCAAACTTAATGCAATCTTTCAATCTAATTCTAAGAGCTTGTTTAGGTTTGGTTAGTGAGGTTACGGTTAATCAAAAAGCTAATTTTCGTTAATTAATGAGTTTAGGGTTAATCAAAGAGCTGATTTTAGTTAACTAGTGTGGTGAATGGAAAGTGTTAGAGCCTGTTAGCAATTTCAAGTACCAACTTAGATAAAATTGAGTAAATATCATATCATCTTTGGATCACATTTCTAAGTGTGATACATGGAGTTGGAGTCTTTTTTTTAATCTGAATCCATTTTAAATAATTAATCTATCACTTGTTTCTTTAATCATTTACTTGAATTACTGCATAGAAAACTCCCTTTTTACTTTTGGTGACCAAAGTACCTTATGAAAAAAGGTATAAACTTCATCCTCATCCACCCCTCCGGTTATCAACATTTGGAAGGACATACCTCTCTCAAGTGAATCTGAACCCAAAAAATAAACCCTATCACCCTCACATTAATCATCCTCAACTAGAGAAACCACTTCACCTTCTTCACCTACTCAAAGCATCCTATACCTTACACCCATAGACACCTCAATTCCTACTCCTACCATGGTAAATAAAGGAGGAAATGGAGGTAACAACAGCAACAACTGTGGTCCACACAACCCACACAAGCAAACCCTTTGCAGATGGGTGAGGCAAGAGGTTACTCAACAATCTCATTACATTACCTATCTTGCAGCCACAAACCTTGAACTAAAATCTGACCTAATCAACCTCCTCCTAACCTTTAAAGATCTTAAAAATGAATGTCCCCACTAGTTCTTCATGGAATTCAATTTTGTATGTGTCGGAATGAAACCATACAATGTCATGGAGGATCAAACCAAGCTTAAGGCATTCCCCTTTACAATGCAATATAGAGCATTTCTATCCTAGAAGCTCACATGCATAAGCACCGCTCGATTCGGAAAAATTTACTGTGGTAACATTGTAACTATGTTAGCCAAAATTCCGCTAGGTCAGGTCCCATATCCTGGTAATCATCTATCATTTCTTGGTGAGCCCTATTTGACCACATTGATGTTCGATTCCATGATGATGTTCCGATCGGTGGACGGATGTCACAATTGGACGGATGGCCCCGCCCAGGATCCAAAAATCCTTATCATACCCAACAACCATGGCATCCTTGCCATCAAATGTCCAACTAACCTTAAGAGATTTGCTAATATCCCACATCCTCTTTCCATCTTCCTCATCCAAAGATGAAGACAATGTTTATGATGATCATGATCGTGATGATGATGATGAAGAAAAGGAGGAACCACAAAATCATCCAAAGGGTGGAATCGACTCATCCTGTGATGTCGGATACCCACCATGTCATCAGCAATATATGGACCAATTCCAAGCAATCAACACCCTCTTTGACACAAAGGATCAAAGGTTCCAAGCCTTTGAGACTCAATATTCAAATTATGATCAGTGTCTTAGCACCTACCAGCAAGACATCACGAATCTAACTCAAAGGTTTTCCTCTTTCACCACCCGTATGATCGTGATCAAGAGAGGCAATACAAGCATGAGGAGGATTTCTAGGCTTGAACCCGTACCTAACCAAGGTACTATATGTCTCCTCCTACTCCTCCTCAATATGTTTTTCCACCCTCTCCAAGAATCAGGGACAATGCTTATATTGAAGCATGGGGAGGGGTAGTGTTTTGTATATTAGGATCCATCTTCATGCATTTCATTTGCAAAAAAAAACATTTTCTATATTAGGATCCATCTTCATGCATTTCATTTGCATCAAAAAAATCAAAATGAAGAAACTTAAAGAAGCAGAAAATAAAGTTCAAGCAAAGCAAGTCAAAGAAGTCAATTTGGAGATCAAAGACACAAGCAACATAAGACATGGGGTGGATGCATTGATTGGTACCTTTGAAAGTAAGCCTGGGATGGATAGTAAGCATTGGGATGGATTGCAAGGTTGGTGCAACCTTGAGTACACTAAGTGTGACAAATCGAAATTTCTATCTTATAACAAACGCTGCATTCAATCAAAGTCAAACTTACTTCTGCTAATTTTTAGCAGTTTTGGAGTCACTTTGGGTGTTTTAATCTTAAATACATCAGAGGTAATTATAGGAAGTATACTCTAGAGTTAATTGTACAACACTTAAGTCTCAAAACTCCAAGAGTTTGGAGTTTATGGCCATAACATGGAGTTTACGGCCGTAAACTCTAGGGTATAAATATGACACTTAGTCATTTTATGTCATTTTTACCAATTTCAGCCTAAAACTCATTCTCTCTCAAGTATCATCCGAGTTCTTCACTAGATCTTCAACTTGGTAAGTGTTTCCTTCCTTGATTAGTTAATATACTTCACTATCTAGTGTTTGTACATGTTTCCATCCATGAAATCTCTTCATTTGATAACTCTTCAAGTGTTCTTCATTCCACCAACAACTCCACGAACACACACTAGTGTTCTTGAGCCTTAAACACCCTTACAAGCTTCTATATTGTAAGTACTCTTGTCTTAGCTTGTTTTTATACTTGAATCAACTAGTTTACACCTAGAAAACATCAAGAAAACAAGATCAAAAGGGAGTTTACGGCCAAGGAGCCTCCTTGGGCCGTAAACCCTAAATAAGGATGAAAATGAACCCTAATCCCTTCCAAAGCCTTGGGATCAAGTCTAGAACACTTCCAACATAAGCTAAGGACCTTAAAATTTGAAATGGTACAAAATACCATGAGTTTACGGCCATAAACTCATGGAGAAATGGACCTTGGGCCGTAAACCCTAATTAGTGCTGCAATGGTGCCACCATTCCTTCCTAAAGCTTAGACTTGATCATAGAACACTTCATTATGACTTGTAATACCTTATAACACAACTTGGTACTTAATACCATGAGTTTAAGGCCTTAAACTCATGGGGAAATTACCCCTTGTCCGTAAACTCATGTGGTTATTACTATATGGGCCATAAACTCCAAAGAGAGGCCCTACACCCCTTATATGCAACCATATGTTGTTTAACACTTCATTACAAGTGTTTCCTTGTCCCTAAGGTTGTTCCATTACATAATTAGTTGTTATAAACACTAATTGCAAGCATATATGCGTCATTATATGTTAAATAGGATCCATGTGAGCTCAAGTCTTCACTTGACACTTAGCATCCTTTACCGATCTTACATTCGCATCACTCACTTTAGGTGAGTTCATACCAATTAACTTATCTTTTAAATGATTTTAAATGCTTTTATGGGGGGATAAAAGTAGAAAACATGCTAGTTATAAGATCAATCACATGTGATTTATAACTGTGTTTCAAACAAGGATTTCATATACTTCAAACTGTGTTTCAAAACAAACTACTTTTAAATCGATTTATAAACTAACATCAAGTCATTATTTATTTATTGTTAAAAACTCTTTAAAAGTATTATAAACCCTATTTTTAACTTATATATATTGTCAAATGCATGTCTATATATGTATAGTTATATACATAATGTTTAAAGGACTTAGAACTGCCAGCTCGCTTTATTTCCTTTTCCTTGTTTGGATGTGGACTTAGGTTATCGGCCAGTGGTCCGAAGGTCGTCTAAATATTAGATATATATTATGTATACATATGTAGACATAAAAGTTCTATTCAATCAGTTCAGTACCTTTAGGTAGCAAAGGTATACATTCATCTATTCATATACATAACTTACTATTAAAGTATAATATGTATAGTTTAGGAGAATATTATCATATACAAATACTATAACAGAGAATACTATAATAGAGAATGCTATACAAAGGATACTATACAGAGAATACTATTGATGTGTGTTTACTCAACTAGTTTTAATCCTACTTTTAATTATAAATTGACACACAAAGGCAGTGGACCTATCAATTGTGGTAAAGCTAAATAAGTAGGGTATCGAACTCAGGGAACGGGAAATTAAAACTAAAAACTAGAATTAACTAAAAACAAGTAATAGGAAATAGGGGTTTCTCTAGTTTTGCAAGAGTAGAAACTTAACTAAAACTAAACTACTCAACTAAAAGCTGAAAACACGTAAAAACAAACTAAATTCGATAATTAAGAAGGGTTTCTATTTAGGTTCAACTATTTTATTCCTATGGTTAATTTTTATGATAGGATGATAGATTAATTGTTATTGGTTACCGACTTTGGTGATTAGATTCACAGTCACTATTACTAATCCTTAGGAAACATACCAATTCAAGCAATGGCCAGTTGATTAAACTAATAGATTTCCTAGGTTAATTAATCGGGTTAAATAAGACTCGTAGCTAGCTAATTAAATTTGGTGATTCAACTAACCTCTTGTTGATGGTATATCACACAAGCTCACACATTAATTTACCCATTCTCTAATTAATCCTAGTTTCATGTTCATTATTCCTAGGCATATAGTATTGTGTTCACATAAATTATATGAGATAAACAATTAAGAGATGTTTATGCAGCTTAATCACTTAGCAATTAACAGTAAACGGTTATGGTTAATGCATAAGGGTTTTTAACAAGCTTAATTTAACAATATCACCAACTAACAATTAATCAAAAGAGTAAATTAAACCATAGGAGCAAAATTGTTTCCCCAAACAGAAACTAACGAAATTAGTTCATGAATTCAGTGTGTGAAAGCTTAAAAACAAATTCAAATAATCCCAACATGATTCAATGCAAAAGAAAAGTGGAAAAATTAAACCTAAAGTGCCTTAATCTCTTAATAATGAAGGATTAGGGTTCTTCAATCGTTTTCCAGAGCTCCAAGGGTTCCTTGATCGCCAAGTGTTCTATCAAGAATCTAGAGAGAGCCCTCAATTCGGGTTTGTGAAGTTTATATATAGTTTTCTCAAAACAGGGGCTACTCGTTGAGTAGCCAACTGACTTGCCGAGTCCCCTTGAGGAATCCGTATACGGCAAGGACTCCACGTGTCACTTCGCGAATCTTCGTACCTACTCGTAGAGCAGACGATCCTACTCGCCGAGTAGCTTCAGAATTAGCCTTTTTTTCTTCCTTCTTTCGTTCCCGAGCTTCCGTTCGTATCTCCTGCTTCCTTTTGCTTCCGAGCTTCTTTTGTGGATTGAAAACATAATTTGAACAATATTAAGCATCTTTTGTTCATAATATGCAAGTAATTAGCCAATAAATGATAAAAATCAAACATAAAAATATAGCTAAAAATGAAAATATCAAAATACCCCACACTTGACTTTTGCTTGCCCCCAAGCAAAACTGAAATTAAACATACTAATATTACATAGACAATCCCGATCCAACCCATCCATTATGTTCAGACCGTAACGCATGCATTTGTGTCTAAATAATTTTCCTAAAGACCCCCTTAATCCTAAATACTCTCAATCCTCATAAACACACGCCCACTTTTTCCGAACAATGCTCATTTTATGCACCCCTCCGAATCCATCCGCAGAAAACCTCCCAGTCTCAAGGCGTTTTTGGTTGAGCAACCCAAGCATACATATTCTAAAAATTACAATTCTTTGATACCACTATGGAACTTTTTGGAATTCTTCACTTTCTTGATAATTTGAACTTTGATTTCTTTGAATTCTTCAAAATTGCCAACTTTTTGATTTTTGGGTATCTTCAACTTTTGAATTCTTGGAATTTTGATATTTTGATCTTTACTTTAATTGCTCTAAAATTATCACAACTTTTCTTGTAATTCTCTCTCTTTTTTTCACATGTACCTCACTTTTTGTTCACTCAAAACCCTACATGCTTAAGCAGGGGCGCTCAACTTCAACCTTTATTGATTAAGGATAATAATTTTTCTGGATACATTTCAAGTACACGATGCTAAACTTATTGCATCCCTCAAACTAAGCGAGGTTGTGTTTTTGTCCCATTATTTCACTAGAATAAAGGGGGACACAAATGCACTATAACATGTATAGGCTCAAATAAACATTTGGGTCTTCATGCAATCATCAACATAACACTAGCATGATTCCTAATTGCTTTTACCAAAGTTTTCTAATTTAGCCCTAGCAATTTTAATGCAAAATTTTCAAAATTTAAATTTTTTTAACTAATATAACCAACCCCCTACCCCACACTTAATTTATGCAATGTCCCCATTGCATATTATGCATGATAAAGAATAATAAAATAAAGAGAGAATTGGAACAAACTCCCCTGGGGTAGTAGTGGCGAGGTCGATCTTCTTCATGTTAAATCTCCATCTTCAATTGACTTTCGACATGGGAACAGCTCATCCATGACTTGGGTGTCATATCTTGTGTGAGAAAGCTCCAAAAATGCAGGAAAAATACTCAAATCTTCAGAAATTAAAACTCTAAGGAATATGAGTGAAACCCGTAGTGAATATGAGCAGAATGTAAGCCTTGAGAATGAAAAAGTGATAAACTCGCCGAGTCTATACGGAAACACGTCGAGCAATAGCGTATTAGGCAGAAAAAGCGTGAAACTGAACCCGGACTCGTCAAGTATGTAATGTGCACTCGGCGAGTCCATCGCTTAGTGACAAATAACACTCTAAGACCTTCCTTGAAAATGGACTCGACCCTAACTCATGCACATTCTCGTCTAGACCCAATCCTCACTCTAAACTTGACAACTAAGACTCTTGCATGCATCCAATCCTTCAATCTGAAAAGAAAACAACCACAAGTATTAAAAGAAAACAAGTTCCTACTTAATCATCCTACAAGTTCATCACCCAACATAAAGTAAAATAAATAGTCTTAAACATCCAAAAACACAATAAAACATCAATCTTCCTCCTCGTCTTCATCTCCTCCGTCTCCACTTCAACCCGCTTGATTTTCTCTTGCTTGCACCCTCTTATCCCAACTAGAGATATACGGGAATCCGGGCCTTGGTGTAAAATGCATTTGCTTAAATAAACAAGCAAAAGATTCATTAACAATGTTCACTCCCCGCCCTATGTCGTCTTGGTATCTTCGCAGCTCAACATTATACCAATCCATAGGTAGCTCCTCATCCACTGGAATAACTGGTTGGTCCTGTGGCACCCGTTCTCTCCTTCTCCTTACCCTCTTTCCCGGTTCTTTCGGTACCAACGGTTCATCATCATTTGGAATGCTAACATGGCCCTCTCCATAATCTTCAATGATCCTAGCCCTCTTAAATAAAGTTGTGGTGAAGGGAGGACTAGGAATCATAGTCAATACTCAAGCCTCTGGTCGGTCCAAAATGCCATAGGTTCTCGCAAGCCTTGTCACAAACATACCACCATTGATTTTTGAAGTTACCCGTTCTTTGACTTCCCCCTCTGCCAAGTATTTTGCCATGAAATATGGCAAATTGCAAAATACATTAGGAGTAATAATACTCCACATGTAGAAGATGTCGAGAGTGGGGACTTTATCGTCATCCTTTCGCATGTTTATATAGCTGGCAATCAGACGATGTATTAGGCGATGGATCGGGGAGCGGATCATCCCTTCTTGAGCGGATGAAGGGTTATAGACTTGGTTGGCAATGGTATTCCACCAAGTAGAGGCTACCACACCCTCGGGCAAGTATTTGTGGCACTGTTCCATAAATGACTCAAAAGTCTCGAATATGATCTCATTTTGATCATAAATTCCCAGCCTCCACGCTAACTCAGCAATGCTGCACTGGCAAAACTCTCCTCCAAGGTAGAATGAAATGATTTTTGGACTATAGTAGTCATCACCACCCTGGAAAGAGATGGTGTAAAAGAATTCCTAGCAAAACTCCTGATACAGCGGCTCTTGCAGCTTAAACAACCGACTCCACCCGTCACAGATTATTTGCACCCCATTAATTTCACAAGACTTGACCAAATAATGGCTTAGTGCTTCTTCCAGCCCAACTTGCCCCATCCATGACCAGTCCAACCCATTTGGAACATATATTTCCTTCCTCCTTAAACCTTCCAGCTTGTTTTTTGTTCGTGTGAGTGAAGACTTGTTGGTGATGCTTGGAAAAGCCAACCATGGGATGTCCCCATAACTGCCTCCTCGTGAGCTTTGACCTCTCCTAGACATGGTTTCGGCAAAACAATGAAACAAGAAAACCACAAACAATATACCTAAAGTATTAAGAATGACAAAAACTGGTCATCAGCAGCATGGACTCGCTGAGTCCACGAACTACTCAGAGAGTAGGACAAACAGCGGGAGTCAAATCTTGTCCTGATGAAATTAACCGGCCAAATCCATAAATTATTGCAGGGGTTTGCTTCGGTATGTTCTAGGAGCCTATGAATGTAAAAGTTTACATCTAAAACGTCCTAATTTCTCAGAAATCAAAACCCTAGAATCCAAGTCTTCCCAAAAACAGGATTTTTCAGAAATTAAAGGTGTTATTACACCAAAGATCGAAACTTATAAAGGGTTAAGGGCTAAAATTGTTACCTTGTTGGTTGAAATTCGCAGAAGAAGAGAGGAATCAAGATGGATGCTTCAGAGTGTTGCACGTCGAGTGTGGGGAGGCTGCTTGTTTGAATGGCTGAGTATTTGCAAATTAGGGTAAAAACCCCACTTTTACAGAATGTAATAAAAATAATTTTTTTTCGGGTAAATATGTGTACTCGTCGAGCAGGCGGACCTACTCGGCAACTAGATGCATGATTCCTCGATTTTTTGGGATTTTTAAAATGGACTCGTCGAGTAGCCTTATAGACTCGTCGAGTTTTTCATTCTTTGAAAATTTTGAGTTTGCAAAATAAAATATACGCCACCCCACACTTGAGAATTGCTTGCCCTCAAGCAATCATTTTGAACACAGAAAAAGATTGATAAAAACAAATCCTAAGCAAAATAAATGAAAAAAACAAAAAAGAAAAGAAAGCAAACTCTTTTGATGGGTTGCCTCCCGCTAATTGCTTCTTTTTGAAGGGTCATTAGCTGGACTCCTTCCTGCTTACGTCTCTGTAATCCCTTCCAGCAGCAGCCCTTCTTCAAGTTCTTCATTTTTCGGAATTCCTTCTTCATATGTTTTCACCCTATCACCATTGACCTTGAAAGGAGTTCCATCTCTTGATATTAGCTCAATAGCTCCATGTGGAAAAAATTTCTTTACTATAAATGGACCATCCCATCGTGTCTTAAGCTTGCCCGGAAATAGTTTGAGCCTTGAATTAAAAAGTAACACCTTTTCTTCTTCGGAAAAGTCCTTATTACCCTTGAGTCTTTTGTCATGCCACTTCTTGGTCTTCTCTTTGTAAATCAAGGAACTAGTGTATGCCTCATTCCTATGTTCTTCCAAGGCATTCATTTGCTTTAACCGGTTAGTTCTAAGTTCAGCTAGATATAAATTGCACACCTTTAATGCCCAACAAGCCTTGTGCTCTAGTTCAACCGGCAAGTGACAATGTTTTCCATAGACTAGCCTATATGGTGTAGTGCCAATAGGTGTCTTAAAAGTTGTTCTAAACGCCCATAGTGCATCATCAAGCTTATCCAACCACTCTTTCCTATTACTTCCAACCGATCTTTCTAGTATTCTCTTCAATGCTCTATTTGTAACTTCAGTTTGCCCACTCGTTTGAGGATGATAGGATGTTGAAAATCTATGGTGAACACCATATTTTTGTAACACCTTAGCTAATTGATCATTGGCAAAGTGAGTGCCCCAGTCACTAATGAGAGCTTTAGAAACTCCAAATCTTGAGAATAATTTCTTTAAAAATCGTACCACTACCCGAGCATCATTAGTGGGTAATGCTTGTGCCTCCGCCCATTTAGATACGTAATCAACCGCCACCAAGATGTCTTTATTTCCTTTATACATGGGAAAGGGTCCCATGAAGTCAATCCCCCACACATCAAATATTTCACATATTTGGATGCTATGTTAGGGCATTTCATTTCGGGATGATATATTTCCTGCTCTTTGGCATGAGTCACATTCCTTAACATATTGAGTAGCATCCTTGAAAATTGTAGGCCAATAGAACCCAATATCAAACATCTTCTTCGTGGTGTAATGTGCTCCATGATGTCCTCCAGTGGGTCCACTATGGCAGTGTGCCAAAATGTATTGACTTTCCTTCATGAATACACATCTTCTTATCATTCCATCCACTCAGCTTCGGAAAAGATATGACTTGTCCCAAAAGTAGTATTTAATTTCCGAAAAGAATTTCTTCTTTTTTTGGTGAGTCAAATCCTTTGGGATGTATTTGGTTGCCAAATAATTTGCTATGTCCGCAAACCATGGCACTTCTCCTACTACTACCATTATATACTCATCAGGAAAATCATCCTCTATTTTATCTTCTTCTAGCTACTCCAAAAATGGGTTCTCTAGTCTTGATAAATGATTGGCAGCTACGTTTTCCATCCCCTTTTTATCGCTATCTCGATATCAAATTCTTGTAGAAGTAGAACCCAACATATCAATCTTGGCTTCGCATCTTGTTTGGTAAATAGATACTTCAATGCGGAGTGATCGGTAAACATGATTGTCTTGGATAACACTAAGTAAGGCCGGAACTTGTCAAAAGCATATACCACTACTAACAGCTCCTTCTTGGTAGTAGTATTGTTCTCTTGAGTTGGATTCAATGTCTTGCTTGCATAATAGATTGGCTGAAAATGCTTGTCAATTCTTTGTCCCAAAATAGCTCCCACCGCAAAGTCACTAGCATCACACATTAGCTCAAATAGGAGACACCATTTTGGAGCTACCATAATAGGTGAAGTAGTCAACTTTTCCTTCAACAAATTAAAGGCTTCAAGACATTCCTTAGAAAAGTTGAATGGGGCGTCCTTCAAAAGTAGTTGAGTCAAGGGTCTTGTGATCTTGGAGAAGTCTTTAATAAAGCACCTATAGAACCCCGCATGGCCTAAAAAGCTTCTTACTCCCTTGACATTTGTTGAAGGAGGCAATTTGGCTATAGTGTCCACATTTGCTCTATCCACCTCTATCCACCTCCTTGAGACCTTGTGTCCTAGCACAATTCCTTCCTTCACCATAAAATGACACTTCTCCCAATTAAGGACAAGGTTGGTCTTCTCACATCTCGCTAACATTAGATCCAAGTTGGATAATCAATCTTCAAAAGATGATCCAAAAACCGAGAAGTCATCCATTAACACCTCCATGAACCTTTCAATCATATCATGAAAGATAGCCATCATGCACCTTTGGAAAGTAGCTGGTGCATTGCATAACCCAAAAGGCATGCGTCTATATGCAAATGTCCCACTTGGGCATGTAAAAGTGGTATTCTCTTGGTCTTGTGGGTCGACTGGAATTTGGAAGTACCCCGAAAACCCATCGAGAAAACAATAATAAAGATGAACGGAAAGCCTCTCAAGCATTTGATCAATAAAAGGCAATGGAAAGTGATCCTTGCATGTGACCTCATTTAGCTTCCTATAGTCTATGCAAACTCGCCACCCGGTTACCGTCCTTGTTGGAATTAATTCGTTGTTTTCGTTAGCCACTACCGTCATGCCTCCCTTCTTCGGAACTACTTGGACCAAACTCACCCGTGGACTATCGGAGATTGAATAAATGATTCCAGCATCTAGTAATTTCACGACCTCCTTTTTCACTACTTCTTGAATGTTCGGGTTGAGTCTTCTTTGGTGTTGTACTACAGCTTTTGATCCTTCTTCTGGGTTGATTTTGTGGGAACAATAGGCTGGAATAATTCCCTTTATGTCGGTTATCTTCAATGCTATAGCACCTTGTCTCTTCTTTAGTACCCCCACAAGGCTCTCCTTCTCATGTTTGGCCAAATCAGCAGCTATAATTACAGGTTTTTGTTGGCCGTATTCAAGGGATGCGTACTCCAAGTGATCTTGTAGTGACTTGAGCTCGATTTTTGTATTATGTATGCAGAACACGTCGAGTCCAGTAAGGGGACTCGTCGAGTCCAATGTGATTTTCGCGACTGTATGGGGTTCTTCGAATGGACTCGTCAAGTTGGTCGAGGCTACTCGGCGAGTCGGTTCTTCAGCACTTCTGATCAGATCGTCATACTCAGCTTCCTCGAGCAGTCTTTCTAACTCCATCAGGTCCCTTTCAGCATCAAACTCTTCTTCAAATGAAATGGTGTACTTGCTTGGCTTTTCTTCTTTCCAATCTTCCAACAACTCTTCCAACATGTCAATCGAAAACTCCGTGTCATCACTACTCCTTGCATGCTTCATGGATTGATCAACTCCGAAAGTGACTGATTCGTCCCCTACCCAAAGGGTAAGTTTAGAATCTCTCATGTCGACTATAGCGCTTGTTGTATTGAGAAAAGGTATTCCTAATATAATCAGGACTTGGGGATCCGCTTCCATGTCTAGAACTATAAAGTCCGTGGGGAACACGAACTTGTCCACCTTCACCAAAAGATCTTCATAAATTCCCCTAGGAAATGTAACCGTTTTGTTTGCTAGGTGGATTGCCATGCGAATGGGTCTTGGGTCGGGGAGATCTAACTTTTTGAAAAATGAATAAGGCATGAGGTTTACACTTGCCCCCGAATCAGCTAGTGCATATATGGTGGCCAAGTTTCCAAATTGACATGGCAATGTTAAACTTCCCGGATCTCCTTTCTTCTTAGGAAGTTTGTTCAACATAGCAGCTGAATAGTTCTCGTTTAGGACCATCTTCTTTACTTCTTCCATCTTTCTTCTATTAGTTAGAAGCTCCTTGAGAGATCTGGCGTATTTTCGCATTTGGGCAACCGCTTCTATGAATAGTATGTTGATTTGAAGAGCTTTTATGTGTTCTAGAAATTTCTGGTAGTCTTCTTCATTCATTTCTTGTCTAGCTCAAACTGGATATGGCAGTGGAGGCTGATATGGCTTAACAGGAGGTTTATTTTTCTGATCAGGTGTCGGACTCGTCGAGTCCATATTGTGGACTCAGCGAGTAGGGTCTGGATTCAGCTGGTTCTAATCTTGATTCTGCCCTTCTGCCTCCTTCTCTTGCACCAGCTTCAGATCTTCATTCTGAATAGGGGCCAGAGGGGTTACAATCTTCCCACTCCTGGTTGTGACAATGTTTATATGTGCGCCTTTTGAGTTACTTTTGGTATTGCATGGAAGTCCACCCGGTCTTCTCTCATTCACTTGTTGTGCAAGTTTCCCTAGCTGCGTTTCTATGTTGAGAATGGATGCTTGTTGATTCCTAAGTAAAGCTTGCTGATCTTTCATCATAAGTTGGTGTTCCCTCAACATATTTTGTTGATCTTTAAGTGTAGCATCGGTATCATTGTGTTGTTTCTCGGATGCGGCTACAAATCTAGTAAGCATCTCTTCCAAATCAGCTCTCTTCTCCATAACCGGCTCCTCCTTTTGATAGAAACCCCGTTCTTTTTGCTTGAATTTCTTCTACTTTGCCTTTTTGTATTCGTCATAGGGGAGCCATTCCTTCTTCGGTTTCCGCCAATTATCATCAAATCTGTCACCACTTGAATAGAATACTTGAGCCTTCTTATTTCCATTCTCATCCAAGTCACAATCCTTAGTGAGGCGAGGTCCTCTACAATTCTCACATTCTACCCGAATAGCATGGATTGTTTGATCCATCTTAGTCATCCTCCTATCTACACTATCTAGTTTAGCCATCATTGCCGCCATGCCATCGTTAACTGTGTTCACTACCCCCTACTTACTTTATTTCACGGGTTGTGATATTCTTTAGAATGTTTAGAGAACTCCTCAATTAATTCCTTGATCACCGGGGGTGCCTTCTTTGTGAGGGTTCCTTGTGAGTCAAGGAGCTGCCGAGTTGTAACATTGACTCCATCATAGAAGATGGAGACTTCTTGTTGGATATTAAGATCATGATGTTGACAATTCCTTAGTAGACTTTTGTACCACTCCCATGCCTCATAAAGGGAGTCTCCGGGTTGTTGTTCAAAGTTAGCTATAACTTTCTTCAACTTGGCTATTTTAGAAGGTGGGCAAAACTGGTCAATGAATTCTTCTTTCATCTTAGCCCATGTAGTGATGGATCCGGGAGGGAGTGACTTGAGCCAATCTTTTGCAACAACCTTGAATGTAACTTGAAGCATACGAAGCAGCTGAGGTTCGCGAGGCACATTTGGAACATTAAAGTAATCAGCTACGTCATTGACTTCATCCAAGTGTTTATAAGCATCTTCGTGGTCTTTTCCATAAAAGGGGATCTCCTAGAGTTGAGCAAGTATGTGACCCTTAAGCTCAAAAGTTGCAGTCGCAGGAATTGCGGGTTGCACAAGTCTCGGGCCGTTGTCATCTCATATCCTCTTCTTCCATTCGCCCATGGGAACTTCATCAATGTTCGCCATGGTGTTGTTAAAGTCACCTACTAGATCGCTGTCTTCTCCAAATTCGCTTTCTTCCCTTTCGGACTCATTCACGGTGCGTTCCTTTATTGGGTCTTCGTTTGCCAAGGAAGAGGTGTTGGATGCTCCTGATTTGCTTCTCTTCTTCTTGCTGAAAATGGACTTTAGATTCTTCAAAGGTGAGCTCTTCGAAGAAGCGGATTCTCCAACGGCTTTTCCTTTGTTCTTCCTTAGGGCGGACTCCGGGTCTTCAAGTGGAGGGACTAAAGGAGTATTGGACCTCGGGTCATGTAACAACTGCAACCAAAGTAATAAAAACGCGTAAAAAGAACAAAAAGTAAATAAAAACAAAAGTGTGAAACTGCGACGAACTCGCCGAGTAGCTTCGACTGCACTCGGCGAGTTCAAGGCAGAAACAGAAAAAATTTCAAATTAAAATTCTAAAACAGAAAACTACTAAAACTAATCCTAATAACTAAATTACTTAAAAATAACTTTGTGCAAGATAAATCTCACACAAAGGATTGATAAAACTAGAAATTAGTGCTAATTTTTGAACCGTTCCCCGGCAACGGCGCCAAAAACTTGATGTGTGTTTACTCAGCTAGTTTTAATCCTACTTTTAATTATAAATTGACACACAAAGGCAGTGGACCTATCAATTGTGGTAAATCTAAATAAGTAGGGTATTGAACTCAGGGAACGGAAAATTAAAACTAAAAACTAGAATTAACTAGAAACAAGTAATAGAAAATAGGGGTTTCTCTAGTTTTGCAAGACTAGAAACTTAATTAAAACTTAACTACTCAACTAAAAGCTAAAAACACGTAAAAACAAACTAAATTCAATGATTAAGAAGGGTTTTTGTTTAGGTTCAACTCTTTTAATCCTATGGTTAATTTTTATGATAAGATGATGGATTAATTGTTATTGGTTACCGACTTTGGTGATTAGATTCGCAGTCACTATTACTAATCCTTAGGAAACATACAAATTCAAGCAATGGCCAGTTGATTAAACTAATAGATTTCCTATGTTAATTATTCGGGTTAAATAAGACTCGTAGCTAGCTAATTAAATTTGGTGATTCAATTAACCTCTTGTTGATGGTATATCACCCAAGCTCACACATTAATTTACCCATTCTCTAATTAATCCTAGTTTCATGTTCATTATTCCTAGGCATATAGTATTGTGTTCACATAAATCGTATGAGATAAGCAATTAAGAGATGTTCATGCAGCTTAATCATTTAACAATTAACAGAAAACAGTTATGGTTAATGCATAAGGGTTTTTAACAACCTTAATTTAACAATATCACCAACTAACAATTAATCAAAAGAGTAAATTAAACCATAGGAGCAAAATTGTTTCTCCAAACAGAAACTAATGAAATTAGTTCATGAATTTAGTGTATGAAAGCTTAAAAAAAATTCAAATAATCCCAACATGATTCAATGCAAAAGAAAAGTGGAAAAATTAAACCTAAAGTTCCTTAATCTCTTAATAATGAAGGATTAGGGTTCTTCAATCGTTTTCTAGAGCTCCAAGGGTTCCTTGATCGCCAAGTGTTCCACTAAGAATCCAGAGAGAGCCCTCAATCCGGGTTTGTGAAGTTTATTTATAGTTTTCTCAAAACAGGGGCTACTCATCGAGTAGCCAACTGACTCGCCGAGTCCCCTTGATGAATCCGTATACAACAAGGACTCCACGTATCGCTTCGCGAATCTTCATTCCTACTCGCTGAGTAGCTTCAGAATTAGCCTTTTTTTTCATCCTTCTTTCGTTCCCGAGCTTCCGTTCATATCTCCTGCTTCCTTTCTTCCGAACTTCTTTTGTGGACTGAAAACATAATTTGAACAATATTAAGCATCTTTTGTTCATAATATGCAATTAATTAGCCAATAAATGATAAAAATCAAACATAAAAATATAGCTAAAAATGAAAATATCAACTATACATAGAATACTATTACTATAACAAGTATACTATAACAAGATTCAGAGATAACATAATCTGAGATACTATTTCTTGACACATCGACCATTTCGTTCTGTCACGTTTTGTAACCAGAATCTCCCGGAAGGAGAGCGTGAGTTTATGTATAGATCTATACTGGATTGACTATCCTACACCTTTGTGGTTCCCTACAGTGGGATTTGCAAGTCTACGGGTGCCAAATGTCATTTCTTCTGATGTCTTTCATCGTCGTGTTATAGTCAGATTAGTATGGTAACAATCATATCACATTTTGCCTTAATTAAACCATTGGTTTTATGGTAGTTATTACTTCAGTGATTAATACAAACAATACTGCAATACACATATACATTTTCCCACTATATTCAAATTGTGATCTTCTCACATAAAGGGTAATATAAAACTATATTTTGGTAATGATAGTCATACTTGGGAAAAGCATTCACTTTTACAAAGGAACAAACATACAATAAAGTCGGGTCTTGGTAGAAGACTACTTTTTATACTAGCAGAAAATATAGGATTTTCTAGGAGTTTTCAAATATATACAAACATTTACATTGATCAATTACAAACATTTTCGTTAAACTTATACAAACATTGACACTAAATACGTATGAACTCACCAGCTTAAATGCTGATCTACGCTTTCAAAATAACTTGTATTCTCAGGTCACCAGTAGACAGGTACCGATGACCAAGTTTTGAGAAGACGAAGCAATCTTCAAGACTTGTCTTTTATTTTGATTATTCAATATTTGGTGTCTTATTACTATAAAGAACACACTTGTATGCAATTATACTATTAATGCAATGGATGATGTTGTTGCTTATTTACTACTTTGCATTGTTATGATACTGTACATGACGTCCTCCGCCCCAGAACGTTTCCGCCATTATTGGTTTTAGGGTGTGACAGATTGGAATCATAGCATTGTTTATAGTGAATCGAGTATATCAACCCATAAAATATATACAAACTATAAACACAACGCGATTAAAATACTCTGACCAAGAGTTTATACTTTTAAGTACTAAAATACTTAACGAGAAGTATACATAATTACATACCTACATACTTACTATAGAACAGTGTCATACTAGAACATAACAAAAGTAGTACGAATGTTGAACATCACAAGTAAGCTCAGGGATGTATGGCCAGTTTTGGGAATGACATAGCCTGATCAACTATGTTGGTCCGAGAAGTGATTAGCATATGCCGAGAATGGTTGTGATGTATCGACAAGTCTAAAAACTTACCAACACTACTACAATGAGAACATTAGAACATAACATAAACTTAAAATACTATAGGAGTATTTTGTGTTACTATAATTACTTATTTAAGAACTAAACGGGTCTTTATTAGTATGTCAATAGTTGTGGAGTGGATACACTACGGTTATATGTGACTATGGTGGCATAGACTTAGAATTTGTGATCTTTGCTTTACTTCCTGTTCCTTGTTTGGTTGTGGACTTAAAGTTAGGATCACTTATTCAAAGGCCTATCCTGCTTTGGTTACATATGACTGGTATGCACTACGCAAATGTTGGAGTAGCTAATAAGGATCATCTTATAATTATCTTAGTTAGTACGTCTATTAACTGATTCTTTTACCCCTACTTCTCACGTAGATATCATGGCTAGATTCCATATTCGTGGAGACCCATACTTCCCAAATCAGGGCAATGTTGGATGGCTAGATGAAGAGCCAGAAGATGACCATCCAATCCCCTTGGATGATCACCTCGCAGAAGGCTTTTTCGGATGGTTCTGACTCCGACCCAGAAGTCAACAACCGACATCAAGTAGTTCAAAATCCAAATCTCAACCCCCGACCTGCATTTCAAGGTCCCACACCCTTGTGGGCGACAAACTTGAATCGTTGGAGTGATGAGCAGGGTCAACCATTACCCTTCAATGGAGACCAAAGCTTTTACAATCTCATCAAAGGAGGCTCTACTGACCGAGTCCTGCCCATCATGGTCCGCAGGATTGCTCGGAATATTGAGCAAGGTAGAGCATCTATTGATCGAGTCATGGAAGTTGACGCTAACTCTGGAGTTAACACAGTCCGCATTCGCCAACTTGAAGAAGCCATGGAAAGGACTACAAGGACCAATGAGGCTCTGTAGCAGTGGAAAACGCAGACTATTTTAGTAGGGGTGTCCGTCATACTTCAAGCGGGTGCACCTAATAGAAAACATTAAAAAAATTACACTACGAGCCAGAAATTGAGCAGTGGCCCGGGACCCCAATTCTCCACATAGGTCCGCCACTGCTCTGCAGCAACAGTTAGTTGCATCCCACACTAAGGTTATAGAACTTCGAGTGCGTCAGAGAGCTCATGAGCGACATCTTCAGGACGTAGTACGTCAAATGGCAGATCTGAGGGTTCGCACGAGGAATACCCGTCTCCAGTAGAAGATGTTTGACTCGTCTTTTCTTTTGGTTTAAGTAATAGCCTTTCGTATCGGTGCTCTATGTAACACTTTTCAGTAAAATATTCTTGTCGTTCAAGTACTTTAACTAGACTTCTAAGCTGTCAAAGTTTTGCTACTTCTGATATGATGTAAGACCTACTCTTAGGTCAATTTTTCCCAAACTCATTGCATCCTTAATATCAATAATATTGGCAGTCAACTAATCTTTTCTAGAATTCTTTGTTCAAATACTTTCATTCTTTTGATTCTAGAACTCTATGGAACTCATACTCTTATCTAGTTGTTGAACTATGGCGATTTAGTTCATAAGACTCATTCATTAACTTCACTATTGAATTCTTATCATTGTACACATATTTTAAACATATATTTGAAAGATGCCTCCTCACAAGTCAGCAAGGCGTAATCCTCCGATTATTCCAACTCAAACACCAACTCCTCCACAATTTGATACGACAACTCTCAATGTTGCAGTAGTTGCGGCTGTTGCTACAGCCATGGCACAATATCACAACAACCAGGGAACTAGTGGAGGTGGAACAGTCGTTCATTATATGCAAGGTGACGTCGTCATGCGCTCGCGAGAGTGCACTTATAAAGACTTCAGTCCTTCACCACCTGTAAACCCCGAACCTTCAATGGAATTGGTGGAGTCATTGCGTTGTCGCAATGGTTTGAGAAGAAGGAATCGATCTTTAAGATTTGTTCCTGTACTGAAGGAAGTAAAGTAAAATTTGATGCATGCACCTTCAGTGATAGAGCCCTGATGTGGTGGAATAGCCATGTCAAGTCACTAACTTTAATAGTGGAAAATGCTATGGGCTGGGAAGCTCATAAAGGACTGATGATTGAAGAATATTGCCCGAGGGGCGAGGTTCAGAAGATGGAACAAGAACTCTGGAGTCTGACCATGAAAGGCTCCAACATAGTGGCTTACACTGACAGATTTAGCGATCTGGTGGTGCTATGTCCCAATATGGTTCCCACTGAGGGGAAGAAGATTGAGAGGTACATTTGGGGGCTAGTGCCTCCATTTCATGGGAATGTATTAGCTTCAAACCCCAATACTTTCGTTGGTGACAAGCGATTGGCACAGCGACTCATTGATCAAGAAGTCTCTACCCCGACAACGACAACAACCCTGGCTATCCCAGAACCCTCCAAAGCCGCTGACAACATGCGGAAGTTCTGGGATAACAAGAAAGGCAAGTCGGCGCAGAACTCGGCCAAGAAGCAACAAGTTACGGCTGTTCATGTCGCAACTGTACCTGCTACTACAGCGCCAAGGAAGCCGTATATCGGAAATTTTCCCAAGTGCAACAAATGCACTTTCCATCATAATGGTGCATGCTGGGAAATGCAGTGCGCTAACTGCAACAGGAAAGGGCACACTGCCCGATTCTACAAGGCTCCGGCAAGGCCAATTAACCAAGTCCCCGACATTGTTGTGGGCCAGGCTTGCTACGGTTGTGGCGAGGTTGGTCATTTCAAAAGGGACTGCCCAAAGGCAGGGAATGCTAGCGGAGTGGGAAGAATTCTGGCGATAGGCCACGAGGAAGTCGTAGCTGATCCTACGATAGTGACTGGTACATTTCTCCTTGATAATTCATATGCATGTATACTATTCGACAGTAGAGTAGAGAAAAGCTTTGTAAGCCAGAAATTTGTTCGCTTACTTAAACAAAAACCACGTGCACTTGAGGAATCATTCACTATAGAAATGGCAAATAGGAAACGGAAAGTACTAACTGTATATACATAGGTTGTACTCTAACTCTAGATGGTCATTCTTTCCAAATAGACCTCATGTCGGTCTCAATTAAAAGTTTCGACGTCATAATCGGCATGGATTGGTTAAGTTATCTTCGCGCCGACATCATGTGCTTTGAAAAAGTAGTTCGTCTTAACCTCCCTAACAACGAAACTCTAGTTATCTACGGCGACAAATCTAGTACAAACCTTCGCATCATTTCGTGTATTCAAGATCAAAAGTGCTTACGAAAGGAATATCATGCATTCCTTGCTCACATCGCCGATTCGAGTCAAGAAGTGAAGGACATTCAGAACATTCCAGAAGTACGCAACTTTCCCAACATTTTTCCAGAAGAACTACCGGGATTACCACCACAAAGCCAAGTCGAGCTCAGAATCGACTTAGTGCCAGGGGCTACTCCAGTAGCCAAATCTCCTTATCGTCTGACACCAACAGAGATGCAGGAACTTTCTAGTCAGCTTAACGAACTTCTCAAGAAGGGATTCATTAGGCCAAGCTTCTCACCATGGGGAGCACCGGTCTTGTTCGTCAAGAAGAAAGATGAATCGTTTCGTATGTACATCGACTACAGGGAACTCAACAAGCTAACCATTAAAAATCGTTATCCTCTACCCCGCATTGACGATTTATTTGATCAACTTCAAGGAGCAAACTACTTCTCGAAGATAGATCTACAATCCGGGTATCACCAGTTACGAGTGTTAGAGGAGGATGTTCCCAAGACAGCCTTCCGAACTCGTTATGGACACTACGAGTTTGTAGTGATGTCGTTCGGATTAACCAACACACCAGCTGTATTCATGGATCTAGTGAATAGGTTGTGTTGTCCTTACTTGGATCAATTCGTCATTGTCTTCATCGATGACATACTTATCTACTCTCGAAGTAAGGAGGAGCATAGTCAACACCTACGAAGAGTCTTAGAAACATTACGATCGGAGAAGCTCTATGCGAAGTTCTCCAAGTGCGAGTTTTGGATTCGAAGAGTCGAATTCTTGGGCCACGTTTTTAGTGAAGAGGGAATTCACGTTGACTCTTCCAAAATCAAGGCCATTGAGAACTGGTCAGCACCGAAGAGACCTACAGAAATTCGTCAATTTCTAGGTCGCGCTGGCTACTATTGCAGGTTCATACAGAACTTCTCTAGCATCTCTAAGCTGCTTACTACACTGACCCAGAAAGGCGTGGCCTTTGGTTGGGAAGAGAAACAAGAGAAGGTGTTCCAAACGCTGAAGCGAGCCTTATGCACCGCACCAATACTATCCCTCCCAGAAGGAATAGAAGACTTCGTAGTCTATTGTGATGCATCCAACCAAGGGCACGGATGTGTTCTGATGCAACGAAGTAAAGTCATCGCCTATGCCTCAAGACAGTCGAAGACACACGAGGTCAACTACACCACGCATGATCTTGAGTTAGGCGCAGTTGTGTTTGCTCTAAAGATCTGGAGACACTATCTGTACGGTACGAAGAGCACTATCTCCAATAGAGATAGTAGATTCACTTTCAGGTTCTAACAGTCGCTACAAAGTTCCCTAGGAATGAGGCTGGACATGAGTACAGCTTATCATCCACAGACCGACGGACAAGTGAGAGAACTATCCAAACACTCGAAGATATGCTGAGAGCCTATGTGATTAACTTCGGGAAAGCATGGGATACTCACTTACCCCTCGTCGAATTTTCCTACAACAACAGTTACCACACGAGCATAAAGGTTGCTCCGTTTGAAGCACTCTATGGCCGAAAGTGCAGATCCTCTATGTGCTGGGCTGAGGTGGGTGACACACAGCTAGCTAAAGGACGAGTTCCTGACAGCACTCTCACAGGTCCGGAAATCATATGGGAAACGACAGAGAAGATTGCTCAAATACGTGAACGATTGAAAGCCTCTAGAGGCCGTCAGAAAAGCTACACAGACAAACAAAGGAAACCTTTGGAATTCCAGGTGGGAGACCGAGTCCTTTTGAAAGTCTCACCCTGGAAGGGCTTGATACGCTTCGAAAAGCGTGGAAAGCTAAATCCAAGAGACGTAGGGCCTTTCAAGATTCTCGCTAGAAACGACCCTGTAGCTTACAAACTCAATCTACTGTGTGAACTCAGTAACGTACATTCTACTTTCCACGTCTCGAACTTGAAAAAGTGTCTGTCCGACGAGACTCTTGTAATCCCACTCGACGAGATCGAGATCAACGAGAACCTCAACTTCATGGAAGAACCTGTAGAGATCATGGACTGAATTCACTTGGCAGCGCGAGGATCAAATGAAATTGAAATATCCTCATCTTTTTACTTAGTTATTTGTAACTACTTATTTGCTTAAACTCTAATTTCGGGACGAAATTCCCTCTAACGGGGGGATGATGTGACAACTCGAAATTTCTATCTTATAACCACTACTAGAAAATAGACCTTTATTGACGTGCTTTTTACGACACGTGCTGATTAATGATACACAAAAGGACATGCTCTTAAAATAGTGTAATCTCTCTAAAAAATTGAAGGATTTACGTCACGCATTATTGCGTGCCCTTAATTTAGTGTCTCAAGAAAAAAATTAAAAACACGGAGGGCGCTTTAACTTAAACGTGCGTCATCTGTAAGTGTCGCTTTATAATTTTAATGAAAGGCGCTTTTAGTAGACAACGGGGGAAACGAAATCCCAAAATTTTGAAAACCCTTATTTTCAACCTTCTTTCTACCTTTCATCTTCATAATCGACTCTCCCCTCTCCCTCCTTCTCACTCCTCTCCAATCCACTTCTCTGCTACTTGTTAATCTTCTCATCGGATCTCTAGTCGGACACAAGTCAGTACTGGGAAAACCTATGTCGATTCTCTAGGTTTTAGCAACAAATTTTTGGACATCAGGCGTTTACGGTTCTGGATCTCGCCTACGATTGAGTGTTCCCAGTCCCGCTCCACCTCCGGTCTACCTAACTCCATCGATGTACTTCCGGTTCCCCTTTTTTAAACCTAGAAGGTGATTTAAGGTTCTATATACCATTTCAATGTCATCTTATGAAATCAACATTCCCTCAATTTCGATTTGATGCAGGTAATACATGACCAACTACAAGTCTCTCTTTCTTTATCTCTCCATTTCTCTCTCTCTCTCTCTCTCTCTCTCTCTCCTATATATACATATACATATTGCGTTTTTTTATAACATCGATCTAATACACAGACTAAACACTGGTAACATAAATATATTCTAGTTATGGAGCTTCAGATCTTAGAAGGTTTACAGTGGAAGGTACGACCAGTGACATCCAGGTTCGTCTAATGGTGATCTGTAAAATGATTGTTTGATTTTGTACTGTTAATTACGAAAATGACATTCTTTAGTCTGGACACAATTTAATAATGATCTAACAAATGTATATAAATAATTTCAACATGTAGCTCTGAAAGTGTTTTTCGTTTATTTTGAACCTTGTTCTTGACTTCTGTAGGTTGGTGGAGTTACCCCAAAGAAGGGTGGAACAGAGCATTTAAGGCTCCCTGTTTTCATCTCAATTGCAGATGCAAAAGCTGAAACCAAGGCTAATGCATCCGTATATGTGCCTCCACCATTTGCTGCAGCAGCAATCTTGGAAGCATTAGAGGCTGAACTGGATTTGATTGTTTGCATTACATAAGGAATTCCACAACATGACATGGTAAACTGCATTTCTCATCAATATGTTGGCTACTTGTGCTTTCAATGTAAGAATGTTATTGACTGTTTGTCCCATTTTCTCACATAAACACATTGAAATCATGTCCTTAATTTTACATTTTTTTATTAGGACAATGGAGGTGCTCATGTATATGTTGTTGGAGCTCGTGGTGCTGCTGGTTTGGTGTTAACTGCTACCACGTGGTATCAACAAGAGGCTGTCTACGAGCATCGCCTGCATCGAAATCAAGGACCTCGTAGTCTCTCAATCGGATCTTGAAGAAGAAAGAAATAAGTTGGTAAGGTGCAAACATGAGAGGATAATATGGTAATTTAAAGTATGAAGTGATCACAAACCCTAAGAAAAGCATGGATCTTTGGCAAATTTCCAACCACTCCACCAAGAGAAGCCTACAATAAGATAAACAGAAAACCATAAAATCAAGCTTTGTGCAAGGAACATAACTGCATAGTGGATGACAGCAAGAAAACAAACAAACATAAGAACTATGTTTTATTACCTGTGCTGGATTACTGTGTATCATTTCCATGATATATTTATTATGCCCCACTCCAGGTGGCGCATTACACCAATTATTAGCGACATTTTCTTTGAAAGATTTCTTTGGACACTTGAATTCTCACCAGTCAAAGTCTGTGAATTATATAAGATGATGATTGCATTACGTTCTCTATAAAAAAAATATTATTGCAATTACAACTCATATGAACAAGATTACATAGTAGGCATGTGTACCTGAATTAGATGCCGGATCTTGTTCATGGTAACTGAGTTACCACCAGAAGAATCCAGGCCAAGATTGTCATATGCATTCTTAAAAGCAGTAGCTGACTGAAAAATGGAACAAAATACACATTAATAAATAAATCGAGTAACAAAAGTATGATAAGTTGATGGACTTACTTTGTATTCTAAACTACGTTATCTTGCATCATTGAGTTTTCTCACAACCTCGACATATGCTGCAACCTTTTTATCAGCTATTGCCAAAAGCTCCATGTTAGAAGGACCAGATGAAATGTGAGGACTAGAAGTTAGAGATAATATTGGCCCTGATCGGTTAGCCCCAATGCTTGAATCAGTTACATTGGTCCTTGCTAAACTGGAGATGCGGCTCAGGCTGTGAAGAAAGTCCCTTTTTTCCTTTTGCCAGTCATCCTGACAGATAGAAAAAAATAGGTAATTTAGTATTAAACAAGCGGTAAAAGGGTAATTTAGTAGATATCAGAATACGGAATTGAAGTGTAACTTTGACTTTGTCTAGCAACTAACCTCTAACACTGTCATCATGTAGTCACTAAAGTTTCTGAGATTATCTTTCTGGGCTTCCTGAACAGCAGAAACCGTTGCCATTTCACGAACTTGAGATTATGAAAATGTAACATAAAGATCATGAATATATAACTATGTGAGCCTCCTGCAAATGGGCTAGGTTAGAGTCCTTTTTTTCTGTTAAAAATGATTAAACATTTAATCTTCTTTATTTTATTTATATATTTTGGTATTTAGGGCCTCCAAATGGGGAAAGCAACTTTGAAGAAGTAATGGAGTTTGATCCAATTAAGCATCATAATTTCTTCTGTCCTTGGGTTAATGGAAATGTTGTTGCAGCAGGGGTCGAGGTGTTGTTGCAGCTTCTTTCTTACCCTTCTTGAAGTTTGTCTTCAATAGTCGTGCATCCAATTAAAGTAAGATCATTTTCTATTAATTATGCCACCTGTTTTTTTTGGAGTTTCACATGTTTTTAAATATAAATATAAATATTGTTTTGTTTGTAAATTTTGAAGGAAATGGAATCTCATTTATTACCTCATCCAATTTTCTTTCACGATATCGTAGAGCAGATTTTGACTGAATAAATTTCTCATTCCAAGTTTCATACATGTCTGGACTTAAATCCTTATATGCCAAACAAAGAGTTCGCAATCCAGCTTCTCCATATTGCTCCAAATGTTCACGTGAAACTTTCTTTAATTCATCATTTCCACTTGCTAATCTCTGAAAAATAACATTATCAGCTCCCTATCAAAGGGCAGATTCTGTATTAGAGTCAGTTTACAAATTTAACAGTTCACTTTACTTACAACAAGTATTGGAGATCATTTTGTTTACCATCTTTTATTGAGTCCTTGTGGATCCAATGTCATTCAAGAAACTAATAGCATCATTAAAGCCACTTTTCTTTTTTCCCCTCTACTTTAGAATTTACTTTGTAGTTTCCATATACTTCAAAAATAAGTCTACAACTTTTTTATGTTTCTTAAGTCAGGGTCTCCTTAATTTGATAACACATTTTTTTTGTTATTTTAGAACATAAATTTTGGGGTTAGTTCAATGCTTTGTTTTATGACCTAATTTAAAAAGCTTAAACGAACCGAAGCTTATCTGATTATTTATTTAGAGGTTTTCTCAGTCTCCATTACACTCCAATAATTTGTATTCTTAGATATAAAGTTCTTGAACTTTTTTGTTATAATATATTGCGAAATTCAACAAATATCTTCCTCATGCTTTCATGGACTTTGACTTCAAGAAGACACCATTTCTTTCATTGCTATTTTTATTGCTTTATGCAACCAAAAAAACATAAAACCTGAAAAATAAATCCAAAAAAATGTCCTCTAATCTGTTAATCTTTATCATGCAACAGTGCTTCGGTGGATTTTCTACCTGAACCACAGACAAGGGAGGGTTCTGTTGCATGCATTAGCGAAACCACTGCTTCAGCTGCTAGACAATTAGGCTTAACAAGTGTATATCACCCATCTACCCCTGGTCTTCATGGGTTATATATATATATATATATATATATATATATATATATATATATATATATATATATATATATATATATATATATTGTTTTATAGTATTAATATAAAATTGGCTATGGAAATTTTACATATACATGAACATAGACAAATTTTGCAATTATTCAAATAACTGTAACCTGATTTTTATTTCACCACAGGTTGGCGAGCTAGCGGGAATAGCTGTGGGGGCAACTGTCATGCTTAATATTCATATAGCCGGGTACGTATAAATTGAACCTTCTTAATATTCTGATAACTGGGTATGTTGATAGAAGTTTATTTTTTTTTTAAAAAAAAAAGGGGTAACCTCTTTGTTCACATTTTTCCCTTTGTTGAAATGATATAGGCCACTGACAGGAGCATCAATGAACTCAACAAGAACCTTGGGACCAACTATGGCTGCAAATAACTACAAAGGCATATAGATCTACCTTACAGCTCCCATCCTTGGCGCACTAGCTGGTGCAGGTATTTACACAGCAGTGAAATTGCCTGAGGAAGATGATGTATAGCATTTATGTGACCATAATGCCCTGAGGAAGTTTTCTAAGATGTTTTAACCTCTCAAATGTGTATGAATCTGCTCACTGATTATGATGGTTCCAAGTTATGGTGGTGATATCATAGAGAAGTGGGGAAATAGATGATTCTTTCATTGCTGACCTGGTGGTTGGTCTTGCCTCTTGTCAAATCAAAGCAGGCTCTCCTTTTCGTGGAGAGCGCTTAGCCAAGTACAATTAGGTAAAAACTGAACAAAACTTAAATTTGTTTACCAATTAATGAAAATCGAGACATTTCTTCAGATGAAAAAAAATGAATGCAACAGATAGCAATGTGCTTTCTTTGAAAAATATATACCATTTATAGCATATTTTATCCAAATAGAAAGGATATGTAGAAGAATTTTTAAACTATAATGTCCTAATAAGAAAAGCAAATGGAAAGCAAAATTTTATTCTTTATTAAGTTTAATGCCCGTGTCCAAGAGTGATCATATTTGATTAACAAACTTCTGACGGGAGTGTGAAGGTGGCAGTTGAGCTAATTCAATATTTCAGTAAACATCTTTCATCAACTTTTTACTTCTGATTTAAAGTAAATTTATTTTGTTTTTTTATTTGGTGGGTGCAAAATATGCTAATGTTCATTAATATAATTTGACAGGTTTGAAATATGTGAATTTCTTATTGATTTGTTTATTCTTAATGAAGAAGTTGCAGTTTCCCAGGTTAGAATTTTACAGATATTTTCATGTTCCTTGTTTTTATATGTGAAGGTTTTCAGATTAAACTAATGTTTGTTGCATTTGGTAGTCCTCATATATCATAATTTGTACGTCTTCAAGTCATTATAGTTATATTTTGCAAAAATGATGTACACAAATCTATAGTGATTTGCATTTTTGTGCTTTGATTTTTAGGTTTTGAGAGGTGGTGGACGAGGCTATCAGAAATATGGGAATGATTTTGGCTTCTTCTTTAAATGTGGACAACACAAATTATAAAAGAACCTGTCTGCACCTAACAAGTTCAGCAAGGTAAACTACCAAGTTTAAATGAGTCATTTTTTGTTGTCTATTTGTGGTTTTAAACTTAAACTGTTGAGCATTCTTGTTTTTATGAGTAGTTTCATATTATGTTATGTACTTGTTAATCCTGAATCCTATTCTGCAATTATTATATGTGTTAATTAAATGCTTTTGTAAATTTGTAGATACCTCCCTGGACCAGATGACATGTCAGTTTTGGACATTGCATACACAATCTACACAAAGTTTGAAGAATGTCAAAGTGTAATGTCCTCAGTAAGGTATTTACTTCTCATTTGGATCGAGGTTACATTGGAAATCGTATTCAATCATGGATCTTCCAAGTCTAGCTTTAGGTATATGTTTTTCTTAATGAATAATGTAATCATATGTATGAATATGAAATAAAGTTTGTTATTTAGTATGTAATAATTATGTATAGGGAGAAAGCGACTTCTATTGATTTGTTTTATCTTTCCATGGATCGATTATTTGTATGATATTAAATTTTATGCAATGGATTGAATTTTTTGTATATAGTATTTTATTTTTTGTTATGAGACATTAAATGAAAATTTAATTTGAAAATTAGTAAATCTATAAATAATATTTTTTTTAACATTTAAAATTACGATACGCAAAAATGTGTGTCGTCTTCATTTATGACATGGCCTTTCTTGACAGGGGCTTCCTTGATACGCATTGTGTGTCATTAACACGCGCGTCGTCTTCCTTTATGACAAGGCCTTCCTTGATACGCCTTGCGTGTCGTAAACACGCGCCGTAATTGCGCGTCGTAAATGAGCGTCGTAAATGCGCGTCGTCTATAGACGACATGCAAAAGCGCGTCGTCTCTCTTTATGACATGGCCTTCCTTGACGTGCATTTGCGCGTCGTCTGAGCCTTTTACGACGCGCAATGAGCGTCGTAAAAGGCTGTTTTTCTAGTAGTGAACAAACCCTACATTCAATCAAAGTCAAACTTACTTCTGCTAATTTTTAGCAGTTTTGGAGTCAGTTTGGGTGTTTTAATCTTAAATACATCAAATGTAATTATAGGAAGTATACTCTAGAGTTAATTGTACAACACTTAAGTCTCAAAGCTCCAAGAGTTTGGGGTTTACGGCCGTAAACTCTAGGGTATAAATATGACACTTAGTAATTTTATGTCATTTTTACCAATTTCAAGCCTAGAACTCAGTCTCTCTCAAGTATCAACCGAGTTCTTCACTAGATCCTCAACTTGGTAAGTGCTTCCTTCCTTGATTAGTTAATATACTTCAATATCTAGTGTTTGTACATGATTTCATCCATGAAATCTCTTCATTTGATAGATCTTCAAGTGTTCTTCATTCCACCAAGAACATAAAGAGCACACACTAGTGTTCTTGAGCCTTAAACACCCTTACAAGCTTCTATATTGTAAGTACTCTTGTCTTAGCTTGTTTTATACTTGAATCAACTAGTTTACACCTAGAAAACATCAAGAAAACAAGATCAAAAAGGATTTTACGGCCAAGGAACCTCCTTGGACCGTAAACCCTAATTAAGGATGCAAATGAACCCTAATCCCTTCCAAAGCCTTGGGATCAAGTATAGAACATTTCCAACATAAGCTAAGGACCTTAAACTTTGAAATGGTACAAAATACCATGAGTTTACGACCGTAAACTCATGGAGAAATGGTCCTTGGGCCGTAAACCCTAGTTAGTGGTGCAATGGTGCCACCATTCCTTCATAAGCCTTAGACTTGATCATAGAACACTTCATTATGACTTGTAATACCTTATAACATAACTTGGTACTTAATACCATGAGCTTACGGCCGTAAACTCATGGGGAAATTACCTCTTGGCCATAAACTCATGTGGTTATTACCATATGGGCCATAAACTCCAAAGAGAGGCCCTACACCCCCTATATGCAACCCTATGTGGTTTAACACTTCAGTACAAGTGTTTCCTTGTCCCTAAGGTTGTTCCACTACATAGTTAGTTGTTATAAACACTAATTGCAAGCATATATGCGTCATTATATGTTAAATAGGATCCGTGTGTGCTCAAGTCTTCACTTGACACTTAGCATCCTTTATCGATCTTACATTCGCATCACTTACTTCAGGTGAGTTCATACCCCTTAACTTATCTTTCAAATGATTTTAAATGCTTTTATGAGGGGGATAAAAGTAGAAAACATGATAGTTATAAGATCATTCACATGTGATTTATAACTGTGTTTCAAACAAGGATTTCATATACTTCAAACTGTGTTTCAAAACAAACTACTTTTAAATCATTTTATAAACTGACATCAAGTCATTATTTATTTATTGTTCAAAACTCTTTAAATGTATTAAAAACCCTCTTTTTAACTTACATATATTGTCAAAAGCACGTCTATATATGTATAGTTATATACATAATGTTTAAAGGACTTAGGATTGCTAGCTCACTTTATTTCCTTTTCCTTGTTTGGATGTGGACTTAGGGTATCGGCCAGTTATCCGAAGGTCGTCTCAATATTAGATATATATTATGTATACATATGTAGACATAAAAGTTCTATTCAATCAGTTCAGTACTTTTGGGTAGCAAAGGTATACATTCATCTGTTCATATACATAACTTAGTAGTAAACTATAATAGGTATAGTTTAGGAGAATACTATAATATACAAATACTATAACAGAGAATACTATAACAGAGAAAACTATAACATAGAATACTATACAAAGGATACTATACAGAGAATAATATACATAGAATACTATTACTATAAAAAGTATACTATAACAAGATTCAGAGATAACATAATGTGAGATACTACTTTATGACACATTGACCATTTCGTTATGTCACGTCTTGTAACTAGAATCTCCTGGAGGGAGAGCATGAGTTTGCGTATCGATCTATATTGGATTGACTATCCTACACCTTTGTTGTTCGCTACAGTGGGATTTGCAAGTCTATGGGTGCCAAATGTCATTTCTTCCGACGTCTTTCATCGTCATGTTATAGTCAGATTAGTATGGTAACAGTCATATCACATTTTGCCTTAATTAAACCATTGGTTTTAAGGCAGTTATTACTTCAGTGATTAATACAAATAATATTGCAGTACACATATACATTTTCCCACTATATTCAAATTGTGATCTTCTCACATAAAGGGTAATATAAAACTATATTTTGTTAATGATATTCATACTTGGGAAAAGCCTTCACTTTTACAAAGGAACAAACATACAATACAGTCGGGTCATGGTAGAAGACTACTTTTTATACTAGTAGAAAATATAGGACTTTCTAGAAGTTTTCAAACATATACAAACATTTACGTTAATCGATTACAAACATTTTCATCAATCTTATACAAACATTGACACTAAATACTTATGAACTCACCAGCTTAAATGCTAATCTACGCTTTCAAAATAACTTGTATTCTTGGGTCACCAGTAGACATGTACCAATGACCAAGTTTTGAGAAGACGGAGCAGTCTTCAAGACTCGTCTTCTATTTTGATTATTCATTTTTGGTGTCTTCTTACTATAAAGAACACACTTGTATGCAATTATACTATTAATGCAATGGATGATGTTGTTGCTTATTTACTACTTTGTATTGTTATGATACTGTACATGACGTCCTCCAGCCCAGAACGTTTCCACTATTCTTGGTTTTGGGGTGTGACACTAAGGGACTTTTAGAAGCAATCCCTATTTAAAAATGTGATACCTTGCCTAATAATATAACTTGACTACTGTCACACCCCAAAACCAAGAATGACGGAAACGTTCTGGGGCGGAGAACGTCGTGTACAGTATCACAACAATGAAAAGTAGTAAACAAGCAACAACATCATCCATTGCATTGATAATATAATTTTAATACAAGTGTTCTGACAAATTATGATAAACACTAAAGCATAATCAAAATGAAAAATTAGTCTTGAACGAGCTCCATTTTCTCTAAACCTTGCATCGGTACCTGTCTATTGATGACCTGAGGATACAAGTAATTTTGAAAGCGAGTATCAGCTTTGAAGCTGGTGGGATCATAAGTATTTTAGTGTCTTAATGTATATTTAAGAAATTGTTTGTATATGAATTGTAAGTATAAAAATGTTTGTAAAACAACTGTAAACGTTTGAAAAACCCTAAAAATCCCTATGATTCCTACTATTATATAAGGGTGTCTTCTACCAAGACCTAACTGTTCTCAATGTAGTCTTCTACCAAGACTTAACTGTTCTAAATGTTCGTTTCTTGTAAAAGTGTGTAATTTTCCCAAGTGTAACTATCATTAACAAAATATAGTTTGTACATTAATGTTTAAGTGAAATGATCACTAAATATATGTAAAGGGGAAATTAATGTAGTACTGTAGTGTTGTATTATAGGAACTATTGTTGTACTAACTACCTTAAACCAGATTTATATTAAGGCATCATGTGATTAATTGTACCATACTATCGACTGGTTAACAACGACTAAGGTAGGTCATAAAAAGAAATGACGTTTGGCACCCGCAAACTTGCAGGTCCGGATGTACCTAGCAACAAGGTGTAGGATAGTCAATCCAGTATAGATCTATACGCAAACTCATGCTCTCCCTCCAAGAGACTCTGGCTACAACTCAGGCCATGACATTTAAGGCATGCTCCGATACAGTGGATCACAATTGTTAACGTATTCATGTATTGTAATGTATTGCTACTCGTTCTAGTATTGACTATATATGTTCTCTTCCTAGTATAATCGTATATGTTCTCTTCCTAGTATAATCGTATATGTTCTCTTCCTAGTAAGTATAGTAATGTACTGTGAGTACTAGCTGTAATGTATGTTATCTCTATCTAGCAAGTATTGACTCATGAATGAACTGACACATTGTATGATATCGCATTCTAGAAATAGTTCTAGTATCTTCCTAATCTACCCATATGGTAGCTTACTAGTAATTTATCTGGTACGTCTGAACATGGATGTATACCCTTGCTACCCAAGGGCATTGGATGAACTGGAAGGACCTTTATGACTATATATGTACACATGACATATAACTAATATTTAAACGACCTTCGGACGGGTACCCGATATCCCACCATACCACATCCAAATTGAGGAAAAGGAAACAGGGTGGATAGCCTTCCTAAGTCTTTTAAACATTTCTTATATAACTATACATATAGAGGCATGCAATTTATAATATAAAAGCATAAAATAAGTTTTGTAAAACCTTTGATCATAATTAATATCTAAGAAAAGATCGACTCGATGTCAATCTATAAAACGGTTTGAAAGCATGGGTTTGATAAAACAGTTTAAGTATAAGGAAATATTTGTTTGAAACACAATTGTAAATGAGTTTGAATGGAACATACAAAGTAAAATGTACAGTTTAATAAGGATCTTTAAACATAATAAGTGTTTATGATAAACATTTGAAGGAAATTGTTTGGTAAAACGGCTGATGAGTAGCCAATCATTTGAATGATGTTTATTAATCACATGTGATTGATATAATAACTAGCATAATTCTACTTGTATCCCCCCCCCACCATAAAACATTTAAAAACAGTTAAAACATTGATTAAGTGGTATGAACTCACCTGTTGTGAGTGGTACGGATGAACTGAAGAGGTAGAACTGCTAGGTGTCAAGTGAAGTCTTGAACACACTCTATGATCCTAGTTAACATATAATATCACATATATGTAACAAATTAGTCTATAAACAACTAATAAACAAGTCAAGACACCCTAGGACATGCTAAACACCTTTATCAAGTGTTATTAGCCTCTAGGATTGCATCTAAGTGTTTGTAGGGGAAGCTATTGTGTGTAGGGCTTAAGGAATACTCCTTCATGAAGTTCACGACCCTAATGATACTACTAAATGAGTTTACGGTCATAAACTCATGATTTTACGGTCGTAAGCTCATACTTATGTTACCATTTTGTTGTTTGATGCCCTATAAGGCCCTAAGAAGCATTCCTACTTAATGGCTTGGTCTATGGAAGAGTTTAGGGCATAATATAACTCCTTTTAGGAGTTCACGGCCCTGGGACCATATCCCTTGGAGATTATGGTCGTAATCTCCCTTGGGAGGATGTTTATGGTGTTTTCAAGTCCCTAAATTAACTAGGAACTAAACTAGGCTATTGTACAAGGCTTTAGAAGAGTTTATAGCACCATTTGGCACTATTGTATGGAGTTCACGGCCCTAGAACTTCTTGGGCCGTGAACACCTTAATCTTGGTGTTCTAAGGGTGTTTGGTAGTCCTAAACTCATTTAGTTACATGTCTAAATTAGTCTCTTGGCTTAAGGAAGGCTTTTAAGGCATTTTGGCACATAAAAATGGAGTTCACGGCCCTAGAACTTCTTTGGCCGTGAACTCACTTATGGCCTTTGTTTCTAAGTGATTTTGTGGTCTAAACATGTAATGGTAGCTTCTAGTTTCATTTCCAAGGCTTTGAGGGACATTGAGCACACTTTGGCCCTTATAAAGGAGTATACTCTCCAAGTGTTCTTGGGCGGTAAACTCCCAAATCTTGGGGTTTTGATTCGATTTTGATGTTATTAGACACCATCTAAGCTATATAATACAACTAGATAGAAGTACTCACGATTTGGGATAAAAACCCGAAGATCCGTGAGAGAGAATTCGGCTTTTCTCTAGTTGGAAATGTAACTAATGAATGAATATGGTTCAGATTTCCATATATAGTCCTGGGATTTTTGGCAGAAAATATTTTATTCCCGGAATGAACTCTAATATCATAGAGTATTGGAATAACAGTGTTGCACAAAACCCTAGTCCATCCACTCTCCTGATATCTCCTTAAGTGCTAATCCTGAAATACTCAAACTTATACCCAAAGTCTGGAATTTCAGTGTAACTGTTCTAACTTCTATTGGCTTGATATGGTTTGTTCAGAATGGAAATTCCGGGTTGTCAAAACTATGGGGTTGTCTATATTTTCAAAACCACTAAATCAGTGACTTTCGCATGACGTGTCACGACTCTCTCACTTTGAGTTATGGGCCGATTATTGTCCTTTAAAGGACATTGTCCAAGGTTTGACTCTGTTGAGACTTTCCTGAAGTGAGAATAATAAGTGGACAATATTTTGTGTTTGGATAATTTGTAGTTGACTATCATACCCCTGGTGATCGAAGAAGCAAGAATTGTGACATTTGGATGAAAAACAAAAATTTTGTTTTTGTTTTGAAACTTCTTTAAGCTTATTTCCTAAGCTTCTTTTATACATATGATATTTTCATTATTTTTATCGCATGCATTCGTTCTTAGCTCTTTTAGTATCTTTCTATCCCTTTTTGTTCTATGTTTCTTTTTGCAATCTAGAAATCACCATGTTTTATCTGATTCTCTTTCTTTCTTGAGGAGAAAAAAGGTCTAAGCTTGGGGAGATTTGTTAGGTGCATTTTGTGCACCTTTTTGCACACATTTTCGTCCTTTTTATGCATCCATTTAGTATAATTGAAATCTTTTTACATGCATTTCATCACAAGTTACGCTATTTAGTAGAACAACCTTATTTGCATGTTTTTACGGTCTTTTCAGGTGATTTAGGGCTGGAAACGTGCTTTGGGAGGTACCGGGAAGCACGAGTGAAGATATCAGAGTGATTGGAGGTGAAATAGAAAAAGTTGGAAAATCAAGATTGCACCTGGAAACATAGTCCAATACGGGTCATGCTAGAATTTCACTCAAAATGAGGCACGGTTCGTGTTTGACCAAAAAGGGGGCTGTTAACCATGCTGAACATGGGCCGTGTCATTTTAGACTATTTTGGCACCGACCGTGTTGGTCCATTTTTGCAAATTTGATCATCGTTCTTTAGAAGAAATCTCAATGGCAGTATGGCATTTTCTACTCAACATTGGCCATGTAGATTTACCTTGTATCAACACGGGCCGTGTTTGGCCAAATAACGGCTTTTTTGCAATTTTTCCTTTTTACTCGATCACAATATTTTGGGAAATTTGACACATACAATTCATTTCTAGAGCACGGGAGAAGGGAAATTTCAAAGGTTTTTGCAATGTTCCGATTGTAATCATTTTGAGATATTTTTTGTTGGATTTTGTAAGTGCCAGTTTGCGGATTATTTCATCTTTTCTAGACTTATCGATTGTTCTAGCTATGTGTAGTGGTGTTGATTATGATGGCATGTGTGGAATTAGAAAGATCTAGTGAATCATCATGTAAAATCAAGAACACAAGGAGTAAATAAATCTTTGTAAGCTCTTATTAGATCTAGAAAGAATATACAAATGGGTTTGTACAAATTTTATCTCTCTAGTCTATCACTCCAAATGGATTCACTTACATAATGGGAGTCACTCACTTCCAATTTATAGGAAAGACTCAACCCATTTACACATACAAAAGGGTTAACCCAAGACTCCACATCCAAGCATGACTTTGCACCCTAACATTCTCCCCCTCAAAACTAGGATTGGATGTCCCGGCTTCAATCTCCAACGAGCTAGCGCGAACAAGACCAAAATCCCCCTCGAAGTAACACCGGCCTTCAAATCCGCAAATGAATATTCGACAAACCCGAGAAGCTTCGAATACCCATCATTCTCCCCCTTTTTATAATAAAAAAATGATTATAAAACCCACTAAGGATGAGAAGCGCCCAATGAATAGACAATACAATACTCCCCCTTGATGTGTACCAAAAATGAATCACCAAAAATCTTGCACGGAAAAACAATCACGAAAAATCCACAAAAAGATTTCCAATTTATGAAATTTTATGACTTTTTGGGTGAAAGTTGCAAGATTTTTCAAAAAACCTGGTAAAAATTGTCATTTTCTGAAACTTGCAGGGACCCGTTGCGCCACTCTAATACCAATTTAACCATTGACTGACCCCAAAATCAACAGGTGACCATCGACATTTAACCAAATTCCATAATCACACTATGATAATCCAATTGTACAACTCAGTGAAGCGTGTGTACAAGTTGAACCAAGAACAACAATTTGGACTTTCTGTTTTGACTTTCAGTTCATCAGTCAACAAACAACAAATTGATAATTTTTCAGAACAATTTCTGATCAAAATGTGTTCCTTCAACAGTTCTTCACACATTCAAGTGTTCTTGATCAAAAATTTCATCAAAAACAAAGTACCAATTTCCGATTTCAAAGATATGACTCATATAAAATCGATTTCATCATATATGAATCATATGAAATCGTAAAGCTTTTTCTAATCATTGATCGACATCGATCCAAAGAAAGAAGGAAAAAAAATTATCGAGAAATTGAGAAGAACATTCAAACACAGTAGATTAAGAGTCAAGAACAGATGCGTATGAGTTCAAACGTACAACCATTTGATGCGTCCGACTAGATCTGGAACAAGTCTTATTGATCATATGATGTAAACGAATTTATGGGCTCAAAATCAGTTGGACATGAATATCAGAACCTTTGAAATTGGGCTTCAAGATCAATGAACAGTAATGGAAAAACAAATTGATTGGGCTCAACATTTGGATTTATGAACAGTGAAATTAAATCTTTTGGATTGGGCTTGATCTAAAAAAAAATTGGATCACCAATGGGGTTGAAACAAATTTGATCCAGTGAAACAAATCGATCAAAAATGAAAAACGCAAAGCACGAATCAAAATCATGGACGTTTTGGAATCCATTTGAGAATTTTAGTTACCTTTTTCACGAATCAAGATCCATTTTCAACGAACGAATCAAATTTTGAAGATTTTGGTTCTTTTTTCGGAATGAGAAAATCTCCAAATCGAACATTGTACCACCCACGAATCAAAATCATGGACGTTTTGGAATCCATTTGAGAATTTGAGTTACCTTTTTCACGAATCAAGATCCATTTTCAACGAACGAATCAAATTTGGAAGATTTTGGTTCTTTTTTCGGAATGAGAAAATCTCCAAATCGAACATTGTACCACCCACTATGCGAGATGTACAACTCGTTCTTCGTGTTCTTCATCAAACCAAGAACATCTTCAAAGGAGCCACCAACACTTTTGGGTTTTGACTTCAAATTCAATTCAACACTTGGATATTGTTGCTTTGGAACCCAAATTTGTTTCACGGATTTCGACTTCACAACATTTGATGATTTTTGTGAGTAAACCCGCTTGTTCTTCTGATTCATCTTCTTCTTCTTTTTCTTTCTCATCTTTTTGCATCTTGAAGACTTGATTTCATGAACAAACCCACTTTCAACAACATGAACATTTTGAGTTTGAATCAAATCTTTTGGAGTTTGATATTTGTGAATTTCTTGAACCACCGACTTCCGATAAGGAATCATTCCTTCAAATGAATCACAAGAACACAAAATATCATCGGTTTGAACTCCAATCGAGCAAAAAACTTTTTCATCTTGAAAATCAACTTGAACTCCTTTTTCTTGAACATCATCTTCATCAAGAACACCATCCCGAGCTTCACGACAATCTGCATAATATTCAAGTTTATTGCTTCCATATTTGCATTCAGCACGAGAAATTCCTTTTATGACTTCTCCATCTCTTCTATTTCTTAGTCTCTTTTGATATGTTGTAACCAAACGATTAAACAAATATTTGGTTCGAAAAATTGGACAACTAATTAATTCTCCAACTTCATTCTTTTCTCCATTTACAACAATATCATATTCACTTTTCAATCCAACAGTTAAGCTATAAAGAAGATATTCAAATGAGCATTCACTTTGAACATCTTCACTATGTATCATCCATTTCTCCATAATTGCTTCTTTTCTTTCGAATCAAATGATATGAACTTGGGTTTTCTAGAGAGAGAAAGTGTAAATCAAGAAGATCTCTAGAGAGAGAAAGTGAAACAAACAAGTATTCTAGAGAGAGAAAATCGAATTATGGATCAAATCAAGGAAAAATTCGATTTCTAGAACACAAAACACTCTCAAAACACGAAGATCCAAGATCATAAAATGAATCACGTAATCAAGAAAGCCATCAAGGATCAATTCTTGATGAAATCAAGAACACCCACTCTGATACCAATTGTAGTGGTGTTGATTATGATGGCATGTGTGGAATTAGAAAGATCTAGTGAATCATCATGTAAAATCAAGAACACAAGGAGTAAATAAATCTTTGTAAGCTCTTATTAGATCTTGAAAGAATATACAAATGGGTTTGTACAAAGTTTCTCTCTCTAGTCTAACACTCTAAATGGATTCAGTTACATAATGGGAGTCACTCACTTCCTATTTATAGGAAAGACTCAACCCATTTACACATACAAAAGGGTTGGCCCAAGACTCTACATCCAAGCATGACTTTGCACCTTAACACCATGTATGCATAGAACCCTAGTTTCTCCAACTTCTTGTCTTGACTTTTTAGTTGTGCTTTCAATCATATGACTTGATGTTTTCTTTCATTTCTATCTAGTGTATTTGATTTTTTCTAATCGAATGTTATATTCTAATTGTAATTCTTATTGGCCATTTGAATTAGGGTCAGGTCATTCGATTTATCTAACTGAAAAGTCCTTAATTGTTTTGTGAATTAGACTAGATAACAAGCACTAAACAGGTTTCTAATGAATGAATTTAATATAATCTTATTCACTCACTCTTACGCTCCTGAGCTTGTGAAGAGTATTGGGTGTTTTTGGGAACATTCACACCAAAATTATTGCAATCTTTCAATCTAATTCTAAGAGCATTTTTAGGTTAGGTTAGTGAGGTTAGAGTTAATCAAAGAGCTAATTTTGGTTAACCAGTGTGGTGAATGGAAAGTGTTAGATCTTGTTAGTACTCTTTAGTACCAACTTAGATAGAATTGAGTAAATATCATATCATCTTTCTAAGTGTTATGCATGGAGCTAAAGTCTTTTATAAAATCTAAATCTATTTCAGGTAGTTAATCTTTTACTTATTTCTTTAATCATTTACTTGAATTATTGCATACAACACCCCCTCCCCTTCCCCTTACTTTTAGTGACCAAAGTACCTAATGCAAAAAGATATAAACTTTAGCTATGTGTCTCTATGGATCGACCATGCTTATCCTGTACTACCTTTAAGTGCAACATAGAAGTGTTCTTTTGGAGTATGTTGTACCCTTAGTATTTGTTGGGTTTGACACGCCTAACAGACACACAACCATGACCCACAACAAGTGCTTTAATATTTTTTCCCATGTACAACACCGATCCATCATTAACTATGTCATAATCATTGAACCAAGAGAGATTTTTACACACAAGAATTGTCACCCCCGAGACTATCCACAATGCATGATTATCATCCTGAAATAGAATCATTCAGGAATAAGTGTGAGATGATATATAACAACAGTAGTAGTAAATTCATAAATAAAATTTTGACCTTGTGGTTTTGGACCTTGATCATTAGATCCTTGTCCAGAAGTGCTTGCACCACTTTTGTTCTTCTTCAAACGAAAATCTCGTTACATGTGACCATGTTTGTTGCAATTCCAACACACAAGTTTTGCTTTTTTGTTTGAACTTTTGTGATGTCCATCTTTCTTCTACATTTTCCATTGTTATTTTTCTGATGTTTTTCATCTTCCACCATGTTCACTAAAGATCGAAGAACTTTTTTTTTTCCTTTGTCGCTTTCTTGAGCCAGTGACTGCCAAGTTGTACCAGATAAAACTCTTCATTTTGGTGTCTCAAAGTGTGCTTAAATTCTTTCCATGATGGGCGGAAATTAGTCAACAAAACTCAAAACAGAAATGGATTCATCCATTTGCATCTTGTGTTGTTCAAATTTTCCTAGAATCCTCATGAGTTCATTGTATTGCTCCACGATAGGAATTGGATTCATCATTTTGTAATTGTTGAAATTACTAACAATGAACTTCTTACTTGAACCATCCTCAGCCATGTATTTAGATTTAAGTGCATCTCACATATCCTTTGTAGATTCATGATTTTGATAGACGTCAAAGAGAGAGTCAGACATACCATTCACAATGTGCCCATGACAGACGTAATCATCATTTTCCTATTTGCAGCGTTTTCTGGTGTGTTCTAACATTTCATTCTCTTGGGATTTTGGTGTGGGAGTACTCTACATAACCTTCAAAGTGGTAAGAAGATAGTGCATCTTCTTCTGCCAACAACGAAAGTCATTTCCTTCAAACTTATAAAATTTTCCAAACTTGAAACTCGTATCCCTAACAGATTCTGCCGTTGTTATTCCTAAACAAAAATTACAGATTTCGAATGTTAGATTTTAGGGAATCATAAATAACAATAAATACAAACATGGATAGATTCAACGAATCATGTTTTTAAGCACTTTTCAAAATCTGTAATTTGTTGTTTTTGCCTGGGGTAAACGAATTCAAAAGTGGGATAATCATCGAATGAACCAATCTGAATTACAGTCCTAATTTGGATTGTGAACCACATAATACCTTGCCCGATGTATTCTTAAGAGATAGAAAAAATCAGATAAATAGAGTTCGAATATATGAGATTTTTCCAACCCTTTTCCTAGAACATTCATATCTTATTTATACATGAAGGAAAAGTGGTTAAAAGCGGTTAAACCAAAATTTCCACCAAAATATGGTGGTTATTGGACATAACCACTGTTGTAAAAATCCAGACTAGGTCCCGATTAATCTCCAATTAATCCCTTGGCGCTACTCGACCGATTAGATGGCGTCTAGCGATTAATCCTTGCATACATAATGAGTGAAACATTATAAAACGATGAAATTTTAACATTTTGAAGAAGTTTTATCTCAATGTAAATTATTTGAGGCATAATTAGTGTTATATTAATCATATTGATCTATTTTGTTATCATGTTAGTGGTATTTACGAACTTTGATTTGATATTAGTCATATTTTTTTAAAAAAATTCAACAAATTAGCAATTAATGGTACCCGATTAATCTCCGCCTAGCCGATTAATCTCTTGACCCCAGTCCACCGACTAGCTAATGTCGAGCGTTTTTTGCAACCATGGACATAACAGATACCTACATCATCATTATTTCATCAGTGGGTTTTAGTGGGAAAATGCATGATCGGAGTCCTACCAGATATAGAAATCTGTTTAGGGGCATTGCCCTTAGACCCTTGTACCCTGCTAAGGGCGCTCCCCCTAAACCCCATACCCATGGGTGTTGCCCCCGAACCCCCATATCCCAAGCTTATATTAATCACTCTGAGTATGCACCCTGTACATCCAACCTCGGTGAGTAAAATAGAACTTAATCTATTTCAATATTAATAACAACTACACTAAAACATGTTGATAACACTAAAATCATCAACACTTATGATGTTAGGAATTCATGCTCCATCGACATGATCAATCTAAGTGAGGTTCGTGAATTGCAGTTCATATTAATGATCATGGCGACTGTTGCACGGTTTTTTCTCATTCTTTCTAGCCTTTTTTTAACATGTTTTTGTAATGTTTTTGGAAGATCACATGATATCATATCATAGTAAGGTAATTAGTGGGCTAGGTGTTCCTACTATTCTTTCATGGGTATCCAACAATGGAATTATATATGATCATGGCCTATGATCATGGCCTATAACGATCCAATAAATCATCTCAAGATCCTAATACCCATGCTATGATTTACCTAAATGTAAGTATTATGATGAGTTTTTTTTCTTCGGCTTTGTCAGAGCTCACCTTCGCTCCTCCGGTGTTTTAAAACTCATCCTACTCGATTGAGTATTCGAAGTCGGCCATGAGTTGATGCACTTTTCTGAAAATCAATCAAGAAAGTCAGAATTGGTCAAACTCATAATAAATCGGTCCAACTCGGCCAACTCGGAAAAGTGTGAGATTTTAGACTTATTTTTTAAATAAACAACTATAATTGTTAAGTAATTAATTTAACATATATAAAAAATTAAGTTTAGTTATATTTAAACATTTTCTTGTTTTGTTATAAATTTTAATAAACTTATGATATTTGTTATATATATAATTTTTCCAAAATTATTTTGTTATAATTTATCCAATTCGAGTATCCCAATCTTGACCAAGTACGTACTCGCTAGTCATTAGTCGACCTTCTTAGGAATATCTAGCGACTTTTGCAACATTGTGTTCCTCATGGAATGGACATAAGAGAAAGTGCTTATATGTTAACGTTACATTATTCATCGGGTGTTCATAATTACAGGAGTGTTTCTAACGTTTCATTTCCAAGCCTCGCTCTAGGATAAAGGCATATGCAGCGGATTTTATATCCCTCATTCGACAAACCAATATCATATCACTAGAAGTAGGAAATCTACTAGGCTTTCATATGGATGGTAAGGAGTCAAATATTAAAAAAAAAAAAAAAAAAGCCAATAAATACATATTTGAGTTTGTTGGTCTCAAATAAATATTAGATCATTGAATATAAGAAAATTATGCAAGGTTAATTGGATTACTCTCTATAGATGTTTCATAAAATTTAATTCATTCAAACTCAATATTAAATTACTATACCAATTGTGTTTGATGTTTAACGAGGTTTTAAGTCGCGCTTCACCTATAAGAAGTTTATATAAATATCGATTTCTCCATCATTGAGATCGGTAATCGAATTCATAGAGGAATGAATTCTAGAGCGTAAACTCACATCAATTATATATACTTTTGATAAGGTTACAAGTTTCTGTTTACGAACATTGCAAGCAACCATCAAAGAAAGATCTTTTTCCGTTGATTAAAATAAGAATAAACTAATGAGAGATAGAAACTTAAATGGCAGTGGAAATAGAGAAGGAATAAGAACTAAAGAGACAATTAAAACCGTTTTGGGGTTTCATGAGAAAATATACAAAAAGGAAATGAAGGCATCGTTTTTCCATCATGTCTTAACATGTATAATGATGACACACAACACTGATGTAAGCGGATAACCTAAAGAAACATACATGACACATCAGAGAACAAACATTGACACTCTAATTTATATAAGTATGTGATTGGTGTGGATTTGAGTTTACATTCAAACCCAGACTGGGGGGCTTGGTGACATACTAAGAACCCGATACTTACCTAATTGAGGTTTGTTTGTTTAATTTGTGATTAACAAAGCACCACACAAGAAAGACAACACAATACTTATAGAGTTGTGACATCTTCCTGGAGCCATGATTCCAATACACCATATATGACTAACATCCCTTTATCACCAAAAATGCACAGTATCATGGCTATCATGTAACCATCCCATGCAATCTTACTTTTCTAAGGTTAGTTACATCATCTTAGCTGAAAGATATCTTATGAAAGGAAAGATCTTATGTCACTAAAGATATTGGATTAACCAATAACACTCCAAACTACACTATAACTAAAACCTGGTAATCATCACTTTTAACGCCCTAAGTTAGGGCTAGATGATTAAAATATAATAGTAATACTTATTATAATTAAAATCTTCGAATAGGATAATTATTCGTAGTACATGTTACGAGCGATAAATGGATGTTTTTTATAGAAGATTGTTTTGGATAAATAATCTTGATAAGGGTTGTAGTAATCGTAAAAGCGAGAGTGTACATATAAAGAACGTCTAAATCTGACTTCATATAAGGAAGGTATGATTGTTCGAAGTTTCAGTACAGTAGTGTGAGACAGAGAAATCGAAATATAAATCGGTTGAACGTTATCCAAAAATATATAAACGAGAGTTGAAGATCTTTCAAATACCAACCCATCAACATAAAGACAGTCAAGAACAGATGGCGTATAAAAGATTTATGATTTTTATATGGAGTTTAACCGTCTAAGCCCTATAAAAATATAAATTTAAATATAAACTGAGAATTAGCCAATGGTGTCTACAAAAAATTTTTAGTACTCGTCGATAGCTACACGTGGATATAAAGAGCGTCAAAAAACGGAGCTCGTATGAAAAAGATATTATTTTTAGAAAAAAAAAAAAGTAAATATTCGCACGCACAACCTGCAGGGGTGCAACGCACACATGTTCTAGAAGGGGGGGATGCGGACCATCCTGCACCTGACACAACCCAAGCGATGGGAGGAGCATCTTCGGCCAAAATACGCGACACACCTCTGGTCTGGGCGTGGCATGCCTGGCAATTCCCTATATATATATATATATATATATATATATATATATATATATATATATATATATATATATATATATATATATATATATCAGCTCATTTTTTTCTTATTTCTCACACACAAATCTCTTTCTCTCTAAATTTTCTAATATCCGGTTTCTTTGTGGTTTTCTTCGGGATTCTGGTAAATCTTGTCTTAACAAGATTTTGGGCGTCAAAGAGCCCAACAAAAAGAAGTGTTCAGGTTGGAGTTCTGCCCATGATTTCCCGGTTTTCACTAGAAATTTCTATAAGTTAAGCTACACTTACTATGTTGCAAGTGTAACTTATATTTATATTCGTGTTCATTATTATGACTCTATAAATAAGATTTCTCAGTGATTCCAAGTCAAAATACTTATTGATCTACCTACAAGAATGATGTTTAGGCTAGATTTAGTGACATGTTTAAAGTGAGATTTCTAAACAGTCACTCTATATACTAAAGGGACCCTACCTCTGATATGATCTTACCTGGTTGTTTCTTACTTGATAGATCTTAATGTCGACATTGGGACTATTGAGGAATCTAGACAATCATATTATTATAGTCACAAGAAATAAAAAACTAAGACTTAGTGATATTCATATCTAGGTCTTTCCAAAGGAAAAGCTAAGGTGTTAGGCGAAGCGTTGCCCTAATCACAAGTCATCTACTTTTAACAAGTGGGTACATAGTTACTTCTATCTTACACATAAATATGAAGTATTTAACTAATTAGATGTTATGTGTGCCTATTATTTGTATCTACAATACTTGTGCTCAATATGGATTACTTGGTTAAATTATATATTGATAATGTATTGAACTATTTATTTATCATACTTAAAGCATATTGGGTAGTGAAGGGTTATGGAAAGTAAAATATGATATGAGTGATGGGTTTTGAGCCTCACTATAACAAACAAAATGGTAGTGGAAACAACAAACAATTTGATCTAACACTGGAAATATATGAATATAAACTCAACTAATCTACGCAACTTATTATAACTAAATAGAACGAAAAATATACCTTTGACTTCATCGTTGATTTGTTCTTTCGGCGAGCCAGTTGATTGGACTAGAGAACCCAACGGAGAGTTCCTCTCTTGTAAACTGTTAGGGTGAAAAGCTCTTCATTGGATGGTGTCTTAGGATTAACCTTATTTGATATGGGTTATTGGGTGAGCTTGCCTATATATACTTGTATAATATACTTTGTATAGGTTAAGAGAGTTCCCATTGTATAGATGAGTAGTCTAGTTCTAGAGAGAGGGGGGAGAGAGAGAGAGAGAGAGAGAGAGAGGAGAGAGAGAAGAGAGAGTATTGTATCAAGCTCGCACAGGCTTCTATATTTTTGTACTACTCCATTATCTATACATCTTGTTCTTAAACGTCAAACTGGGTCTTATTGATAATGTATGATTCTATAATTCTGCAATTTTCATCTTCCATGGGATCCTACATTTGGTATCAGAGCTTAATCTTGAAAGTCAACTTTTTCAAGATCAGCGATTTTAGATGGCAACTTTCATGTGTAATCAACATAAAGATTGAAAATCTTTGTTGATTCTCTCCATTGGATCTATTTCTTTTTGATGTCAGATTTGTTGATCCTAATTACCTTTTAATCTAACCCAATCACTTATGATTCAGCCCAATTCAAAATAATTTATTTTTTTGAGCCCAAAATATCAATGTTACTGTTCATCTTTGGATAAATTTTCCCAAAGTCAAAATATTTACATCTGATTTTCATTTTTAAGTCAAACAAGTTTTTCGATTTCATTGTTTTGTTCAAAAATCATCAAGTTCTTGTTTCTTGATTATATCAATTCTTGGAGAAAATTCCTATTTCTTATATCAAAATCAATATTTAGGTCGTATTTTTAGTTTCAAATCATAATCATTCTTATTTATAATATCATACACACGATTTTCTTATTTGATTTCATTTAATTGAGTCGATTTCACATAAATTGTTCTTAATATTTGGTGCCCAGTCAATCATTATCCCATTTCATTACAATCATTTGTTGTAATAATACATGCTATACATTGATAGAATTAATCTGGAGTCATAATCATATACCAATTTATAAAATTAAAGAAATTGAATGTTTGATTTTGATCAATATGGACAAGATGAATGTGGTATTCGTCGATAATTAATTGTGATTCAGAATGTCGAAGTTGGTTGAAACATGGTATTTCAATGTTGCTGGGATTTTTGTCGATGATGCCTTGAAAGTCAAAGCTTTGTTATAAATTAAAAATTGGATTTTTAAGTATGGTTCAGTGAAGATGAAAGTTGATATCGAAGCAAGAAATTGAAGGGAACTAGAAATCAACGTTGGTTTGTGTGTTCGAATGTCAACGCAAATTTGGAAAAGTCAAAGCATGAAGTTGTGTTTGAAGGTTTGAGGATGAAGGGTTCACAGATGAAGGCTTCGTTAGGTCATGATTTCTATGGATTTTAGTGTTTGATGTTGAATGGGTTTGATGGATATTGAAGGTTCAATGATGCTTTTACTGAAATTGGGATCTTATACGTTGTTAGATGCAAATGTTTGGTATTGCTTGGATAACGAAAGTCAAACAAATTTGATAACAAAGATGAATGTTGATATCGAATGGGAAGAGGTTGTTGTCAAGGACTTGACTTATGAATGATTGATTCTCAATTGGGAAGTTATTGATTCACTATCATGGTTGAATGTTTGAGAACAAAACATATTTTCAATGGGAAATGAGTTATTCAAATGGGAAGCCTATGCTTCGATGGGAAGTGTTGATTTGCTACTATCGTGATCTATTTTTGCATCTGGACTGATTGGGGAAGAAGATAATACAATTACACTTTTTGGTCCTTGATCTTTCAAAATAATGATCATTCTTACCAAGACATTAAAATCTTTGCAACTTTTGAAGATTTTTTCTCGGGATTTTAAGATTGATATTTTTGAAAAACGTTCTCAATCAACATGAAAAGATTATATTCATTTTGAAGTCAAAGTGGTCCGGAAAGTCAAGTTTACGAAAGTTTTCATATTTTTTGTGTTTTCTGGTTTTTGAAGCTTTATTTTTTGTCTCATATCGAGGGGGGTATTGTATTCCCAAATCCACATTGAGGACTATCTCAATCCCATTTGGATTTTTATAATCATGTTTTGATTATAAAAAGGAGAGAGATTATGATATGGGTATTCATAATCAAAAATTTTTGGATATTCATATTTGGTGAATGGTCATTTATGATTGAAGAATGATGTGACCATGAGGGGGAGTTAATTATGAAGTGATTCGAAATCGATTTTCCTAAATGATTTGTTTGTATGAAGAGTTTGTTCTTAATGAAGATTTTAAGGATATGCTTTTATGCTCAAACTTGGGTAATTTGCCTTGGAGTTTTGGATACTCAAGGAGCTTAAGTTGTCTTTTGATGCTCTTGATTGTAATGACTCACATTCTAGAACCCAGATTAGAAGATCATTGAAGACTTGAAGATTTGTTGATTGCTTCTACATTTTTACCACGCTTGAGGTCTTGTTCGCAAAGTTGCTCATTTTGGAAATTAAAGTTGGATCATCCATTCCAAGCTTTGAGGGAGAGAATGTTAGAGTGTAAAGCTCTTCATTCGATGATGCCTTAGGCTTACCCTCATTTGACATAATCGTCAGTCAGATTATTCATGAATCACTTAGTCAAATTCGATCTACATGTTAGAAAATTTATTCATGGGAAGAAGAAGAAATGAAACATAGGATTGATAGAAGAAAAAAAAACAAAAATGAAATAGAAATAATGAAAAAAAAAAAGTAATGCGAGGAATAAAAAAGTAAAATTAATAATGCAGAATCATCCCCAAAAAATTTGAAAATACTAAAAATAAACAATATTGAGTTATTAGTTAAATTTTTCATTGAAAAAATATACATAGAGGTCTTCCTATGTATCATTGATATGCATAGAATCCCTCTACATCTTTTTATCGAATCAACAAAAAAATGATAATGATAAATACATTAACAATAATTAAAAAAATCAAGGAATGATTAATAAAATAAGGGTTATGAGTTGAGCTTGCCTATATATACATGTATAGTATACTTTGTATAGGTTGAGAGAGCTCCTATTGTATAGATAAGTTGTTTAATTCTAGAGAGAGAGAGAGAGTATTGTAGCAATCATGCACATGCTTCTACATTTTTGTACTACTCCATTATATATACATCTTGTGCTTAAACGTGGAACTAGGTCTTATAGATTATGCATGATTCTATAGTTCTGTAATCGCACCCAAGAAGCAAAAACAAGCAGATATGAAAGTACCAACATGAAACTCACCCAAAATGATGAATCTAATCATCACCACGTCGTGGCATATGAGGTGCCACAACATGGTATCAAGATTTTGTTTTTCCAGGGTTTTCTAGAGTGTTCCAAACTTTGGTAGTAGAAAGGTATTTTTCTCATATGTCAAAATTGGATTAGGAGCCCTCTATTTATAGGGAGGTGATATGAAACCCTAGAGATAATTACCAAATAATAATAATTATCTATGGTATTTAAATCATTCTAGAATATTCTATATTATTTTATTTACTATTAATTAATTAACAAAAGAAGCCCCTCAAATAAATATCTTTTCATTTATGCTTTATTTTGTTCTTGCGTCTAACCCAAAAGGACGATGATATTTATAGTAATATTATCAGGCTTGTTATGTCTATGGTAACTATTCTTCATCAACTTCTACTTGCACTTAGCCATTAACAATTGACTGGTCCAATACTTACTAGTAAAAGCATTGAGTGGTAGTCCAATGCAACTACTGTACTTATCGCAATAACGCTATAAACATTCCTAAGACTAGTGACTTCAAATTCCTTTTTATCTTCATGATATTTGTATGATTTCGACACATGGATAATAGTCAATATTATAATTCAAGATTATGTTTCCCGACATAGATTTATGATGACTGCTTCTAATTGCTAAATTGAACACATCAATTTGAATCAGGGCTCGGCCGAGAAATTTAGATGTCAGCACCAAATCATCGAGGGGCCCAAAGATATCGACTTCTCCATTTATGGAAAAAGGATAAAGTAAATTTTGACTACATAGGCTAGTACTATTCTTCATGCAATATCTAGTCAAACCTTATATAGCTTCCAGTTACGAACAACATTGGAGAACAATCAAGATAAATTAGATTGTAGGAAAAAACCTCATGCAACTCCATTTGAAGAATAAAAATATAGTTGTCTTAATTTACTCATGACACGATCCATGAAGTAATTTTAAGCGTGGTTACTCCAATACTTAAAATCTTCATATTCAAGTACTCATAAATATTGATTGTAAGACTTAGTTATGTTCATCTCTATGAACAATCTACCAACACTATGACAATCTTAATTCACTACTATCTCCCAAGAGTATGACTGATTTTGGAAGTTTTTTAATAATATTATTCTAGAAGTGGTTCTAAACATGCAAAAGTGGAACACTGTAATATCCTAAATAAAATGACCAATCTCCTTCAAGTATTTAGTTCTCCACTTTATAATCGTCAAATCAAATAGAGACTTTTGCGACATCAGCTCCTAAATTAAAACAAACTAAATGATAGATTCAAATATAATGTTATTAGATATTTATATGATTCAATTGACTATGATGTTCTTCACATTCATGAAGGTACTTACAGAGTATTTACCATGTGGTTGTTGGATTTTTATTCAAAAAGTAGTTTAAAAAAAATAAGATTTAGCAATGGAAGACTTTGGTTTTTGTAGCAACATAAAACCAGTTTATAACTAACCATGGATCTTATGACTGCATGACCAAGGTTGTTTCGATTATGCACTCTGCTTTTGCTTAGACTATCTAGAGTTACAGGTGTAATAAAATATTTAATGGCAAGGTTAAGAGTTGTCGTATGCTGGCTAGCACGGTGAAGATGTTGGCTTTCGAATGGATTAAATACAGATCTAGAAAAGGTTATATCTTTAATTAGGTTGATTGGTGTCATAGCCCTTTATGGGAATGAATCAAACTCATGTAAATCTAGCTTCTTGCTACCTTGTTTTCTATAAAATTCTTGTTGCTCAAAGAAAAAAAAAAGAGGAAGAAGAGTTTAACAACCTTTGTAGACTTTGATTCCTCAAAGGGAGGCTTGGAAGTTGATGGAGAATGTGGAGTGAACTCTTCTTAGCTAGACACACCAACAATGATTCAACTTAATATCATGCTAGTCATGATGTTGTAATGATAAAATTACTCTTAAGATTTAAGTCATAATCCAATCTATAAAATAAAGAGATCAAGGAATTATCAAGCCTTTGTTCTTAGCACATTAAGAGCTTCCAAGAGAGAGGAAAAGAGCATATTGGATTCGAATTTTTCAAAAAAAAAAATAAAGGAGTCACAAAAACTAGCTCTTTCATCTATTTTATCCTTAGAATAAATCATCCAAAAAGTACTTTATGATCATACTTTAATGACATAATGTATAAGGCATGGTGTATGTTATTTAATAATCAAAATCAAGCAACACAACCCATCCCCTAGCCCCTTAGGGTCCTTGGATTTAGATAAAGAATAAAGGAAAAAAGAGTGCAAAGTACTCTTCTTATTATATAAAAATCATCTCTTAATTTATAAAACTAAAATCTAGTTAGTTTATAAAAACTAATGACATATATATATATATATATATATATATATATATATATATATATATATATATATATATATATAAACTGTTCCATATGATTTAAATTGATACTTATAATAGAAAATTATTATTTCTAAAAAGAATTATTTTCCAATTAATTACAAAAAATATAAATATTTATTAAAAACCGAATTCTTATAAATTATATATATATATATATATATATATATATATATATATATATATATATATATATATATATATATATATATATATATATATATTAATAATCGGGTTCTTATAAATAATATACTATTATCAACTTGTTGTTAGTGTGGCCCTTTTAAGATCATATGTTAATCAGCAATATCATTTTAATATAACTCTTAAGCATACTAGATCTTTCAATCTCCCACTTGCACAAGACTCATATTAGACTGATGTAGAAGTTGTGAATGTCTAGGACCATTTCATTACCCCCAACAACATACGACTTTTTTCCATTCTATCAACACCCAACTCCCCAGAAGCTCAGAGCTGCAATTAGTGTATAAGGTAAGTTATCATTCACCCCTTTGTTATAGACATCATGTTAAACATGTGATACGTATCACAATCAATCTCATATAGTGTTCAAATTTTGGTAATATACCTTAGATGTCTAACTCTAAACACAAAAGTGGAATAAATTCCATCTTGACTACATAATCCTTTTGCATAGTTCACACTATACCTGAAAATGGATTTTATAACTTCCCGATTAAAGACCTGCATTTGACCATATCAAAGCACTGCACTCCGTATATTCAAGTCCTACTATGTATCTTAGGTGTTATGGATGCAAAGATAGTACATTTTAATTAAGTATCACTCATGATACCGCTCCACGAGGTGATCTTGATGCGGGTCAATTCAATACTAGTTGTAACATCCCAAGTTCAGGAGTGCAAATTCAAGGTTCAAAGTGTAAATGTGAAAGAGTAACTCGGCGATTCCATGGGTGGACTCGGCGAGTAGGGTCGCGATTCTGGTCGCGTGTTAAGTGGCCAACTCGACGAGTCGGCGGCTGGACTCGGCGAGTTGGTGATATGTGGAGAAAACCCTAATTTCGGAGGATGAGCCCTACATAAAGGACATTATACCCTCTCCCCGGCCTCTTTACCCTCTCTTGAAGTCCAGAAAACCCTAGGGAGCGTTTGTGAGTGGTTTGAGAGCATTTGAACCTTGGAGAAGAGATCTTGGAGAGTTAAGAGGCTTGGAGCAAGGGGCTTTGCTAGGATTCAGATTTCTCTTCTGTTGGAGTTTCCTTTTGAGGTATTATTTCGTTGCTTGGGCTTTTATTCTTCATTTTGAGGTTTTTGGAAAAGATAGCATGTGGTGTTTTGAGTTGGAGGTTAGATCTGAGGTTGCTACCTCAGATCTGGAATGGAGAAGGTCTAGAGTGCATTAAAGTCCCTGTTCTTGAATGATTGGTGAAGCCATCTTGTCCCAAACCCTAACCCTAGAGTGTTATATGCTTATATCTCTTTGGATTCACGTAAAGTTTGCCACTTTACGTGATGGATGGGTTGTAGAAGGGTAGATCTATGGTTTGGATCATTTGCATGGTCGGGGAAAGCTTCTATATGGATTAAGATCTAGAGGTACTCGGCGAGTCACAAAGGTGTACTCGGCGAGTTGCTTGAAGATGGGCAGGAACTCGGCGAGTTGGTTGAAGATAGCCTTGGACTCGGCGAGTCTGTTCTTAGACTCGGGGATTCTGGTCGTGAGGTCCTAACCTTCTTCTGGTTGAGCCGTGAATTGGTGAGTCAAGGGAGGACTCGGTGAGTTGAGTGCGAGGGGACTCAGAGTTGTGGGACTCGGCGAGTCTCGGGGTGACTCGACGAGTTGAGTCGCGGTTTGGTGAAGTTCTGAGCATGGGGACTCGACGGGTTGACTCGGCGAGTAGGGTCAACCAGGTGGGTTGACTTTGACTGAGGACTTTGACTTTGACCAAGAGTTGACCATTTGACTTCCAGGAGTATTTTGGTTGTTATTGGTGATTATTGGTTTCTGTGATTCAGTGGTGGAGTTCGTGACGCTGGTCGGAGCAGCGTGGACTGTTCTTCAGTCGGCAGTAGCAGGTGAGTCTTCTCACTATACTTTACCTAGAGTGGTAACAGAGTTATGTGATAGAGATATTATATGTTATATATGTGATGTGTGGCACTGCATTATTTCTATGTGATTTATGATGTATGTATATCAGAGTGAGGACCGGAAGGTCCACAGAGCTAGGACCAGAGGGTCCGCAGAGTTAGGGCCCAAGGGCCCATAGAGTTATAGCCTCGAGTGGCTAATATATGTTATATGTGGTATTTTTAGAATTATGTGCCAGTGTATTTGTATGATGTTTATGTGTTGAGATTTATTTTGATATGTGATTCAGAGTTCTCAGAGTTAGGACCTTTGGGTCCATAGAGTTAGGGCCAGAGGGCCCACCGAGAGTTGGGACTGGAGGGTCCCACTGAGACGCACTGACCAGAAGGTCAACAAAGTTATAGCCTTGAGTGGATAATATGTGTTAGATTGGTATTTTGGGGAACTCACTAAGCTTCGTGCTTACAGTGTTTTGTGTTATGTGTTTCAGGTTTTCTCCGGATCACGGGACGGCACCGGCTCGATTGTACACACCAGAGGAAGCAGTTGTTTTGAAGATCCTGGTTTATTAATTGATTGAACAAAAGAGTCGTGTATTGTAATTTATACAAAATGGTATTTTTATGAAAAGTATTAAGGAGAAAAGTAATTTTAAATGAAAATTTTGTTTTGAAAAATTTTCGGCGTTACACTAGTCCTTTGACAAGTACCTATGAATCTTGGTTACAACCACTTGCCTACTTTCATCTAGTGAGAGTCAACCAACCCAATTCATATTAGCCTTACTTCATAATTGCTCCCATAATTATAACTGACTATGAACTTTTAGAATAATAAGATTATTCAGGGATTAAACATTTTAATATAGAACACAACAAGTATTAATGTGATGTTCATATCTCATTATATCAAAACATTATCTAATAGTTGTTGTTACAATATTTAAATATCCAAACACCAAATCCAAATCAAAATCCTATTTCTAGAATAATAAAGTCTTATATCCGAAGTCTGACCATTCATACTTAGCTCAGAAGAAGGACTTTATTAATGGGTTCGACTAAACTTAATTTGTGTGAGTTTTGTGAATACTATCATCTCCATATTTTAATTTACTCTTAGTATAGTTAAATATCTTCAAGAATATGATTGGTTTTCTTTTGTGATATAGAGTCTCTTATCTTGATTAAGAATACGCTTGAAGTCACAAAGATTTCTATGTGATCCTTGAATGACAGAAATCAAAATAGTTTTTTAATGAACTCATTCATCCAATCATATTTGACCTCAATTTCTAAAGTAGTATATTCTTATTTTGTAGTAGATTATCTCATTTTTTTTTGCTTGGACCTCATTACAACTAAACTTACTCTTCATCTCACAATGAAGTCATAATCCAACTATAATTCATAATTATCTATATTTTTTAGAAATCAGAATCTTATGTATCTTTCTACATGAAGATTTTATTCTAAACTAATTATCTCATATACGTTCTCTTAGTTCTTCTAAAGTACTCTTAGAATGTCATCCAGGGACTTATCCATGTATTTAATTGGTATCTTATGATATTCTCATAACATGATCATATACCAGGTTTCATGCATAATATGGCATAAATGATGGATGCATTTTCCAAGCAAATCGAATATAAATCATTTCAACTAGTTCAAACCTATGAGCTAGTTCCCCTTTGAGGTTGGCTCAAACTTAGTGCCATGTGACAATGCTAAGATCCCACCAAAGGAATCTTCTATCTTGACCTCTTTGAAGATATTGTTAATATTATGTATAAGGATATAAAATTTTTTACATTCATTTTGTTTATTCTATAGATTTACATTCCAAGAATGTATCTTGTTATTCCTAAGTATTTTATCTTAGAAACACATTCCGAGTCAATGTGAAAGGGCCTGGCATGGTCAAAATGTAATTTCTCATGATTAAGTATGTCTCACTCATACAAGGTTAGGAATCTCACTATGCTCCCACTAATTCTTAATAAACACACATCTTCTATTCATTTTGATATAAAAGCATACATTGTAGTTTTATATTCAAATGATGATTGCAACCTTGAGATGTTTGTTTTATATCCATAAGTGGATCTCAAGCTTTAGACATTTTTTTAGGATAACATGTACTAAGAAAACCTCTAGGCTAGTCAATATTGATATCTTCAAGTAGATGTCTATTAAGAAAAAAGTGATCTTTCTTGAAATCTATTTTTCAGATGTCATATTAAGAATATGAACTAACAACAATTAATATCCTTGTTGATCTACTCATAACTACTTGTGAAAAAGGTTTGAGCATAGTCAATGTCACGAGTATGATGAAAACCATAGTCAATGACATGATTATGAGAAAATCCTTTTATAACAAGTCTTGCTTTAAATGTGTATAGTTATCCATGTAACATATTCTTTCTAGAAGAATCACTTAGTCCTTATAGCCTTTCTATAAGGATGAAGTTTAATCAAACCCAAACTTGATTATTGTACATGGGTTACATCTCATGTTCATGACTCTAAGTCATTTATCATATTCAAGATCTGATATAGCAATTTGATAGTTGATGGATTTTCCAGAAACCATAAAGAATAGTTGATCAATGAGAGATTCCACATTTCTCAAGCCATAAATGATTTCTACCATTTATGTGAACAATTTGTGTTTGTAAATACCTATTATTCAATTTTAATAATCCATTGTCAAAACTAGTGCCAACTATTACTACATCAAGCTATGGTTCTTGAGCTGCTTCAAGTTCCATGTGCCTCCCACTTGCTTTGTCATTAGAAGCTTGCTTTCTTCTAACTTAGCTTTCGGAAGAATAAGAGAACTTATTCTTGATGGATTTACTTATGATAATCTAAGCCACATTTAGAACATTATACAAATATGTATTTAGTAGATTATAGATTTAGAAGCTGTAGTCCAACATTGGCTTCAAATCCACAATATATTTAAATAAGATATGGATGGATCATTTCCATATAAAATCTTATACAAAAATGTTTTTCCTACTTATTAGTTGGTAACTATACTCCAAGTACAATTGATAGTGTCATAGGCTTTATCCCAAGGAAATAAAAGGAGAATATTTCTACCGATTAGAAAGTAAATCTTAACAAGTAAGATTTAATTCATCCTTTATTATCACAAAGGCCTTAGATAGTTCTTACCGGTTTGAATCTCAACTTTATATTTGAAAGTTTTAATGACGATTTCATAATCATGCCTTAACATGTAAAATATAATTTATAACTACTATAGTTGTTGATAAATTTGATTTGGTATCTTGTGTTAAATTTTATATATTTATTAGAAAGGAAGTCATACACCACAGTTCATAGTTCCCTAATAATTTATTTTCTCTACTACTTAGTAAAAATATCATTAAGAACCTTTTATATATAAATAAGTTTTCCATATGTCAAATAAACTACATTTTGGCTTCTATTTGAGGAAGTTTGGTGGGTTTCTTTTGGAACACTTGCACATCCGAATTTGGAGTCTTGTCTCTGGAGATTTTGAAGACTTTGAAGTCCAAGAACCTTGAAGAACATCATCATTTGATCTTTAAATCTTGTTGAATGTTTGGTACAGTCTTTTATAACTTTGTTTTCTTGTGTTTAGCCATGTTAGGCTAATCCAAAATTTGGTTAACTTTGGTGAAATCCTTTGACTAGTTGTTGAATGTTGAAGACTCCATAAACTTGTTCTTGAATCTTTATGCAGTGTTTTGTGTTTTAACATATTATCACTACTTATATGTTTTTGTTCATGAGTTTAAATGTGTTTGTGGTAATTAGTTGGCTAATTTCTTGATTAAGTAAAGGATCTTCAAATTAGTAAGCAACAAATGGTTTTTGTGTTAGTTTCGCTTCACACAATCATAAAAACATTTTCTCCAACATGGTAGTGAAAGCATTTGACTCCTATTGGATTTGGTGACTTTTTGGTTCTTAATGCTAGTTGACTTTCACTAATTACATGCTTAATGGAATTTGTGACTTTGACTAAAGAAATTGTTATGAGTTTCTCTAACCATTTCAATAACTAAGAAAATTCTAGATAATCTCAAGCTTCTTGGATTATTATAGCCAAATCAAGGATTTAGAACAAGTATTGAACCATTGGATTCTAATGATATGTTCATCAAAAAGTCAAAGTGAGGAAACCTTAAGTCAACCATCTCTCCCTTACGGATTTACATCAAACCCTTGTTTTTGTTGAAATTGTCTATTCAAATCTTAGTTTAATTCTAGTTTATTTCAAGTATTTGAAAACATCAAAACCCCCAATTCTACTTTTATTGTCAATTTACAAGTATTTTTACAAAGAGATTTTTCATAGAGTTATAAAATTGAACCAATGTCCATGGATTCGACCCCTTTACCACTATACACTATTCTAGTGTAATAGATTTAGGGTTATTAATTTTGTTGACCTCGACAACCACCAAATTTTGGCGTCGTTGTCGGGATTGGTTTTGATTTAATCAGTTTGTTTCTCTATGCCTAGATCTCATTGTGCGGGTACTCTAATTTAAAACCCCAAAATAAAAGAAAAAGTATGGTTTGGAAATGAAAGCTTCTTGCATTGAAGACCAACTTTCTAAGCTAGCTTAATTAGTTATGATGATTGGAAGTGACCAAAGTGTGCAACCCACAACTCTTCCTTGCGATAATTGGGCCCAAAATGGACATCATTCAGATATGTGTCCATATTTACAACGAGAATAGGAAGAAGTGCAAGAAAGGGGAAACTACTACTTGTCAAGCCAATGGAGTTATGAACATCCTAAACATGATCAATGGTGCGACAACAACCAAGCTTGGGGATACAACCAATAGCAAAGCCCACACCAAGCTTGGAGAAGTGACCAATGCCAACCAACTCCACAATTCCAACATCCATATCCTCCACCTCCTCTACAACCTAAAATGCCAAGAATGCCCTTAGAGGACATTGTGAAAATCATTGCGACATCTACGCAAATTTTCCAAGAAACAACCTACACTAGCCCCAAAAGCTTAGAGCAACAAATAACAAAACTTGCTGAATCAATAAGTATATGGAAGCTCAAGAAAAACTACCATATGAAGAGACACCATGGCATAACGCATGTGTCATTCCTTTGAAAGATGAGAAAAGTTTTGATGGCCCAAGAGTGTTATATGGAGAAGATGAAGAAGGAGTAGAAGTAGAAGAGGTTGTCAAGGAGGAAGAACAAATTGAGAAAGATGTCAATGAAACTATATATGGTGTGTTCGGGGTTAACGAAAGGGAGTTTGACCCACCCACTACCATTGAGAAACTAACTCCAGTGGTAGAGGAACCACAAGAGCCGGAAATGATAAATCTGTCGGACCCATTAATGTATACATATCCCGAGAAAGAAGACACCCAACCGTGCATCAACTTGAAAACCATGTCAAATATGGAAGAGTTAGTCACCTTACTGAACAAGTACAAGAAGGAATATGGTTGGACGATTGCTATTATCAAAGGTCTAAGTCTGGTATGGTTCTCCCATAAAAAGAAAGTCAAATACAAGAAAAGAGTCCCAATGGAGGTGTGGAAACTAAAAAATGTCGACACGGGGCAAGTTTCCAAGGTTAATGGACATCAGTTGAAGCCTTTCTATGGAGGTTTTGATGCAAATGTCCAATTCATTGTCCATTTGGACACCCCAAAATACTGAAGAAAAGATTGGAGGAAGTCTCGCCAAAGACATTAAAGAAGGGAATTTTTGGGAAGCATCGTGCTTTTGTCTTTTATAAACCGAATAAAATGATTTTGAAAATGTTTTTTTTTGTTTTAAAAGTGTTCATTTAAAAAAAAACACTCAAGCTTCATTCTCACCTTTGGTCCAAACTTTTGTTGTGTTATTCAAACCGGGACTTTACGAGAATCATTTTGGCCAAAAATGAGGTTTTTGGAAAATTTCAAATTTTGAAGTGCAGGAAGTCAAGCGGCCAGTGTGCGGGTTCCACGCGGCCCGTGTAAGGTCCTATGTGACTTATGTGCAGCCCATTCCTTGCCCACGTAGAAGAATTACCTCCAGCCCTGTTCAACACATGCAGCCAGTGTGCAGGGTCCATGCAGCCCGCGTGGATGGTTTCAACACTTAGTATTTTTTTGAGCTTCAGTTCATGCGGCCTCCACGCGGCCATTGTGCGGCCTGTATGGTTTGACCCAAAACTCTTCTGCACCTTCTGTGGACTCGATAGAAAAGAAAGAATGTTACATGCGGCCTCTACGCGGCCCGCGCCCTACCCGTACGTAACATGTTGACCAGTCTTTAAGTGTGTTGACTTATGTTGACCAATGTTGACTTATGTTGACATGAGGATTAAATACAACCTTTCTCCTTCCTTACATCTTATTTTCCCTCCCAAGAGCACCCACCTCTAATGAAGCCCCACACAAAAACTCAATTTCCTGAATATCTAATGGTTGGAATTTCACGAAACCACCGCCATGGACACTTTCCGCCGCCCGATCCTCCGATTTAGGTCAATTCTGCCCTTACCTTAAGCATTGAGGACAATGCTTGTTCTTAAGCTTGGGGTGGGGCATTTCCCTTTTCCTTTTATTTATTTATTTTTTGTTGCATTTGTAGTTAGGTTGCATTTCATATTAGTTTTTAAGCTAATTTGCATTCGTTTTTTATTATTCTATAAAATTCCAAAAATATTTTATTTTCTTCTTTTCTACTTTTTATTTTCTCATAACATTTAGCTTAGGGCATTAGCATTCATGCATTTTTTGTTGTTTGTTTATTCTCAACCCCCCCCCCCCCTAGATGTCATGGAACAAGTTCATAGTTATTATATCATTATTGGTCCAGGATCTTGTTGCTACCTCACCCATCGAACCGGGACCACTAGCTGCAGTTGGGACTTCATACTTGGGATCAGATGTTGGAGTTTAAAAGGGTAAGTGATCATGGCCAGGTAGTTTTCATGAAGAATTATGCATGCAATACTAACAATTGTAGGATATGCTATAGCAATGGATGTTCTTAGCCTTGTGGTCCATGCCGTCGAGAGGATCACACTTGGTCATGTTTAAACCGTTAAGATGAAGCATTGGTGCTTGTCCCCGAGTAGAGTCCATATCCGGTCTCTTTACATCACCATATTCTTTTTGTGATTTCCTTAGGATTTTAGAGAGTCTTTTTGCGATTTCATTATTTATGCATGCACCATGCATGATCCAACCTCTTTCTAGGTCAAAAGTGAATAAATGAGCTTAAATATTTCATGAATGCCTCAAATCCATACTATCTTTTAGATCTGAATAATATTATGATCTAGGGACACTTAGAATCCATAAATTTGATAATTTTATGGATCTACTTCGCTCATACATGCAATAGCATAAATAAGATGGACAAAACTCTAGATCTATCCATAAAAAAACAATAAAGTTGGAGCCTTTGATACTTACAAAGGTCCAAAGGCAGGAAAAGGTGGTGATGATGATGATACTTTGCCCAATCCACCACTAGAGTACTTCTTTCTTCTTCGTCTTCAAGCTAGAAATGCATCAAAATGACTAAGGATCTTAAGGAGGAATGAAGTTAGGGTTTCTAGAGGACTAGAGAGTGAGGGAGGCTGAGGGTGGGAAACCCTAGCCCCCTTATTTCCTTAAATACTAAAAAAATAGGGTTTTGGTCATCAAACCGCTCTCACGCCGTGAGCCTTGGACTGCTCATGTCGTGAGCTTCAAAATGGTGCACTGCCCAACTACACTCCTCACGACGTGACAAGCAATCCTCATGTCGTGAGAAAGCCCAAAAAGAAAGTTTAAATTTAATTATAACATGCACCTGATCCAAATGTTACACAACAACCTTTAAGCAAATGCCATCAGCAACAACTTTAGTGACACTTTTTAGAAACTGTCATTAACTTCCCAACATACTCATAAACCTCGAAAATTGCCTGCTTTTATTCAAAAAAATGGCTCTAACTTTATTTCTTGTTATATTTTTGTACAAATAAATTATTTCTAAAAACTAATGCATTACTTACAAAAATTAAAACAAGAAAACTAATCTATTTAATTTATTACATACCATATGAATAAATAAATTATTTCAAAGCATTTTTATAAAAAACTGACAAACACAACAATCACATTGGTCATTGGCTAGTTTATGCACATTATACATATCAACATACACATAAAACAACATTTTTTCTAATATAACTTTAAATGACAAAAAATGCATGAAAACTTTTGTCACAAAAAATAACAATTATAAAGTTGTCATAGAAAATATGTATGAACTCATTTTCTTACAAAAAACAAGTTATCCCAATTTTCTAAAAACTATGATTTCCATAAATCATAAAATCTAACAAAACTTGCAAGGATGGATCTAATACAAATTGTTGGGTTTTTATTCAAAAGATAGTTTCAAAAACATAAGATTTAGCAACAGAATACTTTAATTTTTTTTAACAACATAACACAAGTTTATAAAAAGCCATGGATCTTCTTGCAAAGTTTAGAAAGAAAACAAGCACTAAAAAGGAAGAAAACGTTAACAACATTTGTATACTTTGAATCCTCAATGGGAGGTTTGGAAGTTGATGGAGAATGTGGAGTGAAACTCATCTTAGCTAGAGACACCACAATAATTCTACATGATATGATGTTAGTCATGATCTTTTAATGATAAATTACTCTTAAGCTTTAAGTCGTAACCCAAGTTATGAAATAAAGAGAGAAATAAAGTATCAAGGCTTTTTCTTAGCACATTAAGAACTTCCAAGATAGAGGAAGTGATCATGTTAGATTCTGATTTTTCAAAAAAAAAAGTTACAAAAACTAGCTCTTTCATCTATTTTATCCTTGCAATAAGTCATCCAAAAAGCACTTTATGACCATACTTTAGTATGACATAAAGTATAAGGCATATGTGTATGTTATTTAATAATCAAAAGCAAGCAACACAACCCATCCCCTAGCTCCTTAGGGTCCTTGGATTTGGATAAAGAAGAAAAGAAAAAAGAGTGCAAATTACTCTTCTTATCATATATAAATCATCTCTTATTTTATAAAACTAAAAGCTAATTAGTTTATAAAAACTAATGACATATATATATATATATATATATATATATATATATATATATATATATATATATATATATATATATATATATATACGTGTGTGTGTATGTGTGTGTGTTCTAAAAATAATTATTTTCCAATCAATTACAAGAAATATAAATATCGATCAAGAACCAAATTCTTATAAATAATACTACCTCCGTCCCAAATTAATTATCCACATTTGACTCTTGAAGTCTTTATTCAACTTTGAGTTTAAATATTTTTCTTTTTGATAGATAATACTTGATGCAAAATGTATGAATGAGTTGTATTTTAAATGTCTTTTCATTTTTATAATTTTCATCAAGTAATATACAACACAAATAAAAATATTTAAGGTCAAATTTGAAGAAAAAATACTTCAAAAGTCAAAAATAGACAATTAATTTGGGACAGATGGAGTGTGTGTGTGTATATATATATATATATATATATATATATATATATATACGTATGTATTAAGAATCAAATTCTTATAAATAATATATTATTATCAAGTTGTTGTTGTGTGACTTTTTTAAGATCATATGTTAATTAGCGGTATCATTTTAATATGACTCTTGAGCATACTAGATATTTTAGTGATCTTATGTGAATTAGGATCCAAACACGAGGTAAAGTCACCTTATAGTCACAAGAAACTTCAAGAGAACCATTAATGATTGTACAACACTAGGGTCACTTTTCAATTCCTTTTAGTTACGTAGTTTGTCTTTACAATGTAGCTAATTGCAATATACTCTAAGATTATTATCAAATCCACTTAGGTGTATTACTTAGTACTCTTCTAAGTTAATACATTATTAATTAAGAGCAGGAACTACAACTGCTAAATAAAAACCTCTCTATTAGTAAGGAACTAGCCATCAGTGTGACCTTTTCATTGATTTCTTCCATACTAACAAGATTATCTCTTTCTTCCTTTTAGAACTTCAAAGAATATTCTTGATCAGTGATTAGTTGATTATAGACAAAATTATCTTACATAAATTATCATGCACAAGGGATATAAGTCATTACTTTTACTAGAACAAACTCTTTAAGAATCTTGCATCTCAAGTTTCCTCGAGATTCCAAGTACTTTGGATTAATTCAATGAATAACTTAGATCTATCTCCATCAACTCTAAGCATGCTTTCTTGTTCCTCCCATGTGTTTCATAGTGTGACATCCCTAGAATCTCGGCCAGAAAAGACCGATTTTCATTTATGCTTTTAAAATAATTTCAGAGTAAATCCTTTTGATTTGAAAGAGTTGCGGAATTTGTTCCCAAAAACAAAGTATAATAAAATAATATTTACCAAAGCATTTCATAAAGAAATGTATTTTCATTATATAATAAAAACTTGCGATGTCATGTTCCGATACAGACCATAAAGCATAAACGATAACATTACAAGTCGTTCAACAAATATATACATATACAGAATTGTAAACAAAACAACTTGATGATTCATCCATCTTATGCCCTTGCGCCACTTCCTGTAATACAAATAAAATTGAGTGGGTTAGGCTTGGGAGCCTGGTGAGCATATAGGGTTTTCAACCCACAATAAGTAATTAACTTTATTTTCATTAACCAACAATAACCCAATTACCCATTCCCGTTATTCTCACTTTATGTCCCTAAAAGAACTAACACAAGGGACCTAGTCTAAAAATATTTCATCGGGGTGACAACACATGCTTCGGGAGTTCCTCAGCAATATAAGTCAAATAAGGCAACCATGAGAGGGATGGAGTACAGCGAATGAACACCCAAGTTCATTAACACTTACAGGTGGCGAGCCTGCTAGCGTTCCACAAGACTGTCTAGAAAAGTCTGTGGTCGTCATCTAAACTCCGCTAGATGACCGAATCAGCAACAACAACGAGGCCTCTCATCTATTTATCACACATCAACTATCTACCCATGTTCTACCCAACATATTAGTAGATAAAAATATATATTTTTATACATAGTTTAAACCTGTATAACATTCTCATTCAATGCATATTCCAAACAACAGATGAGACACATACACATAACACGTATTTCATAGAGAAAAAATCATATCTATGAGATAAAAGAAAGTGAATATATATTCACACATATAACAAAAAAATATACACATAACATGTATTTCGTATAAAATACTTCATAATTATGCGTTAGAAGAAAGTAACTACACACTCACTTGATCAGAAGACGATCGGACAGCACTACGGCTTGTAATGGTAGTATTCTTCGGTGAAACTAGGATCACTTCACACACCGGGCTTCTCGCGGGCAGAGCTTCGGCTCGGAAACTCTTTTCTTCTCGGGATCTTCGAGCTTCAGGACTTGCTTCGGGTCTCGGGATGAACACCGAGGATTCGGGGGGGGGGGGGGGGGGGGGGGGGTTAAAATAGGGCTTAGAGAGAGTGTCGGGAGTTGGAGAGAAGAGATGGAGCAACCAAAATCGGCTGCCCCTTGAATTCTATTTATAGGGCAAAAATTTCAGGCTCACCTCGTGAGTTTTTAATTCTCACCTCGTGAGTTTTGAAATTCTCACCTCGTGAGTTTTGCAATTCTCACCTCGTGAGCTCGATATGTCATTGCGTTCGTCATGGCCACTTGCCCTGGAAGACGTCCGTCAACTACTCACCTCATGAGTTTTGCAATTCTCACCTCGTGAGCTCTGACACCACCTTGGGTTTCGCACCCCGAACTTCAGAAATTCATAACCTTCGCATACGAGCTCTGTTTTTGACGTTCTTTATATCCACGTGTAAGTGAGATTATGCTCTAAACTCTCATTTAGACTCCATTGGCTAATTTTGACTTTAATTTTAATATATTATTAATATATTATTTTAATAGGCCGGGACAGGAAAACTCTATTAGAAAATCATAACTTCTTCATTCGACGTCCGTTTTCGCCTATCTTTTTATCGTTTCACTACTATCGATGAGATCTTTGATTCTCATTTAGATTGTTTCGGCTAAAAATCACTCGATCTCAAATTGAGGATTCGGGTTGCATACTGCTAAGTCGAAACTTCGGAAAATCATAACTTCCTCATACGAAGTCAGATTTGGGCGTTCTTTTTATGCACGCTCTCAGTTTAAAGAACCCTACGACTTTCGTTTAGATCACTAAGGTTAGATATCGCTCTATCTTAAATTCATATTTTACGTCATTCAGCTTCGTGCCGATTCTGTCGCGAAACTTCGACAGGTCATAACTTCTTCGTTATAACTCGGATTTCGGCGTTCTTTATATCTCTGGAATCCTTGTTTCAACCACTACAATTTTATGTAAAGATATCGAGATGACCTCACACTTTAATTTTGAAGTTTATTTTTTTATCATTTATTAATTATATCTTTATAATTAAGTAATAAGCACTCAAATACACATAATTCACATAATACTCAAATATTTCATCATTAATACTTCAAAAAAAGTTACAAGGGTTAACCTAGACTATTACATCAACGAAAATGCCTTGCCTGGAAACGTGGGTGTTACACATAGTGAGATAATTCCTAAGTTATGTAAAGGTTTTACACTTAACAAAGTTAGGACATTGTTTCCTATTTCAATACAAGGATCTACATTGCTCCCACTAGCTTTGACATTTATCTGGACTATCTTTTGTTTCTCGTAACTCGACTTTTGAATTATTCATTAAACCAAATAATCTAAAAATGAGATACTTGTTAGAGTCCATCAATGAACTTCTATCGTACACATCTTTCACAATCCATCTTGGTTTGAATATATATATATATATATATATATATATATATATATATATATATATATATATATATATATGTGTGTGTGTGTGTGTGTTCCTATCTATCTTTGTCATATTTTGATGATCTAAAACATACTATGTGTTTCAAATATACATGGACTAAATCTCATTCCTCATAGCTTCCTCTAATTGTGGCTTATTGGCCCTTCTATTGCTTCTTATATTCGATATACTCTTATTGCAATCTATTAGTGACTTATTTCCCTAGTGACACGAAGTAAACAAGGTTAATGACATATTCTATTATATCTATGTGGAAGAGGTATATGAAGGTCACCATTCTTAATAGGTTTTAACTCGTGATTAAGAGCTAGTGTTTCCTTTATGCTCTTTGTTAATTGATCCGTGAGTCTTATTAAGATCAATGTGGCTCCCACTAGTTCTTTTGGATATCATCTCTATCTTTTGAAAGACTACCCTTAGAGCAACAAATACTTTGTTCCCAGGGGGTTTCCAAAAATATAGTTGGAGTGTCAAACGAAATAGCACATTTTATAGAGCGTAAAACTTCCTTAATTTGTACAAGACCAAGGACTCTTGTAATAATCTTTCATGACACAATCCATGAAACTATATGTAAGCACACAATACAACTCATCAGTTACAAATTAAACAATGGTTTTTTTTCTCTATTCAACTATATTGCTTATGTCAATACTTGGTTTAAGATGAATTATGAAACAATTTCATAATTCCATTAGATGATTATTAACCTTTTGATCTAGATTCTCATTATCCTTTTGGATCTAAGTTTTTTTATCCTTTTTCCCACTTGACTATGAACTTCGTTTTGTGACCAATTTGAATGGACAATTAGCATGAACTAAATCCAACAACTAATAGAATCACAAAGTCATTTGTTCATCATTTATCTTGATACTATGACTTCTAAAATTCTATTCAACTGAATATTTGGTGATGCACTTTTCATTCACACATTCAAAGATGATGATCTAACATTTTGGATATATTTTGATCAACATGCATAATGGTTAATCCGAATGGCCAATTAATGTAAACTAATTCCAACAGATACTTTGCTACTTGATGGTGGCATTGTTATCATTCTTGACAAATAAGATTTACATTTATCATAAAGTTTAGAGTAAAATGAATTCCAAAATTTGATCCAACTGGATATTTGGTAATGCAACTGTTATTTAAGAAGATGATCCCGTTAGAGCATTTAATCTGATCAATGATTCTACATTGAACTATTGTTATTATACTAGTTTCTAAGATTTTGTGACATACTTTTAAATAATAAACATGTGAATTGTCCTATATTTAAATAAGTTAGAACTATCATCTAAAACATTGTATAAATAATTTAAACCATAAGACCATAGACTTAAAATTTAAGAGAACAAGTCATTTTATGATCCTAAGGAAAGTAAAGGAACTCAAATCGATATCCTTGATCACAGTCACTTCTCTATGTTATAGTTTATTAATTCCTTTTGGTCAGTGCACATTCTTTCAAATGTCATTACACATCCTTTAGTGAAACACTCAAGGATTTGAAGTAACGTACGAATGGTGTTATGGGGTCATTATTCTTATTATAGGCTAAATACTTGGAAGAACAAGTTGACACTTGATCATTTTTACAAAAATATATTGTGGGTCCTCGTTATCAATGATTAATCAACTATTCTTTAGGTTTTAGTCTGCATCAGATTACTTTGGGCATTTGTGCTTTTCTTAGTCCTTTTCATAGTAATCAATTTAGCCTATTATAATATGTCTCAAAATGGGCATACCTATTTTTCTTTGCATTTAATGTTGCGGTTGGATACACCAACTAAGAACATCCTTTTGCCTATGGACAATTGGCTTTTTTCTTCTTGACACTTCTTTCATGACAACTAGACATAGGAGCATTAATTTGAAAGTTTAAGTTCTACTATTATCCATGTTAGTCCCAAAAGGTTATCAACATGCTATGCAACTCCACAATGGATCTTTTCAAGTTATCCATGATATGTCAGAATCACCTGACCATAACCAATTCCAATAGGTGAAATTCCATGTTTCTTTAATCTTATTAATGTACTTAGTTCTTTGAAGCTTGGAGTCTCTCTACTATGTCATGTTAGTTCCCAATGTGTGACAACCGTCAAAATTCGAGCCAGCTCTAGATTTGAATAAACTTAGTTGCACGAATAGGCACGACACATGCTAGATTTAGTAGCTAGAGGCTATCTCGTAACCTACAAGAAACATAGAAACAATTAGAAACGAGGGATAATGTACTTAGATTTCACATTGATACGAGACTTATATAGATACTTTAACTGTAGTGACTATCAAATTACGGGTCATTCCTTGACTTGAGCATCTTTCTACATTTATGTAGATATATCAAGAAATTAGGTCCGAGTCTCGTAGGAACTTAAGTCAAAGTTGAAAACTAGGACTAGTATATTGGATTCTTCAAATTTCATAGGAATATTAAAATCCCTACATGGAAATGCCAATAAACCAACAAAGACAAATTACAAACATTATTCATAATTGGAAAAGAGTTATGAAACCCTAAGATAGTTTGAAATACCAAAATTCATGTAAATATGATTTCCAAAAGATTAACTAGTTCCAAATACCCTAATTACCCAATTGGAACATATGAAGTACTTAACTAATTTAAGTATTTTACAAACTCAAATTTATTAAATCATGATATGATTTACTTACAAGTTAGAATTATTTTCCATATATCACAATTTTAATCATGAATCAAAAATATAATTTAAACATTCATCTAATCATGAATTATCATTTTATGAATTCTTATTTCATTATATGAAATATAAAGCTTATGTTTTCAAAAAAATATATAAATTATAAGATAATTTATTTATCAAAATAATGAATTAGAAAACAAATTTTATGAACAAATTTTATAATGGCAATCTACTTGTTTAAAAATCAAGAAACTATCCATAAAACTTTATAAAATATACCATAAAAGCTTATATCTCATAAAAACTAAATTCCAAACCTTATAATTATAATAAAATTCAAGAAAAAGTTGAAACCCTCCCCTCAAAAATTTCATCCATATCAGTTTCCCCCCCCCCCCCCCCCCCTTTCACTTCACTCTTATTTCCCAAATATACACATCTATCTTCCCTTTCTCTCTAAAAACTTATTTCTTCATTCTCTCTAGAAATGAAGAACTTAGAAGCCAAATATGTGGAAGAGATTTAGTCATTCGATTCTTCATGAGTTTAGATACATTCCTATAGTTTGGTGACCGATTTTGGTGGAGTATAACCCCAAAGAGATGACGAGAAAATGAGATATCCAGAGAGACAAAATCTCTCTTTTCTTTCTTTGCTTCTCTCTAAAACCCCACCTTCTCCCCCATTAAAAATAAGCCTTCAACCCATGAAATTTGTGTAGATTTTGGATATTTTTGAAACCCAAATCAAGCTAAGGTAATGAAACACAAAGTCCCTTGATTTCTACACAAGTTCTAGCCATTTTCTCTTTATTTTTGGATTTCTAGAGCATGTTCTTTCTTGGAATCTTTGTTTAATCTTAACGTTTGTAGATTCTCACCAAAACATGTTGCTTGTCACAAAAAGTGTGAGAATCAATGATCAACCCTAAGTTAAAATAAAAGAAAGTGCACATGCAAGTTCAAAAATTATGATTTTCACACTTGCTTCTTATTCTTTTGATTTTTTGTATCTAAATATTTTCTAAATTACTAATAACACATTTAACTTCATACATGTGATTTGGATCAGATATCATGTGATTGATATCTAGTTCATGGGTTTTGTTTTCATAGATTTCTCAAAAGTGCTCGAAAATACGATTTAATAATGGTCATGAACTCATTTATTCAAAAATGCATCTAAATGACCTCAAATAATTAATTCTGATTTATTTCAGTTTAGAAATGATATTAAGAGCTTTTCTGGAAATTTTGAGATTCAAATGTACTTTCTTTCATTTAATACAAAATTATTAAAATTTAGAATGAAAAATCAAAATAAAATAGTTCCCGAGCTCAAAAAGCACTCAACCTTTTACAAGAGTGCTATTATGAATCCTAAACACTTAAAATAAATTCTTATTAGAGGTTGGCACTTTTGATATTTATTTTGATTTTTGTGCCTTTAATCATTATAAATTTTGAAAACCTAGTTTTGTTCATTAAAATAACTTCAAATGTTTTCACACATCACAATTTGGCTGGATATAATCGAGATAAAAGTTTAAGAATTTTTAAAATATTTTTTATATTTATTCCGATTTACTTGTTATTAAACACAACTGAATTAAAAATTTTGATTCTTCTATTGAATATCACCTTTTAATAATTTTTGCACCTTTTGGACATTATAAAACCTAGATAAAAAATTCCATATATTTTTCCATGACAATTTATTATTTTTCCTAGATTTAATGAATGTTTAGGGGTTAAATTGCTAAAAACAAATAGCTACACTTATCCAAAAATTATGAAACTTTAACATAATATCATATAATACATACTAATTATTAACAAAAAGTTTAGTAAATTTTCACTACTGTTTAGTAATTTGTCACAAATTAATGCTTATTTAAGGGAATAAATCAAGGAAAAATAGTTCACCTATTCTAAAAATAACAAAAAATTACCAAAACGACTTAAATTATATTGTAACAGAAAATGAAAATTTTGGGTAATTTTATAAAGCGTTTACAATTTATTTAATTTTTTGCTAGAATAAATACACTTAAATTATAAAAATAGAGTTTTAATGATCAAATTGGAATTTGATGTTTTTCTCAGTTTAGGGATACTGTGAAAAGGTTACGAAAAAGTTCTAAGAATTGTTCCTGATCATATACTATTTTTCCATGATTTTATGATATTTTTAAGGAGTTAAATGGTGGAAAATAGTTAAACATATTTAAAAATCATGAAAAATTACACGGTGATCCTAAATTATAGTAAGAACTGAAATATAAAGTTTGGAAATTTTAAGAATTGATTTGATTTATTTTTTTAATTTTTAGATTGTAAAACCCTTTCAAAAATGCTAAAATACATTTCAAAAAATAAAACAAAATGGGATTTGTCACTTGCAAATGTTAACAAGTCAATTGGTATATTGACATCTGAATTTTTGCATAAAAGTATTTACAACTTATACAAAACTTAACTTTGATACAATATTTGCATAATTCTATTGTATAAATTAAGTATATTAGTGTTAGATTTTCAACTAGAGACTTATTAGTGTGTAACATTATCGTATGTAATCAGTAATGGGACGTGAGGGAAGTTAGCTCAAGACATCAAAAATACCTTCACGCATCATTGTGAGTATTCACAACCCCTTTTTACTGTTTTCATGTTTTGGTGTGGAAAATCATGTCGTAAAATCAAATATGTTCGTTGTACTTATTTTTAATTGTATCAAATGTGATTTTATGTGTATGTGTTTAAATTGTTGATTCATGATGCATGTATCGCGGTTAAATCCCTAGAAACATTTCACACAACTCATTAACTCTTTTGAGCCTATGATCATTATGGACAGCGCTATTATGAGGTAGACAACTCCTCACTCACACGGTTCGTGGAGTGCATTATTTTCCTTTATGTTAGCGATAGACATAGTATTCAATAGGGCAGCCCTCGGTCATTTGGCTTGAGTTGTGAACTCATAGGTTGATCACTTTGCACATACGAACTCTGTTTCATACGTTGGTGTCGATCTTTGTTTCTCATGATGGTAACGAACGTTGTTTCTCATGTTAGCATCGAACTTTATTTATCATGATAATAATGAACTTTATTTCTCATGATAACAACAAACTTGTTTCTCACTATAGCAACAAACTTTTATTATTGGAAACATTATTACTCATTTTAGCAATGAATTTCCATTAATGGAAACTTTTATCAATATTCTGATTTTCATGATTCGAAACTATGTTATGTTATAAACCTATGAACTCACTAACTATTTCGATAGTTGACTGCTCATTTCACATGTTTTTATGAACCATCTAGTAAGAGGCACATAGAGACACATCACGTGTAGGAGCATTCATATGTGCTATTTTTCAAATACATTGTAATTTCTTTTAAAAGTTGTTCAAACTCATTGTAAGTTGTAATGTTTTTAATACTATGGCTGGTGTTGTAATTTAACTTTTGCTATGAGACCCTTTGTATTGTCGCTCCCCATGCTTCCATTTTAGTGGGGTGTGACAAAAGGTGATCAACATGCAATGTAGTTCCATAATAGATCTTTCCATATAGCTCATATCAAAATCATTTAATTATATGCACTAGTTGGCTAATTGGTTATGTCACCATAGTCAACTCCCAACACGATGCAATTCCTTGTTTCTTCAATTTGTACACTTAACATTTACTAAGATGGATCTTTCTAAGTTTCTCATTACAAATCAGAATCATCTAATTATATGCACAGGTTAGCGAGTTGGCTTTTTTTTCCCATTGTCAATTCCTATCTTGATGGAATTCCATATAGCATCAATGTTACCGATGTACTAAGTATATTTGATACTTTCTCTTTTCTATAGATAAGGTACGATCTTTCTTTCCATATAAGGGAGCTATTCTCAACCCACAAACAAGATTGGTCATCCTTTCTAGCTTATCCTTTTAGAGGATTTTATAGTAGTTAACTTTTAGTGGATACTTTTAATACATCTTTAAATTAATGATTAGACATAGTTTGTTTTATTGATCCTTAATGAATTACCCAATAAATTATTTCAAACAAGCCTAGGATCGATATTTCGCTCCATGATGTGAAGTGGATTGGTCGGAAATCACACCAAAAAGCAATTTAGGTAGACAAACAATTGTCAATCTAAATATTTATGAGATTCCTAGATCTTTTGAGATTTATTGACACTATGTCAATAAGATATTAATCTCTTATTATGCTCATTTAGCATTCATGAAGGGATTAGTCGAGAATCATGAATCCAAATGGTGAATTAACCATGCGAAGCCACATGATATTCGGTTCAAGTAACACTTGAGAATCACAATTATCATATAATGTACTTCGATAATATCTTACTTGATGCGCCAGTAAACCACCCACGCATAACGCCAAGAAGAATATATGACAAGGCATAGTTTCCATGGGAAGCGTAAGACTCAAATTATTAATATAAAACGGGTTTTTGTTTTATTACTTTATTAAGTTAATACTTTTAATTTTGCATAATTTTCCAATTAAACCCTTTACGTAACTCCACTTCAAACACATGAAAGTGGTGAGGGTGGTGATCAATGAATGTCACTTAAAAGTCAACATTATTAGGAATCAAAGAGACCTGCCTTAAACATCCCTTATAGCAATAAAGTGGATGAACCTAGTCATAGTAAGACTAACAATGCACATTAAGAAACATGCGAGAATGCAATATTTATTTTAGTGTTATACACATACACACACACACACATATATATATATATATATATATACACACACACACACACACACACACAGAGAGACAGAGAGATTTGTGGATTATATGGATTTTAATTCTATTGACTGAAAATAAGAGTTGTAAAAATCGGTCTAGACAGTTGTCTAGGCGCTAGGCGGCCTCTTACTATCTATGATTAATGTTAGTTCATCGATTTAGGTGGAGTCAGTCCTTGGTGACTGTAGGCGGTCCTAGGCGGCCTTAGGTGATCATGGGTGGTCCTAGGCGGTCTAAGCTAGTAAAAAAGTCAGTCAGTCAAAATTTTCAAAAAAAAATCTCCTATTAGTCAAATTTATGGTATTGAGTGACTAAATTATCATGATTGATGACTAAACTTTTAAAAACATCCCCACTTAGTCTAAACATTATTATATACGATGATTTAAATATTTAGACAACTGAATATGCCAAAGTTTTATGGTTATTTACTTATTTTGTTATGATGTAAGTAATATTTAATTTTTAAAAAATAAATTTTGTTACAAGGGTATCTGTAACACTCTAAAAATCCAAACCAATTTAAACTTTTCAAAAACCACCCAGTTTCATTAAGTTATTACAAAAAGGTTTTCAATACATTTATTATCAGAGTATTCCCAGAACCATGTCATAAACAAGAACATGAGGAGCGGTACGATCACGCCTTCGCCTTGCCACGGTCTCCTGAAGTACCTGAAAAACATTAAACCACAACTGTAAGCTCGAAAGCTCAATGAGATACCCCCAAAATACCAACCACATACCCCACGCATAACATATCATAACCGAATAGAACAGCCATGCACTTCGGGTCTACAGTGTGACTGGTCCGCCGTACCGGGCCTTCAGTCCACCTGGTCCACCCTCTGAGTCTAACCATATACATCGAGTCTACAGTGTGACTGGTCCGCCCGCACCGGGCCTTCAATCCACCTAGTCCACTCTCTGAGTCTACAGTATGACTGGTCCGCCCACACCGGGCCTTCAGTCGTCCTGGTCCACTCCCCGAGACTCGGCACGTCTGGTCCGCCCTCTTGGGGCCTACAGCCTATCCGGACCGCTCGCTGGGCCTTCGGGATAACCGGTCCGCCCTGGGTATGTTGGCCTACAGCACAAAGCAGGACCCACCTCAACCTAACCCCAGTCCAACAACCATGTGCATATAAACATACAATCATATAACAATACACATCTAATCAAACCGATCTAGCAGATCACATAACATAACATCTTCCTAACCAGGATACCGACCTAACCGGCCACCAGCATAGCATCATCCTATATACCAGGATATCGACCTTAACCAGGTCTCTAGCATATACCATCCTAACTACCAGGATGCAAACATAGCAAAGCAATAACATAACAACGATACCCAGATTACAATCAATAAAGGGACGGCCTTGGTGCCTTAGACCTTGTTGATATAGTGAGGATAACTCACCTCGCAACTGCTGAATGAAAAGATAAGATCACGCTGCTCCAACCTCCGACACGAACTCCACAACTGATTAATACCAAAAGACCGAGCTCAATAAGTACCAATATACCAAAATACCCCCAGAGGTCAACTGGTCAACTCTTAGTCAAAGTCAACCCTCTAGACTGACTCTACTCGTTGAGTCAACCCACTGACTCGTCGAGTCCCTATACTCAGAACTCCTAGTCCACGACTCAACTCGACGAGTCGCCCCAAGACTCGCCGAGTCCAACAAACTCTGAGTCCATTCTCGCTCCACTCACCGAGTCGTCCCTCGATTCACCAGTTCACAGCTCAACCAAAAAAGTTAGGACTCCACGACTAGATTCGCCGAGTCCAAGACCAGACTCACCGAGTCGAAGGCAACATTCAAAGTACTCGCCGAGTTGTTCTTCCAACTCGTCGGGTTCCTGTCTATCTTCATCCAACTCGCCGAGTTCACCCATGTGACTCGCTGAGTACCTCTAGTTCTTAGTCTATACAGTGACTTCCCAAGCCATGCAGGGGCTCCAAAACATAGATCCACTCCCCTACAACCCATCCATCATGTAAAGTGGCAAACTTTACGTGAATCCAAAGAGATCTAAGCATAATACACTCTTGGGCTAAGGTTTGGGACAAAAGAACTTCACCTACATCTCTTGAACATAGACTTTATGGCTCCTTGGGTTATTACAAGCCTAGATCTGAGGTAGTAACCTCAGATCTTACACCAAACTCGAGATGGACCTCATTTATGCCCCCCAAAAACCCCACAATTGATAGATCTAGATGCACAAAAGCTCAAACAACAGATCATTACCTCAAATGAAAGCTCCAACAGAAGAGTAAGCTAAATCTACGCAAAGCCCCTTGCTCCAATCTTCTTGCTCTTTAATTTCCCTCCAAGATTCCCTCCTCCAAGGCTCTAATCTCTCATAAAGGAAAACTCACACGAATCTAGGGTTTCTAGAACTCAAAGGGAAGGTAAAGAGGCTGGGGAAGAGGTGTTATGTTCTTTATATAGGGCACAACCCCCGGGATTAGGTTTTTCTCTCTTCAGCACCAACTCGTCGAGTCCTAGCTACCGACTCAACGAGTTGGCCACTTAATCCCGCGACCAATCCCGCTACGAATCGGCGAGTCGGAAGACCTACTCTTCGAGTTCCCGCCTTAATTTACACTTTAGCCCTTTAACTATGCTTCTGAATTTCCAGGATGTTACAATTCTCCCCCACTTAAATTAGGCTTCGTCCTCGAAGCCTGCTGCAGCACACAATTCCGGATACCACTCCCACAATGCACCTCCCGGTATCGACCGACCCAGCTTCCTCCAACCGCTGCTATCGAACCTCTTATAAAGTCTCACTCTTCTCTCCCAGAGTTTCGACAACTGATTCAAGCCGGCCACCGGCTTCTTTCTCTGATAACAACCCTCATTAACCAATGATCGCCCGATGATACTTCCATCGCCCCAAATCACAATAATCACTTAACCCTAACACAGCTAGACATCACCCTGGACCACCGGGTCCTGACCCGGTACCAAACTGCTATCCCTTTCCTTGACTAGCATCACCTTTATCGAATTTACTTCTGGGACTCGTCCCGCTTCCATTCCGAATCCAACTCTTTTCTTTCCACGCTGACAGGATGACACATCCTTCAGCTCCTGAGCAACTCTCATGAGCTCTCCTCTGCAATCACATATACATGTTGAACCTGTTCTAACATCCTCGGGCTGGAAAACCCGACACACTGACGATACCTCCAAGCATCCCCAGGATAAATTATCAAACATACATAATCTCCTGATCACAACCATACTGAAAATCCAAGGCTCCATCCTTGCCTCCCTTCCGAACTCCTCTGGTTCTATACCACCGGAAATTCATCCGCAACCTCAACAGACACCCAATCCGGATGTGCTTCCATACCACTGATAATATCACAGTGCTCAACAACCATAATTGACATACTCTCAGTCATCCATTCTCACTAATGCTTCCACTTCTATGAACCAAGACTCCCTCCCGGAGTTACATATATTTCCCTTTCCTTATCCAAGGAAATCTACTTGCCAACCTTGCCACTTCAAACAAGTGTCACGGTGTACACACCCCACTCTACACTATCCCTTGTAGAGTAACTGCTACTTCGTGCATCGCACATGCCCTGAATCTGCTTGCAAGGACTCTCGAGTCCATGACTGCTTTCCACTAACTTGATCAACACTAGGGGCCAGACCATATCAATCATATTCCCCGGCGACGTATTTCCTCATTCTCCTCGTACCGATCCACTAGCACGTACAGAGTCTTCAGCATGGCTAGACCACCCCTCCAGGCCTTCAGCCTATCAGGACCACTCTAGGAACCTTCAGCATGTCTGGACCCCCCCCCCCACTTCTGGGCCTTCAGCATGTCTGGACCATTCTCAGAACCTTCAGCATGTCTGGACCGCCTCTCTGGGCCTTCAGCCTATCTGGATCGTTCCCCCGAGCCTTCGACCTGACTGGTACACCCACCGGCCTTCATTCTATCAGGACCGCTCAACTAGAATTCATCATCCCGAACTATCCCTCTTGGAAAACTCTCCCATGCATACTGTTCTAGCCCTCTAGGGGTTCCGAACTCTAACTCCATCCTACATACTCAATCCCGGCTTGACCTTCCACAATCAATCGCCCTTTTTACGAAACCCTTGGTCTGTATCCCGCCCCGACAGTCTGCCCCTTACTCATACCAGCCTATGCTCTTGGCTGACAGAACCGTTGTTGAATCCCAAACAGCTAATCAATCTCTCATGCTTGTCGATCTTCCGGGGAATTTTCCAATTCTCCCCACTTAGAGCACTAACTATCAACCATCGGTCGCCATAACCGACCTCCCTTAACAACCTTACACAACACATTACCTTACACGCGAACTGATTCCCACTAGAACGAGCAACCTTCACAAAAACCACATATCAACACTGATCATCTCGGACTTGAAAGAAGCCCGACCTTCAGCTAACCACTCCTCAGACTGCAGATGCTACCCGACATTAAGACCAAAAGCCTAATTTCCCACTAATAATCCCCATGGATGATAACCAACGAAACTCCCAATACCAAAACCCTTAACCATACCATAACCCTCAAGGAACAAACGAATACAATACCCAAAATTCATACAACGAGACCAGCATATATACAATACTCCATAATAATTACAAGATAACAAAATATCAAGAAGGAAACATACCCGCAGCTACATCCGGCACTGCCCCGACCTCCTCTGTTGTAAGCTAAGAAGCACGACCTTGAGCCCTCGGGGGCTCCGCTCCACCCTGACCTCCACCCGTAATCCTCAAAGTGGCCGGTGTTGGAGCCTGCACTGGTCCTGCAGCAAGCTGTGGACAGTTGACCCTCAAGTGTCCAACCTGATGGCAGTGATAGCAAATCCTAAAATCCTGAACCACGGTTGTCTACCGACAATCCCTCGCATAATGTCCCTCTCTCCCGCACTTGCGGCACGTACCACCGGACCTGCAAACTCCAATGTGACCCTTCCCGCACTTCCCACAAGTGCGGCTGCTCTGATCTCCCAACCTAGTATCAACGGTCTTGGACCGTTTTGGCGCCGGCTGCGACTGCACCGGGGCCTGCCTCTTCTCTCGCAACTGCAACTCAATCTCCAACTCACGCCGCCGAGCGGCCTCCTACAACTCCAGCAAGGTCTCGCACCTCTGCGTAGACACAAACTGCCCGATATCCTTCGTGAGCATACTCAGATATCAAGACATCTGAGCCTGCTCTAAAGCAAACTCTGGGCAAAACATCACCCTCTCAGTGAACATCCTGGTGATCTCTGTCATCGACTCGGAATCCTGCTTCAGCTCCAGGAACTCCTGAGCTAATCTCTCCCTCTCAACTCGTGGAACATAGCGAGTACTAAACATCTCTCTGAACTGATCCCAAGAAACCACATCTCACTGGGCATCAAAATACGATCTCGTGGTCAACCTCCACCAATCCTTCACCCCGAGCTTCAAAAGGTTTAGAGCACACCTCACCCTCTGATCAGCAGGGCATGAACACGTGAAGAAACACCCCTCCACGTTTGACAACCATCTCATAGCAACAATCGGGTCCTGAACTCCATCGAAGGTAGGGGCTTCGTATTATCGAAGTCTCGATACTAGAAACCTCTACCGGCTCCTCCCCCTGCTGCTGCTATAGCCGTTGTAGTTGCCGCGGCAGCTGTCTCTGTAAGAGTTGCATAACGCTCATCAAAATACCCAACCATAGCGGTCTTGATCGACCCAAACAGTTCCGACAACTCAGCCCGGAACATCGCAGCAACCTCATCATGCAGGATCTCACGAATCCTAGCATCCAACTCATTTGTGCTCATCTGACCAATAACCTCGGGCAGTACTGACCCACCCTGACCGCTCTCTCCTGCTCCCAATCCTGATCTGGATCCGCTCCCAGCATGCCTCGTAACCACCATACTGAAGATACCGCAAAACATCAGATACCTCCCACTAACCTGAGAACCGACTCTCAACACAGACCTAGGGGTTGTGACTTCCTTGATACGCTTATGGGTCATGTGCTTTCAGTAGTATGGGCCCATACTACCTTCCACACCTACCCATATTTATATCAAGTATCACCACAACACCCCAGTGAAGAACAAACATAACAAGCACTCAACCCTCACTCCTAGAGGAGCACTGGAAATCTCAAACAGAAAGAAACCCTAGGCTACCAGGCATCATAAATCAGGCAACTCTATCATGCAATTCCTGAAGATCCCTAGCCTAGTACAAGCATGTTGTTCTTGTTGGATTAGTGTCTAAGTCCATAACTATTTTGGTATGTACTTGACCCGATGGTGCATGGTCCTTTTGGGTTGACCAAAGCAACTTGATAGGATAAATTATGGAGAGAAAGGATTAAATATGATTTATTAATATATTATGGGCATAATATATTAAAGGAGAAATCATATTGTTTAATTAATATTAGTCAAGAATTAATAAGAATTAAGTTTGTGACTAAAATAGATTAATTAAACTTAAGGGACTAGAACTGTCAGTTGTATGATAGTTGAATATTGAGCTATTAGACTCCATATTAAAGGAGTGGACGAATTCTATGGGGAAACCCATTAGAAATTGTCCTAAGGCCTTTAAGGAAGGATCCCATGGGTTGCTTAGGGCTTAAGCATCCAAATTAGGGTTTCCTTGTTAGATAACCCTAATAGCCTCACTATTTAAAGAACACTTATGCCCAAAAAACGTGGTGAACTAATTGGTTAGGGTTTCCACACGTTTTGGGCAGCCTCCTTCTCTTCTCTTCTTCATCCTCTTGCTCTTGGTATTTGTGAGCCATTAGAGGAGTGACATTTGTGACTCTAAGCTTTCTAAAGTCAATACAAGAAGGAATTGAGATTGTTATTACTATATAACAATCAAGGTATGATCTAAACCCTTATTCATAGTTATATTGATTAGATCTAAGGTTTTAAGTCTTGGATTAAAAGCATGTACAATAGAGAAACCTAGATCCAAGCTTTAGGGTTTGCATGAGCACATAGGATGTCTTTTGGCTAAAACCTATCAGTGGTATCAGAGCCTAGATTGGTTTCTATTGTATTGATGCATATTTGATCGAAATCAGCACTGAAAATCGAAATTTTTGGGTTCTGAGTGTTTGACTCGCCAAGTCACTTGGTGCACTCACCGAGTCAGGTGTACTCGACGAGTCCAAGTCCAGACTCGACGAGTCAAAACGTCTGACAGCTAGTTTTCGCGATTTTCTTCCTGTTTTGGGTTTGGATAATTACCTTAAATATGTTTTTGTTATAAAATCCGAATTTTATCAATATTTGGTGAATATCCTTACCTAAATAGAAGATAATTGTCAAAATTTAGATAATCACTTGTTTTATTAGATAAAATTTGATTATTTGTAATTTAGATTTGAATTATCTTGTGAAAAGTTTCAATTTTTCCCCTTTAGGTTTTATAGTTTAAATTTGAACTCAAAAGTTTGGTTTTTGAAATTTAAATAGTTTTTTCCCTAATGTTTTGAATAGTTTCAAAACTTGCCCTCAAGTTTTGGAATTTAAATTTTGATTAAAAAGTTTGATTTTGAAATATTTAAATTCTAAACCCTAATGTTTTGAAATGTTTCAAAACGTGCCCTCATGTTTTGGAATTTAAAAAGTTGATTAAAAGTTTAATTTAGAAATGTTAAATTCTAAAACCCTAGTATTGTTTTGAAAAGTTCAAATCACACCCTTATGGTTTTATTAATTAATTAAAGTGTATAATTAAAAGAGATTTAATAAATCCATAAAGTTTTGGTTTACAATTTAATTAAAAGTATAATTATTAAATTTGACCACCTAGTATTTTAAAAAGTGTAAAATACACCCTATACTATATATAACATTAAAAGTATAACATTATATATATGTATGAGTAAAAGTCAATCTTACCGTTAGTAGGCCTCATTCACGAAGCTAGTCTATAAGGGGTGTTTAAGGAAATTGCCTATAAAATGGTGATTGAATGGGCATCCACTCTTACCCACCGCACTCTTGACTAGTGGAGGGTTGTTAGCCGAACGGGTAGGATAGGACAGAAACCTTCCATTATAAGTATAATGAAGTGTAAAAGTAACTAAATGCTTTCATAAAATTCCCAATCTTAGTTACTTTAGGCAAAAGTGAATTAATGCAATTCCATGAAATTACACTTTGTGCCCTTGCGAAGACGTTAGTGGAGCGCGTGTGGTTAACCGGCATACTAAATGGGTCTAAGCAAAGGTAGCAAAGGGTGACTCAATGTTTGTCATAGTTCGATGGAGCGTGTGTGGTTAACTAGCACATCGAATAGGTGACTATAACATGTGAGGGCACCATGTAGATTTGCATGGTTATTCACACCCGCTTTGTGATCCTCGGCATCCCAGTCACAAACTAGATGGGCATATCGAGATTTAAACATGCCATTGAAATGCTCAATGAATCTCAAAGGATCTAGGAGTTTTCATAGATTTAAAACTTAAATTTCTTTTCCGTTTTAATTGTGGAAAATTAATGAATCGTCATTCACTTACCTTCAAATGTTCTGCAATTAGGGTTACGGCATCCCTCTCCCAAGTTGTAGAATATTGTGTTGGGTCCTAGCCTTAGTATATCATTTGGGTGATTTACTAAGGACTCAATAAATCAACTAACTTGAATTTGTTTTCTCCCGTTTTGTAGATGTCAAAGTTCGACAACTATGGTCTTCCCAAATCCAGTGGAACAATCATTCCACATGAAGATGATATTCCACGATTTGATCAAGGAACAAGAAATCATGCTTCACTTCCTCCTCCTCCTCCCGTTGTTCTCCCTAACCCACAAGATCGAAGAATTGAAAGGTTCAATGTCACTAAAGCCCTATTGGAAATGAAACATGAAGATGGTAAACCCGTGTGTGCCCACATTCTAGGAATGAAATCACACATCGATAGGTTGATAATGTTGGGTGCGTCATTCCCGGATAAGTTGGCTGTTAACTGGGTTCTGTAGTCACTTCCCGAATCATATAATGAGTTCAAAAGAAAGTATTATATGATGGATCATGACGAAAACCTCATTGACCTAACTTACATGCTCATTGCTGCTGAATCAGAAATGATTTGGCAAAGCAATGGAGCATATTTGTTGGGAAAGTCAACCAACCATGCTTCCGAGGACGTTTTAGGAGAACCGACATGCGTTTGCTACCAAGAGAAAGGGCGTTGGATACAAGTCTGCCCTAAGAGCCTGAAGAGTCCAGAAGATGGGAGACTCAAAGAGTATGGTTGTGCTTCAGGTAAAATCCACTATCTAACTCCATTAAGTTCTTATTCGTTGATTCTTAATACATGATGTGATAAGATTGCATTTGAATGTTTTGTAGGATTAGTGAAAAGAAAGGAAGCTTGATGGAAAAGCAAGATGAGTCTAATCACAAAGAAATGGATCACGATCGCATGGACTTGAAGATTAGATTTTGAGCTTAGAAAGTTATGATAGAGTTGTTAGAAATTTTTTCTAGGCTTTCAGTTGATTTTGCATTGTAAGGACAAATGTTTTCCGCTGCTTTTATGAATAAAATAAAATTTTGATTTGACTTATTTATTTATTTATTTATTTCCTTGCAATAAAATCATTATGAAAATTGATGTTTGCATATTTCTACAACGAATGGATGTGACTCTTAATTATGATAATTGTGGAAATGTCAAGAATTTACCAAATAGGGAAAGTTTCTCATCATCCAAGTTTCAAGTGGACAGAAATTTGGAATCATGCAACTTGGTTACATGATGAATGAGAAATTTCATATTTGGAAATTAGACTAATTCGTTGACAAAGTGTCAAGTGAAGGACTAGGAGATCGAGTACACAAAATTGCGTGTTGATCAAGTCCACCACAAGAGTAACAAAGATATTCGTCATAATTTACTAAATGTTTAGTGAATATGATTATACTTATAAGATTAAGTGTAATTCTGAATTGATTGAAAAGGTTTAAATCAATAGCAGAACGAATAAGAAGAATCAAGTAGGCAGAAAGATAAAAGTTTCTCTATTCTAAGAAGAAGGGAGAGTACCTTTTATGCTTTATGATAGGTCTTAATGATTAAGAACCATTTATCTCAATTGATCCTCCAAGTAAGTCTTAGTACAATTGTATGTCTGAGAAGAGGAATCAAGAATTGAAGAAATGGTTAAATCAAGAAGTCAATCATACTTCGTTCCGAAACCAAATCTTAGAGTTAAGATTGTGACATTGAGTGACAAGTCTAAAGAAGGTTTATAACATTCATCAAATGTAGAATTTGGAAAAAGGTTTTCTTATTCTTGCACATTTGGAATTGGTAAGTTGTGATGTCTGGGATAAGACAAAGACCAACTAGGATCAATTTTTTGAAGTGTTTTATCTTGGTAAAGGCTACACTAACTCTTGAATATTTGTTTGTCAAGAGATGTTTATTGACAAGAGAATCTTATATGTCAAGGAGTCAGTAGGAGTCTTAATGGTCTTGAAAAGGTTCAAGAACTAACCAAGAATAAACCTTATCGATCATCATTGGCACACGAGTTGAGGTTTACAACCTATCGTGTTGACATTACCTTGTTTATGTGTCGTTCCAATTGAGTTAATTATGCATGTGAGCCTATGAGTTCTCATTTGAATGCATAAAAGGCAAGGACCTTGATCAATTGAAAGTACATTGATAGGAATGGGTGAGCTGCTTAACTACTTGGAAGACATGGTGGGCAGTCGTGTTACTATAAGGCAAGAAATCAAGATTAAGAGTTCGGTCCATATGAGTTTGGATTTGTCATAAAATTTGGTTTTGACAAATTCACATTGATAGGAACACATACACCATTAAAATCTAAGTGTCATAAGATTCCCTCCTTCATGAAAATGACTGTGAGGAAATGCTTTCACTAAGGAAGATTTTAAGAAGATAGTGATTGTGAAAATTGTATTCTCAAATTCGATTATGGTTACGGTATCCCTTTCCATAATTCGAATTGTGAGATTTGGAAATTAGTCTTAATTGTTTAGACACACACATGAACTATCTAAGGAAAGGTGTATAAGTTCAAGAAGCCTTGATAAAAGATTATCAAAGCATTGTGTATTAGAAATATGAACTTAAAGAAATTCAATAGGCATTGTTTTTTTGAAAGTTAAGCTATTTCTAAATACATATCAAAGCTAGTGGGAGCATAAGTGTTATGTTTACAATAATCATCGTGATAGTGGGAGCATAAATGTTATGCTTGTATGATTATTAAGGCGAGTATTGCAAGTTAGCAATATTAATTATAGAAAACAAGAGTCATATTTTGCAAAGGTGTAAGGGTTGAATAGTTGTTTTTCTATAATTAAGGGAGAGAATATTGTACTTCATTTCAAAACTAAAGGCTTATGTTATGGAATGTTAATAAACTTAGTCAAGGATACATAGTGAGTTCTTAAATTTCGATTATGATTACGGAATTCCTCTTCATAATTCGAATCATAAGAACGGGACACATAAGATATTATGACAGAAGATTGATAAAGTATCAACTCTTTATGTAAGACATTATGCATCGTGTCCCATACGCTTCGAGTATAGGATAGATTGCAAATGCTGTAATATTTGACCATTCTAAAAAATTTCCAAATGTCTAGCGCATTTAGAGGGAAAAAGGACTAGAATCGGTTTTGACTAAGATAATTAAACAGCTATCAAAGGATAATCCAAAGTTCGCTGAGGATTAGTCAGTTGTGAGTAGTTGGAAGTATGATATTGGGTGTGCACCTCCAGATGCGCGGGGGCCGGCCTCCCACTCTCTTATCTTATGCAGCATTTATTAGCGGTTGGGTGGATCGTGCAATAAGCCTCTCTCGACCCTCCGTTTCTCATACTTGGATGGACCATATCGACATTATTATGAATAGATAAGATTCTATTAAGAATGAGTTGTCATATGGTAAGTATGGAAAGGTTTTCATATTGGGAGTTGGATATTAAGAATCTATATCTAGATTAGAAACTTTTAAGCAATAAGGATATTCAAAGGAATGTACTTTGAGTAAGAGACATCATGTCTATGGAATTGTATTTCATTGGCAATAGTCATTGTGACCTTAGTGCAGTGACATTACAATAGAATCATTGCATAAAATGTTAGAATCTAACATATTCTATAAGTGGCAAGAATTTGATATTCTTATACTTATGATAAGGATTGGGAGTTGTGAAATGAGTATGATTGGAAATGTGTTCATTTGATATATTTCACAAAGTAAGAACCATATATAGGTAAACATTGTGTGTATGCTAAGAGCATGGGACAAGTGTAATAATTCAAGTAAGAAGTTGATTAACCGAAACAAATAATGAGTAATCGATATGGTGATAAATAAAAGGTGTTTTATTTATACTCAAAGGTTTAAGACCATATGGGATTAGTATTATTCTTGTGTTTCACTTTGCATGTTTTGACTTCCTGAATAATTTAATTGGTTAACAGTCAAATTATTCGAACGGGCCACAGTCGTTCATATGTTGGAAGTAGGTATGAATGAAGACTGTCGTGAATTGGTGTGTGGATTGTCTAAAGAGTATTAGACATAAGCAAATGTTTGCTGCAACGTTCATGAGTGCTTATGAATATGATTTGAGCATTGGATTAAACCCACGCTCACTTGGATCACTTCATGGATTTTATCACGAGTGATTGGTGAGACGATAACATCTTATATTCTTGAAACCGAGATGTGTGAGTTGTATCTTGCGAGTCGGTTGCACATTGATAATATGTAAACGCACCAGTAACTTGGTGTTATAAAACACATTGTTGTGTGTGATTTGGTGAGTGAGTGCAAGCGAGCATTGACTCAAAGTTTATCCTTTCCTTTTATCCAAAGTAGGATAAAAGCAATATCTGTGGGCCCCGCGATGATTTAGTGATGGCACCTAAGTGCTTGGCCAAGCCGGGACTAATTTGATGTGTTCAAATTGTAGTCTATTAACAATCGTCATAAATCTGAAATCAGGAAACAACACATAGACAAAGAGAATGTTTTAAATCCATGTCTCAGTCTATACGATATCAAGAATGGAGGAATATATGATCCCTTATCTAAAGGACACGCGTATCTGATAAGATTAGAGTTGACAGCGGCTTTGGAAAGCTACGATTGCAGATCAGGATCTGAAGTCATACGCAGAATAGTTATTAGACTTATCCAAGTGGGAGACTGTTGGATTAGTGTCTAAGTCCATAACTATTTTGGTATGTACTTGACCCGATGGTGCATGGTCCTTTTGGGTTGACCAAAGCAACTTGATAGGATGAATTATGGAGAGAAAGGATTAAATATGATTTATTAATATATTATGGGAATAATATATTAAAGGAGAAATCATATTGTTTAATTAATATTAGTCAAGAATTAATAAGAATTAAGTTTGTGACTAAAAGAGATTAATTAAACTTAAGGGACTAGAACTGTCAGTTGTATGATAGTTGAATATTGAGCTATTAGACTCCATATTAAAGGAGTGGACGAATTCTATGGGGAAACCCATTAGAAATTGTCCTAAGGCCTTTAAGGAAGGATCCCATGGGTTGCTTAGGGCTTAAGCATCCAAATTAGGGTTTCCTTGTTAGATAACCCTAATAGCCTCACTATTTAAAGAACACTTATGCCCAAAAAACGTGGTGAACTAATTGGTTAGGGTTTCCACACGTTTTGGGCAGCCTCCTTCTCTTCTCTTCTTCATCCTCTTGCTCTTGGTGTTTGTGAGCCATTAGAGGAGTGACATTTGTGACTCTAAGCTTTCTAAAGTCAATACAAGAAGGAATTGAGATTGTTATTACTATATAACAATCAAGGTATGATCTAAACCCTTATTCATATGTTATATTGATTAGATCTAAGTTTTTAAGTCTTGGATTAAAAGCATGTACAATAGAGAAACCTAGATCCAAGCTTTAGGGTTTGCATGAGCACATAGGATGTCTTTTGGCTAAAACCCATCAGTTCTATCATATCTCAAGACAATTATCTTGTTTGGTATATTGGGGTTACTTACTGGCTCCGGTTGATCGTACCTCCGCGTCCTCTTTTACTCATTTTGAAAACCATTTTAAATTCTCTTTTGAAAACTCTCCTTGATTTGAGATTGGATTCACACGAATGTTCCTCCAATTCACTCAAACCAAGGCTCTGATACCAACTTGTAACACTCTAAAAATCCAAGCCAATTTAAACTTTTCAAAAACCACTCAGTTTCATTAAGTTATTACAAAAAGGCTTTCAATACATTTATTATCAGAGTATTCCCAGAACCATATCATAAACAAGAACATGAGGAGCGGTACGATCACGCCTTTGCCTTGCCACGGTCTCCTGAAGTACCTGAAAAACATTAAACCGCAACTGTAAGCCCGAAAGCTTAGTGAGATACCCCGAAAATACCAACCACATATACCACGCATAACATATCATAACCGAACAGAACAGCCATGCACTTCTGGTCTACTGTGTGACTGGTCCGCCGTGCCGGGCCTTCAGTCCACCTGGTCCACCCTCCGAGTCTAACCATATACATCGATTCTACAGTGTGATTGGTTCACCCGCACCGGGCCTTCAATCCACCTGGTCCACTCCCTGAGTCTACAATATGACTGGTCCGCCCACACCGGGCCTTAAGTCGTCCTGGTTCACTCCCCAAGCCTCGGCACGTCCGGTCCGCCCTCTTGGGGCCTACAGCCTATCCGGACCGCTCGCTGGGCCCTCGGGATAACCGGTCCGCCCTGGGTATGTTGGCCTACATCACAAAGCAGGACCTGCCTCAACCCAACCCCAATCCAACAACCACGTGCACCTAAACATATAATCATTTAACAATATGCATCCAATCAAACCGATCTAGAAGATCACATAACATAACATCATCCTAACCAGGATACCGACCTAACCGGTCACTAGCATAGCATCATCCTATATACCAGAATATCGACCTTAACCAGGTCTCTAACATATACCATCCTAACTACCGGGATGCAAACATAGCAAAGCAATAACATAAAAACGATACCTAGATTACAATCCGATAAAGGGCGGGCCTTGGTGCCTTAGACCCTGTTGATATAGTGAGGATAACTCACCTCGCAACTGCTGACTGAAAAGATAAGATCACGCTGCTCCAACCCCCGACACGAACTCCACCACTGATTAATACCAAAAGACTGAGCTCAATAAGTACCAATATACCAAAATACCCCCGGAGGTTAACTGGTAAACTCTTGGTCAAAGTCAACCTTCTAGACAGACTCTACTCGCTGAGTCAACCCGCTGACTCGTCGAGTCCCTATACTCAGAACTCCCAGTCCACGACTCAACTCGACGTTTCGCCCCAAGACTCGCCGAGTCCGACAAACTCTGCGTCCATTCTCGCTCCACTCACCGAGTCGTCCCTCGACTCACTGGTTCACAACTCAACCAAAAAAGTTAGGACTCCACGACTAGACTCGCCTAGTCCAAGAACAGACTCGCCGAGTCCAAGGCAACATTCAACGTACTCGCCAAGTTGTTCTTCCAACTCGTCGAGTTCTTGTCTATCTTCATCCAACTCGCCGAGTTCACCCATGTGACTCACCGAGTACCTCTAGTTCTTAGTCCATACAGTGGCTTCCCAAGCCATGCAGGGGCTCCAAAACATAGATCTACTCCCCTACAACCCATCCATCATGTAAAGTGGCAAACTTTATGTGAATCCAAATAGATCTAAGCATAATACACTATTGGGCTAAGTTTTGGGACAAAAGAACTTCACCTGCATCTCTTGAACATAGACTTTATGGCTCCTTGGGTTATTACAATCCTAGATCTGAGGTAGCAACCTCAGATCTTACACCAAACTCGAGATGGACCTCATTTATGCCCCCAAAAACCCCACAATTGATAGATCTAGATGCACAAAAGCTCAAACAACAGATCATTACCTCAAATGAAAGCTCCAACTAAAGAGTAAGCTAAATCTATGCAAAGCCCCTTGCTCCAATCTTCTTGCTCTTCAATTTCCCTCCAAGATTCCCTCCTCCAAGGCTCTAATCTCTCACAAAGGAAAGCTCACACGAATCTAGGGTTTCTGGAACTCAAAGGGAAGGTAAAGAGGTTGGGGAAGAGGTGTTATGTTCTTTTTATAGGGCACAACCCCCGAGATTAGGGTTTTCTCTCTTCAGCACCAACTCGTCGAGTCCCAGCTATCGACTCGGCGAGTTGGCTACTTAATCCCGCGACCAATCCCGCTCCGACTCGGCGAGTCGGAAGACCTACTCGTCAAGTTCCCGCCTTAATTTACACTTTATCCCTTCAACTATGCTTCTGAATTTCCGGGATGTTACAGTCTCCGCCTAGGCATCGATTAATCTCCACCTAGACTGATTAGTCCCTTAACCCCAGCCGACCGTCTGACTACCTCCTAGCGACTTTTACAACCTTGCTAAAAGGTCAACATTTAAATTATATGAGGTCTAATCTTTTGTCTTTTATTTAAATATTATAATTAAATCAAATGTAGCTTTATCATTTAGTGCAAAGGAAATTTTCTATGTCAATAAAATTGAAAAGGATGAGTAACCAAAAATAAAAACAAATTTACAAGAATCTATAACTTCAGGTTCCACGACATGGGGAAGGAACAACCACATCATGCCACATAGAAAACAATCAATTTTATTAAATTATTATTTTAGTTCTCAACAGTAAGCCATGATGTGGACAAGAAGAGACCACGAGGTGGCAACGAAGACAATCACGATCCATGTAGACACCATGACATGATGGAGGACCAACCACGTCGTGGCGAAGTGTAACATCCTGTTTCGAGAAGTTTCTTATATCCATATTGTGGAGAATAAATGGATCAAGTAAAGGCCTTGGTCTTCAAGGGAATTCGGTTTAGAACATACTGGATGTTGATAATACTGGTTATGTGATCTAAGGCCTTGGTTTGTGTTTTTGAGTCAAAGGGTAAAATGGGAAAAAGTGATGTTTTGGAATTCTTTCATGAATGAAGGATTTTAGTTCGATATGTTTTAAGTCAAAATTAATTAGATAGAGTTATGGGGCTCATCAATACCTTTTCGTGCATATAAAGGTCGCCGAAAATGGAGTTGGAATGAAGAAGTTGTGGTTGTTTGAAGTTGGAATGAATTTGGGTGAAAACGATTGCCATAGAGTGGAGATCAGAGCTCCGCGGCGTGGAAAGCCACGAAGTGGAGAAACATGGCCACAGAGTAGTAGTTTGTGAAGCACAAGCCCATGATTTTAGGGTTTTCAATGTATTTAAGCATAAGGTTCCGCATTTTTGGGCATTTTAGCAGCCTCCATCATATCTAGAACCCCATAGGAGAAACCCTTGCCTCTATCTTCAAGATTTGATCTCCTCCCCTCTCATATCTCCTCTTTTGGATGCTTTTAATGATATTTTGATGAAGTTTAAAGATTAAGAAGGTTCTTTTAGTCGTAAGGAATGATTTTTGGTTTTTGGTACTTTAGATCTCTTCATTTGTGGTTTTTGCACTACATTTATGGATTATTCTGAGTGTAAAGTCCCAATCTTGCTCTTTTGTTCTTTAGATCTCTTCATTTGTTGTTTTTGGTACTTTTCGTCCATTTTATGAATGATCTTGGAGTTGATTGGACTCCAACATCTTTTGATCAATTTGGAATGCTTCTTGAACCTCATGGACTAGGAAAGTTATGATCCTTTTCCTTCTCTTTTAGCCATGCAAGTTATCTTGGTCCTTTAGGTAATTTTGGTGTATTAAAGTTTAGATCTTGAAAGATTATGACATTATTATGGATAAAGTTGCATACTTTATCCATCTAGACCTCTTGTTCATTCATATATGAAAGTGAGAGACTTGGAATTAACGGTTTAAGTTGAGAAAGATTCATTTTTGGGTCCATTTGAGACTTAAAGTCTAGATCTAGGTGGTTTGGACCATCCTAATGGATAAAGTTGGAAACTTTATCCATTATGGAGCTATTAGGAATCAGACTTATGATTTTAGATTTGGTCCTTATGGATTAAGCTCTTATTCAAGAAAATCCTTTCAGACTGAAGACCACAACGTTATTAAGGAAGGCCCATGACGTGGTGACGGGACTTATCATGGTTGTTTTGTCAGGACATGCCGACGACATGGAATGATGCTCACCATGGCATGGCGATGGGTTAATTCATGGTTGTTTTGCCTGGATTCTGCCACGGCATGGTGGCATGTTTTCCACGGCGTGTTAGCAGGTTTTAATCTAGACTGGATTGAGTGGCCACAACATGGCCATGGGTTGGCCACGACATAGGTGTTAGTAGGATTTAGCTTTGACCGGTGACTTGTTGACTCATTTGAATTTTGGTCGAACTTGGGTAGAATTAATTATTTAAGTAAGGACTGGTCTCGATTTGGCTTTAGGAAGCTTAATTGGCTATTCGGTTATTGAGGTAGTTGTTAGGCTTCTGTTGAGTAATTCAGGTGAGTCTTGTCTTTGTACTTATGGGTCGAAGGCACCAATGCTGACCCGCTTGATTATGTAGTGTGCTTCTTGTTTTTGTGACTCTTACTGATATGCCTGTATGTTATATGTATGTGGGGTAAAATAGCCCCGGGGGGTGAAATAGACTCGTTCGGTTGAAAAACACTGATTGAGTTGAAAATAGACTCTGGGGTGAAATAGATTCGGGGATGAAATAGACTCGTTCGGTTGAAAAAATACCGATTGAGTTGAAATAAACTTGGGGATGAAATAGACCCAGTGGTGAAATAAACATGTTACAACTTCGAGCTGATATGTATGTATTGTGACATCCCCAAAATCTCTACCAGAAAAGACCGATTTTTATTTATGCTTTTAAAATAATTTCAGAGTAGATCCTTTTGATTTGAAAGAGTTGCGGAATTTGTTCCCAAAAACAAAGTATGATAAAATAATATTTACCAAAGCATTTCATAAAGAAATGTATTTTCATTATATAATCAAAACTCGGGATGTCATGTTCCGATATAGACCATAAAGCATAAACGATAACATTACAAGTCGTTCAACAAATATATACATATACAGACTTGTAAACAAAACAAATTGATGATTCATCCATCTTATGCCCTTGTGCCACTTCCTGTAATACAAATAAAACTGAGTGGGTCAAGCTTGGGAGCCTGGTGAGCATATAGGGTTTTCAACCCAAAATAAATAATTATATTTAATTCCACCAACCAACAATAACCCAATTACCCATTCCCGTTATTCTCACTTTACGTCCCTAAGACAACTAACATAAGGGACCTAGTCTAAGAATATTTCATTGGAGCGACAACACATGCTTTCGGGGGTTTCTCGGCAATATATGTCAAATAAGGCAACCATGAGGGGGATGGAGTACATCGAACGAACACCCAAGTTCATTAACACCTACAGGTGGCGAACCAGTTAGCGTTCCACAGGACTGTCTAGAAAAGTCTGTGGTCATCATCTAAACTCTGCTAGATGACTAAATCAAAAACATCGAGGCCACTCGTCTTTTTATTACAAGACAACTATCTACCCATGTTCTACCCAACATTTTAGTAGATAAAATATACATTTTTATACATAGTTTAAAACCTGTATAGTATGTTCATTCAAAACACATTCCAGATAAAAGATGAGGTACATAAGCATAACACGTATTTCATACAGAATAAATCATATCAATGAGATTAGAAGATAACATCGATACATTCACATAACACATATACTTAGTACGTTAAATCGATACTTGTATAAAATCGTGCATTTGAAAGAGATTATGTACCCCCTTCAAATCAACACCAATATATATAAACACATAACACGTATTTCATAGTAAATACTTCGTATTTATGTATTAGAAGAAAGTAACTACACACTCACATGATCAAAAGATGATCGGACAGCACTACGGCTCTAAGAGTAGTATTCTTCGGTGAAACTAGAAGATCTTCACACACCGGGCTTCTCATGGGCTGAGCTTCGGCTCGGAAATTCTTTTACTTCGCGGGATCTTCGAGCTTCGGGACTTTCTTCGGGTCTCGGGATGATACCGGGGCTTCGGGGGGTTAAAATAGGGCTTAGAGAAGGTATCGGGAGTGAGAGAGCAAGGGAGGAGCAACCAAAATCGGCTGACCCTTGATTTCTATTTATAGGGTGAGATTTTAGGGTTCACGTCGTTAGTTTTAAGGCTCACGTCGTGGGGATTGATCGTCACTGCATGCGTCACTCGTCCACTTGGGTCTGACAGCTCCCGAAGGTCAAATCTGAAAATTCACGTCGTGAACTCTGACACAGTACCGGGTTTCGTGCCCCGAACTTCAGAAATTCATAACTTCCGCATACGAACTCCGTTTTCGATGTTCTTTATATCGACGCGAAGGTGAGATCATGCTCTACAACTCTCGTTTCGACTCCATTGGCTAATTTTGACTTTATTTTTAATATATTATAAATATATTACTTATATATTATTTTTAGTAGGCCGGGACAGGAAAACTCCGTTCGAAATTCATAACTCCTTCATCTGAACTCCGTTTTCGTCTGTCTTTTTATCGTTGGACTACTATTTACGAGATCTTCGACTCTCGTTTAGATTGTTTCGGTTAAGAATCACTCGATCTCATATTCGAGTATTCGGGCTGCATACCGCTAAGTTGAAACTTCGGAAAATCATAACTTCCTCATACGAAGTCAGATTTGGACGTTTTTTTATGCACGCTCTCGATTTAACAAACCCTACGAATTTCGTTTAGATCACTAAGGCTAGATATCGCTATATATTAAATTCATATTTTACGTCATTCGGCGTCGTTCCAGTTCTGTCGCGAAACTTCGACAGGTCATAACTTCTTCGTTATAACTCGGATTTCGGCATTCCTTATATCTCCGGAATCCTTGTTTCGAGCACTAAAACTTTATGTAAAGATATCGGGCTTATCTCACACTTTAATTTTGACGCTTATTTTTATCCTTTATTAATTATATCTTTATAATTAAGTAATAAGCACACAAATACACATAATTCACATAATACTCAAATATTTCATCATTAATACTTCAAAAAGAGTTACAAGGGTTAACATAGACTATTACATCATCGAAAATGCCTAGCCTGGAAACACGGGCGTTACATGTATGGTATGCAGTATTTTGAGGGAAACTCACTAAGCTTTGTGCTTACGGTTTATGTTTAAAATTTTTTTTTCAGGTACATCTGGTTTCAAAATGAAGAGCCTAACTTGAGCACACTACATCCCTTGGAGATTTATTCCACATTGATTGCTTATGATTTTACTATGATGATTTGAGAATATTTTTTATTCTGATCATCTTTTGGGATAATGAATGAATGATTTTGACTTATTTAAAATTAACTTTTTACTCGGTAATTTTGGGACATTACAGGAAGAGGGAGAATGACTAAAACGTCATTTTTCAAGCATAAATAGATTCAATTTCAGTCAAGGAAAATTTCTAGACTTTTAAAACGAATTAAAACAGAAACCCTACACATACAAACCCTAACATAATCAAAGTACAAAGTCTAAGAGCAATAGATTTGAGTTGGCCAGGATCTGATACCACTGATGGGTTTCGAGCCTCATTAAAACAAACAAAATGGCAGCAGAAACAACAAACAATTTGATCTAACACTCGGAGCATATGGATCTAAACTCAACTAATCTATGCAACTTGTTAGAACTCAATTAAACAAATAACATACCTTTGAAATCTTTGTAGGTTTCTTCTTTTGACGAGCCAGTTGATTGGACTAGAGAACCCAATAAAGAGTTCCTCTCTTGTAATCGCACCCAAGAAGAAAAAACAAGCAGGTCTAAAAAGTACCACTAAGAACCAACACAAAACCAATCCAAAACGATGAATCTGATCATCACCACATCGTGATATATGAGGTGCCACGACGTGGTATCAAGACTTCCATTTTTCCAAGGATTTTCCAAGGTTTTCGAACTTTGGTAGTAGAAATATATTTTTCTTATATGTCAAAACCGGATTTGGAGCCATCTATGTATAGGGAGTTGATTTGAAACCATAGAGATAATTACCAAATGTAATAATAATTATCTATGATATTCAAATCATTCTGGAATATTTCATATTCTTCTATTTACTATTAATCAATTTACAAAACAAGTCCCTCAAATAAATATCTTTTCAATTCTGCTTTATTTTGTTCTTGCATGTAACAAAAAGGACACTGTTATTTATAGTAATATTACCAAGCTTGTTACGACTATGGGTACTATTCTCCATAAGTGAGGTGACCAACATTATATTGTTGTACTACTACATATTAGTCATCTAGTGCGATATAGAGGACGACCACAAACTATTATAGACAAGTCTGGTGAAACATGGATAGACCTGCAACTAGTAGCCATTTATAAGCCATGCACGGGAAGGTTTACACCATATACGTGTTAATCAACCATACATGGATAAGTCTTCAACCTGTAGATGTTAAACATGCCATACACGGGCAAGTCTTTGACCTATAGGTGATAAATGAACCAAACATGGGTAGGCTTATGACGTGTAGATGTTAATGAACTATACATTCATGAGGCTACTCTATTTTATTGACATTTATTGCTAAGGAATCCCTAAAGTGGTATTTGTCTACTAAGGGATCCTTTAGGATAGATCCTACAAGATCATCATCTTAGGATCAGGGAGTGAGAATAAAAAGAATGAGTAATCGGGTTATTTTTTGATGCGATATATAATAAATAAATTATATTATTATGGGTTGAAAACCCTATGTGATCATTAGCTCTCAAGCCTAACCCACTCAGTTTCTTTGTATCACATATAATTATACGAAGGTTCAGGGATATTGATGTTTGAATTAGCCATGAGATTTAAGGAGTTTTAGTCCATTAAATAAATTGATGTGAGGTTCGTAATGACTAGTGTATGATTCTATTTTTTTTACCGGTTATGACATCCAAGCTTTCAAATATTAATGAAAAAAAAACTTTTCTTTAAAAATTTTATTGTATTGATATCATTTCACATTAATAATGTTTTGAGAAATATTCCTCACTAATAAACGAATATTTTATTTTTAAATAAGCATAAAGAAAAAGGTATTTTTTAGACCATGAAATGCGGATGTCACAGTTAGTATCTGAACATTAGTTTAAGAGAACTAGGAATTATGAGGATTTCTAAATTTAAACTTATAGAATAAGTGATGATAGTGAGATACATGTCTAGTATATTTTAGGTTGTATACCTAAATTGGCACAAGCACTATCTTACTTTAGGATAAATGTTTGATTTGTTGTTATGTGCTAGATGATTTATAGCATGCCTTAGGTTACCTACCTAGATTGTTATTACTTGATATGATCTAAGGTCTATTGTCGACCTTGGTTTGGAAATTTTATGTGTTCAGGATTCTAAACATATAATTACTTTATTAGAACTGACATATAACCTTTCAAGGTGATTACCAAAATACCACTCAAGAAAGATAACATAATACTTATAAAGAGGTGATGTCTTCATGGCTATCACGTAACCTTCCTATGCAATCTTATGTTTCTAAGGTTCATTTTATCATCTTAGCTTAAAGATCTCTTGTGGTAGGAAAGATCTTATGTCACTAAACATATTGAATTAAACAAATAACACTCCAAACTACACTATAAATGAAACCTAGAAATCGTCACCACATATTTACTTACTATATCATTATTTCACATATTTACTTATAGTCTTATAATGTGGTTTCTGTATTCAACGATTTGACCGTCAGAGTATATTCCAAGGCCACCATCTTGTAATATAGTCTAATGATATTTTTTTGTGTGATATATACCATTGTAGTCCGACAAGAAACCACAAAGCTCCCTTGTGGAACCGAGTATCATCATAGATCATGTAAGTAAATGAGAGTTAATTCTAGAAAGTTGGATGTTACTTTATGAAATACATACAATGTCATGAAGGTTAATGAAAAGAAATGTATGATTTATTACTTAAACATAAAATAAATGTCATTATAGTTGAAGTAGGAAATTGATTTAAAATAAAGTTCTTTTAATGATAGAAATAGAATAGTGGTGAAACTCATGGTTGTCAAAATCGCGATCCTAGTCGTAGAATCGTACAATCATACAATCCTAACTAGGTAAATCTATCCCGATCTTACTACGATCGTTTTTCGGTAAGCGTGGTAGAATGGTAGGATCGGATCATAAGATCGTAAAACTGATCGTAAGGTCGTAGGATCGTGGCTATCTTTTAAAACAAAATTATAATATTTTTTCATGGACTAACTAAGTAGAATACAATCTTTGAATTGTTTATCACTAAATGATATATTTTATATGTATTTTTTATGTTTTAAACAATTTATTGTTAACTGAATGGTTACGGATGAATGAAAATGTTTTTTATGTACTAAAATGCTTTTGGTTGGATCTTACGATCCGATTTGATCTTATGATCATGATCTTGAAAAGCGAAAAACAATCATATGTAAGATCTCGATTTGACAACATTGGTAAAACCTCAAAAGCTAATGTATAATTGTTTTTATGGTTTTGATCATTTTTGAAAAGAAAAACTACTTGAAGTGTTTTGAAGTTCCCAACAAGCCTAAGAAAAACAACCTTCGTCGCCATTTTCACGATTTAACATTTTTTCTCTTATTTTCTAATTTGTTAACTTCAAATTTTCATGAAAAATAGGAATCTTTGCAAATCTTTCATTGATAATGATTCTTGTAATCCGCATGGATGACAACAACCCATTCAGTGATCATGACATATGTGAGGCTAAGGGTCTCTCTTATGTATTATTCTCCATGGTAGTAAGCATTCACCGTTACTCAAATGACTAAAATGCCATTGAAAGAAAACTATATAATATTGGTCATAATTCATCATGTATATTTTAGAGATGTTCTTCGTTTTCAACCCGCCACAGATCAAACATAAAAATTGATCGAAATAAATTAATGTTCAGTTTATAGTAATGTACTTTGGTGCAAATGAAAAAAAATGGCAATTTATTTTGGTGAAAAGGTTAAAATAATGTTCATTTTTATTAACGTTTTAGAACATATACAAAAAATAAAAATGGAGATTTACGTAACTTCTTCCAAAACTGTATTAGATGAAAGTGATTTATCTTTACGAAAGCTTGAAGAACTTCATGCACAACTGCAAGAACTTAAGATTCAAGGAGAATGTATTACTACTTGTTTTTAAACCTTAAAGTTAACTAGAATCACAAAGACATATTACTAATTACTTTTTACTACTTCTAATATCCAGAGTGAGAGTAAGAGTATTAAACAAGTTTTGGACCACATGAACACTTTAAATTCACTGTGTGGCGTGCTTGTGATGGATTGTCGTGGGGTGTGCCATGTGCGAGAGGTGCATTCGCATGTGGATTCCGATTTTAGGGGGCCTCCGAATTATGGAATAAATATATAGTTATGGTGTTACTATTCCCGTAAAATGTAACTTCATATATTGTTTTGAGTAGACTTTGGATTATGTGAAAGTTATTGCTTCTGATTTGTGCAATGTTTTTTGAGAAAAATATTAATAGAAGAATTAAAAAAAACATTTTGATGAGAGTGACGTTGGGTAATCAAATCGAGTAAACGAGCTTTCACCTACAAAGTTATTCATGATCAATATTTTTTGTATATAGTTGATCAAACTATTGGTTCATTAAAGCAAATGTTTGAACAATGCAAATAATATGAAGATATTTTGGTTTTTTATTTGCAACAAAAAAGTTGAATTCACTAAATACCAATGAGTTAAAAGGTAAGTTGCAAAAAATCTTGACAATAGGTTATAAAATGGTCATATCATAGACATCAATGTTGATGGTTTATTCAACGAACTGTTATAAAAACATTTACCTATTGAAAATAGTACAACTAACAAGATACTAAATTTCTTAAAAATGATAAAAACTTATCCAATTTATTGTCTAACATATACTATTGTTGACTATTGCTATTACAGTTACATCAGCGAAAAGAAACTTTTCAAAACTAAAGTTTTTAAAATCTTATTTGCGATCAACCATGTCTCAGGAGAGATTAAACGTTTTGACTTTGATTTCAATTAAGAACAAGTTTTTTGAGAATATTGATTCTCAAAAGTGTAGTTGACGAATTTGCTTCTAATTATTAGAAAATGATTGATGTTTAGAAAATAGTAATGCATTGTCTTTATATATATATATATATATATATATATATATATATATATATATATATATATATATATATATATTAAGGGGTGTTTGTTTTATCTTTTAAAACATGTTTTAGTTTTTAGGAAAAGATAAAAAGACAAAAGATTTTTGGTAATATAGTTTGTTAGTTGTTATTAAAGAACAAATGGAGATAATATAGTTTGTTAGTTGTTATTCTAACTATTAATGTTTTGTAAAATTTCATTTGCACTAAATTAAGGTTTGTAACTTTGTTTTGTGCTATTTATCTGCAGATGAATTGGTGATTGGTCTTTCTCGTGAGCTTTCACAATAGTAGATTCAGGTACTTACATAAAAATGTTTTTCATGATACAATTTTGATTGACCCGATATCTCTACCAAATGACGGTCCAACCGGTTAATCCGACCGATTCGACCCGGATTTAAAACATTGTTTCCAAAAAACGATGCAAACCTTGTTTTTATGTATTCTTCAATCGCCGCAATCATTAGCGTCGTAAATACTCTTCGCATTTTGGTTGCGTTTTCGTCTCTGGATTCCTAATTTCCCACAGTAAGCTTTCTTCCCCCTCTTATGGCGTCCACCAGTTTCTTATCTCGTTCACTCCGTTTCGCTGCTACAAAACCCTTTTATCCATCTTCAATCCCCTCTATTTTAACTACTCCCCCAAAACAGGTTCTAAGGTTTTAAATCGCTAATTTCATCTAATTTTACTTTAATGGTGATTTCATTCTTCGTTTCTTCTGTTCATCGTTGCAGGTATCCTTTAATCGTTGTCGTTTGATATCATCGTCAATGGCTTCGGACTCGACTCAGAATGAATTGCCGTCAAATAATCCAGGGCTCCAAAGTACACCTCCTGATAAAGAAACTAATGGCTACTTCATGCAACAAACGGTACTCAATCAAATTGTTTTCTCTTGCGGATATTGAAACTTGACCTAGGGGATGAATTATGGTATGAAACCATGAAAAATATTCGTTTTCGAACTTTTATCAGCGATTATAGCGATTATCATCATGATTCGTGTTCATATAGTTTATTATGTGTTGATGATCCGTTTACTTGCTATATACAAGCCTTGGCAATCAAATGTGTTTTGAATTGATTCAAAAACCGATTTCAAGTGATTTACTGGAACTATATGAGCTCTAACATTTCGATTGACTAAAATACACCGTGTTTATGTCAACCAAATTCTCATCAAATATGCTTACTTCTCCAGATGTATCGAATTAAAGATCCAAAAGCCAGTCTTGATTTCTACTCAAGAGTCCTGGGAATGTCGTAAGTCTTCTTGTTTCATCTGCTCATTACTCTCTGTGCCCTAATTCAAATCCCCAATTCTGTATTTCCATATACAAAAATCTGAGAATCATTAATCACATTACATTATCTTGGTGTTCATTGCCTCATTTCCTAATTGCAGATTACTCAAGAGACTGGATTTTCCAGATATGAAATTTAGCTTGTACTTTATGGGCTATGAGGTAAGACACACTAAACCCTACTAAATACTAATATCTTTTTATTTTTTTTACCAAAGCTTATAAATTATAATCATTTCATCATAATCTCCTAAGGATACATCATCTGCTCCAGAAGATCCAGTTGAGAGAACTGCATGGACATTTGGTCAAAAGGCCACCATTGAGCTCACACAGTATGCAATACCTTAATTCTTGTTCTTATTTTTCTTCATTCACATTTCTTAATCTAATCATTTTTTGTAAATCATTTATAGCAATTGGGGCACTGAAAAAGATCCTAACTTTAAAGCATATCATAATGGGAACTCAGAACCTCGAGGATTTGGTATAACATGAATTTCATTTTTTTTTTTTATTTTTGTTTTTTAATTTTTATTTTGTGGTTTGTGATCTTTTCATGCAATTTAAATGTTCAGGACATATTGGTATAACAGTTGATGATACATACAAAGCATGTGAGAGATTTGCACGTCTAAATGTTGAATTTGTCAAAAAGCCTGATGATGGTAAAAAAAAGTTTTAATTTTTTTTAGTTTTGTTAAAAAAAAAAATGTAATTTTGTAGCAGCATAATTAGTAATTTTGTTGTAGGGAAAATGAAAGGAATTGCGTTTATTAAAGATCCCGATGGTTATTGGATTGAGATATTTGACACAAAAACCATTGGAAATGTAGCCAAGGCTACTGCTTCAAAAGACTAGAGGTAATTCATGACTTTAAAATTTTATTTTTTAGAGTAAATTACATTTTTGGTCCCTGAGTATAGCTGATTTTTGCAATTTTGGTCCCAAAAAGTTTTTTCTAGTGATTTTGATTCTATTCGAGGTTTTTTATAATGTTTTTGTTTCTTATTTAAAGCATCCTAATGATTTTGGTCTTGTTCCAAGTAAAATGACTATATTACCCTTTGTCTTATTTTTGTACAACTTTTTATATTTATATTTTTATTCTAAAAACCAATTGGGCCACCCCAAATATAATAGTTGTAATTAAACATTAAAGTTGATAACTAATAATTATAAACAAAATCAGAAAAATGTAACTTATTCATTTTACTTTGAAGATGGACCAAAACATTACAAAATTGCAAAAAATAATTTTGGGATCAAAATTGTAAAAGCAGCTAAAATTAGTGACTGAAAATGTTGTAACATAAAAAAGTTGGTTACAAAAAATGAAAAAGTCCGGTTTTTTTGCAGGAAGTTTTTATGGAAAGCTTGGAATAATAGTCTTTTAACACTTTGTGATCTCAAAATGTTGTAATAAAATGTGTAATTTGATGCCGAATATATTTTGAGAGGAAACATGGTGAATGTACAAGTATTGGTACATGAGGTACAAGTGTTATTGGTTTGAATTTTGTGGGGTTCGTTAAATAAACAAATTATACCATTCATACCAGCTAACCTTTTTATTAAAAGGGTCGGGTATGGAATATGGATCACCACCGATCCGTTCCGTTTATAACCCGTCACATATAAATTTTAGAATTTATATATTTATATTTTATTTTTTCTAAAATTTATTTTTAATTCCAATCGAAAGTCTAAATATAAATGGCCAAAAATTAAATTGTTTTTACATAGGATTCAAAGACTCGATTTTTAGACTTTCAGCCTTTGAATGATGATGTCATTTTATTTATATTTCATCAAACAATCACCAATTTCATTTATAATACCATAAATTCATTTATCGGACAAAAATGTTTGCAATTGTTATTTTTTATCAATGCAATCGACAGTCAAAAACCAATCAGAAGTTACTACAATAATAATTTTCATTTAATCAAAAGTCCTCGAGTACGTAATTTGTTTTCTAAATCAACATATGTTTTATTTCGTAAATATTATTTTTAAAACCTAAGTAAAATATGTTTGATTATTCGAAAGAATACGAGTTACAGGGCGGGTTTTGATATATGTGAATTCGATGTATAAAGATATGAATTTGATTATTCAAAACCTTATGGGTTACAGAACGGGTTTGAATCAGATTTTGAAATTTGTTAAAAGGGTTTGAATGAAGGTCGATTCGTTTCAAATCTGTCCTATTGTCAGATCTATTCAAAATGGTATTGTTGATTAAAAAAACATTATTGGTGAACATACATAAACAATTTTGCAATATGAATCAGTATTTTTTTTGGAGATTAAAAATTAGTGCATATCGCATTGAAAAGTGCATTTTATAATGAAAATTTTCTAAATGTTTGACCATCTTGAAGAATCATTGAAAATTTAGGTTTTTTTTAGCAACGTATTATAAAAAAAATATGATTATATTAGTCTTTCTTTTTATTAAAAAAAAACATTGAAAAGGATCACATATTTGCTAATAGTAAGATCTAAGAGATAAAATTATGGTTCTAAAAGACAATTAAATACTTGACATGACGTGAGACATGGTATAACTATCTCGAAAAACGTAAAAGACACGTTTGTTAATTGTGACACCAAATAACGTATCAAGGCGTGGAGTTTTTTTTTTTTTTTTTTTTTTTTTTTTTTTTTTTTTTTTTTTTTTTTATCAGGTATGAAACAATTGAGCTTTTGTTTACATTTTCATATTAAATGTTGATACACTTCTAAAACTTGATATATTTGATATAATTCTATAATTATATAATTTATTATTTTTTAATGTATATAAAATTATCAATGATTCGTTAAGACTTATCATGACTTGAGATTTGACCTTGCCTCCACATTACGTTTTATACGATTTAGAACTTTGGATAACAATACAACAAAATTGATTGCATACAAATTCATGGTTAATTAAATCCATATTAAATTACTCTCATTGAAATGTGGTGAAATGCCTGGATTATATAATTTGGGGGTGTTTTTGGTTGATTTGATAGATATGGTTGATTCTGATCATATAATCTAATCGGGTATACACCATTTTATTTAAATGCTTGGTTTATTTTGTTAAATAATACATGCTGTTGATTTATGATGTTTGATAGTCAATTAAAACGTATTGATGGAATTTATTCATAAGATAATTTTAAAAAATGTTTTTATATTTTGTGTTTATTAACAGTTAAGCTATATTTTTACTTTTTAAAGCAAAATATCATCTATACATTTGAGATTATTTTGATAAACAAGTCACCAATTGGTGAAAGCAAAATACAATGACTTTTTTCAAAATAACGATCAAAAATTAAGGGTTTTCTTTTTCTAATCTGAAATTGACCATTTATATAGTAATATTTTAATATTAATTTATTATCTTATTAGTTTTTTAGTGTAAACTACAATCTTATTGTATTATTTGCTTGTGACATATTATATTATCAAACTCTAATTGTTTATGCTAAGAAAGGGTTTTTGATCCAATCGATCCACCTCCATGGACCATCCGTTCCCTTTGAGGAGGTTTGTCGCCGAACACCAAAAATATAATATATTTGTATAATTTAGTAAATAAGTTTTTAATTCATAAATAACAACTATCATATGGATATGAATAAATTATATAAAAATCAAAATATTCTATGATAAAAGCATTTAAAAATGTTGTTATATAAAAAATAGGTGGATACTCGTATGTTACGTAGATATAAATTATGTAGTTATATTATTGATAAGTTATATGTTTTAAAATAATGTTATTAACTATAAAATAATAGCTCGTATGGTTAATCCTCAGAAGCCATACAAGAAAAGAGATAGCTATTATAATTTTGAAAGTTAAAGAGGTGTAGTAGTTATAGTGACAAAAAGTTGAATACAAATATACTGGAACAAACTTGATCTCAATGATATTTATACTACGGTTACAATTTAATGATTATAATTATTATTATAGTTAACTAATTTAAAAGCGAAAACTTTGGTCATTTTTAAAGTTAAAAGGTGTTTTTTCTTTCAAATACTTCAATTATTTTGCAATTTTCAATTAATAATTAAGTACCATAAAATCAAAACATGGTTGAAACTTGAAATGATCAAATTAAGTCTTTAGTTGAAAGTTAAATAATCTTATAACGTGTAATGACAAAACTAATTGATAGCTGGAAATTTAAAATTGGTTGCTAACAGTTGAAAACTGTAACCTTTATTTATGTAAAAATATTCGTAAAAAATAGTTATTAGCCTTTAAATACTTTAAATATGTTAAATTATATAAAATCCAAATGCTAAAACTTCCAAAAAAACTGTTATTACCCCTTTGACTCCAAATGCTAGAACTTCCAAAAAACTGTTAGAAATAACTTTTGAATTAGAAGATTTATGTTACATAAAAGCTAAAAGATGTTATTATCAAGGAAATTTATTTCTTGAAGTTTTTTTTTTTTTAATTCAAAGTTAAAAATTCCAAAAAGTTGGTATGCTTTAAGATAGATGTTTATATAAAACAACTTAAAGTCCGAAAACAATTAATTTCATGAAAATATGTTGCCTTTAAATACGGTCGTTTTTTTACAACCGATAAAAAAAATGATACAAGGATGCAGGCAAATGGGCCTGCCAAGGATCTTTTCAAAGCATCGTGTAATTTTTGGACCACTTAAATGTTCTTATAAAGACACTTGATCCAATTTATAAAAAATATAAGATACTTTTATTCATTTAGATAGAATAATACTTTTATTTATGTAGACCGTAATAAAAATGGATAACATCAAATCAAGAACATTTTTTCTTACGAAAACATTGGAGAATAAATTTGAACCATATATTTTTTTAAATTAAAATCAACAAATAATATTAATTTAATTAAAAAATAAGTAAAAAAATTAAAACTCTCACTAACCAACACCGCTCACCACCACCACCTGTCACTGTCATCCACCTCCACCACTCATCATCATCACCCCCACCCACCACTCCAGAGTAGGTTCTGAAAAATTAAATATTTTTAAAGGCATAAGACGAACAAGAAAAAAATGGTCCTTATTTTTATTATATTTTTTTAAATAAAAATATATAATGAATAAAATTGGGCCATGTGCAACTGCCCACTTTGCCCCCCCTTAACGCCTCCCATGCACCACCCACCACCGTCACCACAACCCGTCACCACCACCACCAACTGTCAACACCCAACCACCACCACCACCCACCTCCACTGCCCATCACTACCACCCACCCACCACCCATTATTATGACCACCACCCGCTATTACCACCAACCACCACCCATCACCACCACCAGCTACCACCACTCATCACCACCACCTATCATTACCACCACCCATCACCACCAACCACCACCACTAGCAACTTCCACCACCGACCACTACCACCTGCCACGACTACCCCCATCTACCCCCACCAAGACCACCACTACCTACCACAATTACCACCGATCACCACCCACCCATCACCCACCAAAACAACTACACACCACCACTACTACCACCCGTCTCCACCACCCATCCACCCACCACCACCTATTAACACCACCCGTCTCCTTCGTCCATCACTACCCACGACCCACTATAACCACCACCTTTACTACCACCCACCACCCTAAATGTCACCCCCACCACCTTTCACCACCACCACCACCTACAACCTACCACCACCATACATCACCACATGTCATAACTGATGGGTTTTGAGCATAACAAACAAAAACCTATGTGTGCATGCAACCCTAATTGAAGATCTATGTTTTCTCTAATTATACATACAACCTTTTAACATCAATTGAGAAACCCTAATTCTATTAGTATATTTTCGAAATCATTACTGGGGTTAAGAAAAACATACCTTAATTGTTATATGGCAATAACAATGCAAATCCTTGGTGTTGTTGAAGCTTTGAGAGCAAGCACCACAAGTGTCGTGCTTCTAATGGTTCACACCCAAACCCTAGCGACCGAGGAGCTTGAAGAGAGAGAGGAGAGAGGTAAAATTTCAGCCCTAACTTCTTTAAGAATGTATGGATGAAAGTATGAGGCTTAGGGGACTTTATATAATGTACCCAAAAACCCGAGATATGTCCCAAAACAATAAAATAACATTATCTTACTTTTGGTATTTATCTGGTTTCCTAATTATCCTCCAAGGATGATTGTGGATATTCTAGATATTCTAGATCCTCTAGAACCATGAAAAAAATGTCCAAGGCTCTAGGATGGTTCTAGAATGCCTCTTGTTCAACTATTAACAATTGCACTTTAGCTCCTACACTTTTAATTAATTCCTTTAATCCCAAAAATTAATTCCATTTAATTTCTAATTCAATATTAAATAAAATTTTCTATTTATAATTAATATATTATTCTCATAATATATTAAAAAATCATATATTCTAATTTATTAATCAAATAATAAATTCAAACTCTCTCTCCAAACGTCATCATGTCTAGTTGCTAGTTTTGGGGCAACCCCAAAAGGACTATGATACTATCAATTCAAGTATATACTAATTATAGTTATGAGTTTAGACACCTAATTCAACAGTATCCCACTTAGACGAGTCTAATAAATAAAGTTGCCAGTATTGCTTCCAAAAATGATTAGCAAATTGTAGCTCTCAAAAGTTGTTGTCGAACTCTGACCCAGTCAGATACGTATCCTAAGATAATTCCTTCCTTCTACAAGATATCTGTTAGGGGTGTCAAACCCAACAAATAAAGGGGTATAATAGACTCCAAATACACTGCTTTAATGCACTAAAAAGTAGTACAAGGCAAGCAGGGTCGAACCATAGAGACACGGGACAAAAGTCTATATCTCTTTGCGCAAGGTACTTTGATCACAAGAATGGGGGGTTTGTTTGCAAAAGTGAAATAATAAAATAACAATCAACTTGGGAACATGCAGAAAATGAAATAGATTTGTAAACAAGTTGTAAAAGTGTTTCTAGTTCCAGTTCTCAATGTTGTTGTTCAACTTGATTATGACTTGATGTAATTCAAGATTGCTATTCTAAGTTGATACTGAAAGATATTAACACGCTCTAATACCTCTCGCTTACCAAATTATCTAACCAAAATACGCTCTTTGACTAGACCTAGCTTCACCAATTTAACCTAAACACGCTCTTAGATTGTATTGAAAAATTGCATTAAGTTTTGTACAAGCTTCCCAACAATGTTCATTTCTTCTCATACGCTAAGAAGTGTGAAAACGTGTGATATATGTTTTACAATAAGTAAACTTATTGCTTGTTACCAATTATTAACTTAATAGAACGATTAGGTGCCCTAAAAGTTAACTAACTACACAAAAAGTCAATTCATGAAAGTGGCCAATCAAACACAAATCAAATATAAGGGTTCTAGTTTAAACAAAAACATAAGCACTAGAATAGAATCACAAATCAAACATCAAATCATATGCTTCAAGTCAAGAAGTCAACATGTTTTGAACAAGAACTAGAAACTAGGGTTTCTTAGCCACACATGGCTAAGAACAAATCAAACAAGAATAAAGATGGAAATAATGTGCAATTACAACTTACAAATACTAGAAATAATGTTTCCAAATGATTACTGATCAAACCCTTGCAAAAACCTTCGAAATCCCCTCTCCAAATGTGCTCTGATATGATGTGAGTGTGTGTAAAAATGGCCCTCAACCCGTAATATGAAAGATAGGAAAAACTGCCAAACGTTGGTTTTTAGGTCGAACACGGCTGTCACACCCCAAAACCACGAACGGCGGAAACGTTCAGGGGTGGAGGACGTCATGTACAGTATCACAACAGTGTAATATAATAAACAAGCAACAACATCATCCATTGCATTATAAGTAAAGTTTTAATACATGTGTGTTCTTTCATTGTAGTAAGACACAAAAAACATACAATCAAAAATAAAAGACGAGGCTTGTCTGCTCCGTCTTCTCAAAACCTGGCCTCCGTACCTGTCTACTGGTGACCTGAGAATACAAGTTATTTTGAAAGCGAGTATCAGCTTTAAAGCTGGTGAATTCATAAGTATATAAGTGTCATTGCCTTGTTTGTGAAAATCTGTTATGAAGGCCATGTAAATCGTTAAATGAAAATGTTGATGTAAGTATGAAATCCCTAGAAAAACCCTTATTTTCTATAAGTATGAAATGCAGTCTTCTACCAAGACCCGAATGTTCTATACGTATGAAGTGTAGTCTTCTACCAAGACCCGAATGTTTTGTAAGTATGAAGTGTAGTCTTCTACCAAGACCTGAATGTTCTGCTTGTAAAATGATAATTTTTCCTTTATGTTGACTAGTACTAAAAGTGCTTAGTCTAACTCATCGTTTATGTGAATGTGTCACAAAATAAAGTAAACAGGAAAAATGTAATATTGTAAGTGTTGTCACTGGGTACTAGGACCAACACAACATCGCATTAAGCGAAATGTATAACCTAATGAACATCCGAAGAGTGTCCAATTGTCCTCTGTAGCAACAGCAGGTGGGTGGAAGGGTTAGTCCCAAATCGATTTCCTAATATAAGTAGTAACCTTAGACCTCCGAAGATGGTCATCGACCACTGGTGCTAAACAGTGGGGTTCGGAATGGTAAGTCCCGTCTAGTTATCCCATTGAACCGGGATAGGAAAGACAATTTACACATTAAGTACTAATAAATCATCTTCATAGTCCTATGTACAAGTATTCATGTATGTGTGTCCATGTAACAGGTACGTATATGTAAACATATTCATGTATCAGGTAAACCTCTGTAAGTACTCATGTATCAGATAATGTACTAGTATAGACTCATGAATGAACTGACTCTTGTGTGATTCCTTGTAATAGAGGTAATGTTTGATATCTTCAAATTATCCCTATGATAATCTACTGTAATATAATTAATTGACCATGTAATTTTACCCATTCTTACTAGTATCAGATAATGTACTAGTATAGACTCATGTATCAGATAATGTACTAGTATAGACTCATGAATGAACTGACTCTTGTGTGATTCCTTGTAATAGAGGTAATGTTTGATATCTTCAAATTATCCCTATGATAATCTACTGTAATATAATTAATTGACCATGTAATTTTACCCATTCTTACTACTCAAGGGTATGGGAAAACCAAATGAAAGATGCAAACTATAACATCAGTACATATATAAGAATATAAGTGTATATGCATAGTTTAGTTCAAGAATGACTAATGTTTTCTGTAAGACATCTTATGGGTTTTGAACAATAATTAGCAATGACTTGATGTCATTTTAATAAACATTTCAAAGGTAAAACATTTGGTAACAATGTGCTTTTAAGATGTAAAACCATTTCATGCATCACATTTTGTAGCATGTGAAATCTGTTAACTGACAAACACAGTTATAAAATACATATCAATGATTTAATAACATGTTTGTTTCTACTTGTATTCCCCCCCCCCCCATTAAAGCATTTAAAATCATTTAAAACATTGATTAGGGGTATGAACTCACCTGTAGTTGGTGATTGGAATGATCTGAACGGTATAGGATGGCTAGGTGTCAAGCGAGGACTTGTGCACACACTACGATCCTAATGAACATATAATCACACATATATGTACTCAATTAGACTCAAAAGACTAATTGATAATGTTTAAGACATCCTAGACATAGATAACACTTTATATAAGTGTTTTAAGCCGTAAGGACTTTATCTAAGCTATTGTGGGACAGGGTACTTGAGTTTAGGGTTTCCAAAGGACCCTACATGAGAGTTTACTCTCCTTAAACCATCACACATGGAGTTTACGGTTGTAAACTCTTGAGTTTACGGCCGTAAACTCCCAAACATGTGTGTTTGGTGTGTTTTGAAGTCCCAAATGCTTTCTAGAATTATTCTTAGTGGCTAATTCCTTGGAAGGGTTTAAGGTCTAGAAGTACTCCAATTAGGAGTTTACGTCCTCAAGGCCATTTCCCCTTGGAGTTTACGGCTGTAAACTCCGTTGGGGTGTTTCCTTTGTTGCTTTCAAGCCTATTGCACTTGTGGGATATGTTCTAGACTTTTATTCCTAGCATATGAAGGCATTAGGCACACCTTAGTGCCCGTTTTAGGAGTTTACGGCCCAAGAACCATGTCTTGGCCGTAAACTCACGTGGTTAAGTGATTTTGGTGTGGTTTGGTCCTTCCATTAAGTGGGTACAATTTCTTGTAAAGGTCTAGGGCTTTAGGTGTCATGAAAACACCCTTTATGCCCATTTATATGGATTTTACGGCCTAAGCTTCACTTGGGCCGTAAACTCACTTTTATTTGTGTCATTTGATGTGTTTAAGACCTTAAACTACTTGGGAAAATAACCTAGATGCAAGCCTTAAAGTCCTTAAGTCCTCAAATCACCATTTAGTGTTAGGAAATGGAGTTTACGGCCTAAGAGAGTTCTGGGCCGTAAACTCCCAATCTTGGGTGGATTTGTGTGTGTTTTCTTGTCCCTAACATGCATGCCTAATGGTCTAAGGCTTTATCATAGCACAAGTGTCGGTTTTGGCTTCGTTTCGGGAGTTTACCGCCCAAGAACACCTTGGGGGGGGGGGTAAACTCCTAGATCTAATGATTTAGCCATCTAAATCATGTTATAAGCATCTAATATGTATTCTAACACTACTAGAAAGAGTTACTCACAATCTGGGATAAAAACCCGAAGATCTGTCAGAGAGAAAATGGCTTTTCTCTAGTTGGAATTGTGAATAATGAATTAATTTAATTCAGAAAACTATTTATAGTCCTGAAATATTTTGACAGAAAATATTTTTATTCTCGAACTTGGACTGTAACATTATGAAACTTGAAATGTTCAAATTTCACAAACCCAGGAGCATCCACTCTCCTGATATCTTCTAAAGTGTAAACCCTAATGTACACAAACTTGTTCGGAAAAGTTTGAAAATCACTGAAATTGGATTGGCTTCTATTGAATAGATATTGTTCGTACAAATGGAAATTTCGGGTTGTGACATCATCCTCCCGTTAGAAGGAATTTCGTCCCGAAATTAGAATGTAAGCAAATAAGAAATTACAAATAACTAAGCAAAAAGGTGAGGGTATTTCAGTTTCATCTGATCCTCACGTTCCCAAGTGAATTCCGGTCCACGCTTTGCGTTCCAGCGCACCTTCACTATCGGGATATGGCTCTGCTTTGTTTGCTTGACCTCTCGGTCCATGATCTCTACTGGTTCCTCCACGAAGTTGAGGCTCTCGTTGACCTCGATCTCGTCGAGTGGAATAACAAGAGTCTCGTCGGATAGGCACTTTTTCAAGTTTGACACGTGGAAGGTAGGATGTACGTTAGTGAGTTCGTTCGGTAGATTGAGCTTGTAAGCCACAGGGCCGATTCTTGCGAGAATCTCGAAAGGCCCTATGTATCTTGGATTGAGCTTCCCATGCCTTCCAAAGCGTATTAAGCCCTTCCAGGGTGAGACCTTCAGTAGGACTCGGTCACCCACCTGGAACTCCAATGGTTTCCTACGCTTGTCGGCGTAGCTTTTCTGTCGGTCTCTAGAGGCTTTTAATCGTTCATGAATTTGAACGATCTTCTCTGTCGTTTCCTGAATGATCTCCAGACCCGTGAGAGTGCTTTCGGGAACTCATCCCTTAGCTAACTGGGTATCACCCACTTCAGCCCAGCACAGAGGGGATCTACACTTTCGGCCATAGAGGGCCTCGAATGGAGCTGCCTTTATGCTCGTGTGATAACTGTTGTTGTAGGAGAATTTGACAAGGGGTAAATGAGTATCCCAAGCTTTTCCAAAGTCTATCACACAGGCGCGCAACATATCTTCTAAGGTTTGGATAGTTCTCTCACTTTACCCGTCGGTCTGTGGATGGTAGGCTGTACTCATGTCCAGCCTAGTTCCTAGGGAACTTTGTAATGACTGCCAGAACCTCGAAGTGAATCTACTATCTAGGTCTGAGATGATAGATAAAGGAACACCGTGCAGTCTTACAATCTCCCTAATGTAAGTTCTGGTAAGTTTCTCCATCTTGTCTGTTTCCTTGATCGGTAGGAAGTGTGCAGACTTGGTCAGTCTATCGACGATGACCCATATGGAATCAAGTCCACCCGTCGTCTTGGGCAACTTGGTTATGAAGTCCATAGTGATCCGCTCCCACTTCCATTCTGGTATCTCCGATTGTTGTAGAAGACCGGAGGGTTTCTGGTATTCGACCTTGACCTTTGCGCAAGTAAGGCATTTACTCACGAAGGTAGCAATATCTGCTTTCATGTTAGGCCACCAGTATAGCTTTTTAAGATCCAGATACATCTTATCTGAACCCGGATGGACGGAATAACAAGTGTTGTGAGCTTCAGTCATGACCAAGTCTCTGAAGCCACCGTGTTTCGGTGTCCAGATCCTATCCATGAGGTATAAGGCTCCGCCACCCTTGACTTCCAAGTTCTTATCCATCCCTCTAAGGGATTCACCAGTCACGTTTTCAGGTTTCAAAGCGTCGAGCTGAGCCTCCTTTATTTGTGTGGACAAGTGTGAATGGATAGTTAGAGTCAAAGATTTGACTCTACGACCAATATATTCTTTCCGACTTAGGGCGTCGGCTACTACATTGGCTTTACCCGGATGATAACGAATTTCACATTCGTAATCACTAAGTAGCTCGACCCACCGTCGTTGTCTCATGTTGAGCTCTTTCTGGTCGAAAATGTGCTGTAGACTCTTATGGTCTCTAAAGATCGTGCTTTTTGTATCGTATAGGTAATGTCGCCAGATCTTCAGAGCAAACACAACTGCTCCTAGCTCGAGGTCGTGGGTTGTGTAGTTAACCTCATGTGTCTTCAGCTGTCTCGAGGCATAGGCGATGACTTTACCTCGCTACATCAGAACACATCCGAGCCCTTGATTGGATGCATCACAATAGACAATGAAGTCTTCTATTCCTTCGGGAAGGGATAGTATCGAGGCGGTGCACAAGGCTCGCTTGAGTGTTTGGAACGCTCTCTCCTGTTTCTCCTCCCAGTCGAAGGCCACACCTTTCTGGGTCAGGGTTGTAAGAGGTTTCGCTATGCTGGAGAAGTTCTGAATGAACCTGCGATAGTAGCCAGCTAGACCTAGAAATTGACGAATTTCAGTAGGTGTCTTTGGTGCTGACCAGTTCTCGATGGCCTTAATTTTGGAAGGGTCCACGTGTATACCTTCTTCGCTAACCACATGGCCCAAAAATTCGACTCGCCGAATCCAAAATTCGCACTTCGAGAACTTTGCGTAGAGCTTCTCCGCTCGCAATGTTTCTAAGATTTTACGGAGATGTTGACCATGCTCCTCCTTACTTCGAGAGTAGATGAGTATGTCATCAATGAAGACGATGACGAACTGATCCAAGTAAGGACGACACACCCTATTCATCAGATCCATGAATACTGCGGGCGCGTTAGTTAATCCGAATGGCATCACCACAAACTCGTAGTGCCCATAACGAGTTCGGAAGGCTGTCTTGGGAACATCTTCCTCTAACACTTGTAGTTGGTGGTATCCGGATCATAGATCTATCTTCGAGAAGTAGTTGGCTCCTTGAAGTTGATCAAATAAATCATCAATGCGGGGCAAGGGATAACGATTTTTAATGGTAAGTTTGTTGAGTTCTCTATAGTCGATGCACATGCGAAACGATCCATCTTTCTTCTTGACGAACAAGACCGGTGCTCCCCATGGCGAGAAGCTTGGTCGAATGAATCCCTTCTTGAGAAGTTCGTTAAGTTGACTGGAAAGTTCCTGCATTTCAGCCGGTGCCAGACGATAAGGAGATTTGGCTACGGGGGTAACCCCTGGCACTAAGTCGATTCTGAATTCGACTTGGCATTGTGGTGGTAAACCAGGGAGTTCTTCTGGGAATATGTCGGGAAAGTCGCGTACTTCTGGGATTTTCTGGATGTCTTTCTGTTCTTGGCTGGTATCGACGACGTGTGCTAGGAATGCATGATATTCCTTTCGCAAGCACTTCTGGGCTTGAATGCACGAAATGATGCGAAGGATTGTACTAGGTTTGTCGCCGTAGATAATTAAAGTTTCGTTGTTAGGAAGGTTAAGACGAATTGCTTTTTCGAAGCACATAATGTCGGCACGCAGAAGACTCAACCAATCCATACCGATGATAACGTCGAAACATTTAATGGTAACTGGCATGAGATCTATCTTGAAAGTATGGCTATCTAAAGTTAAGGTACAACCTACGTATATGTAGTTTGTACTCTTTGTTTTCCCGTTAGCCATTTCTACTGTGAATGAATTATCTAATGCACATGGTTTTTGTTTAAGCAGGTGTGCAAATTTGTGACTTACAAAACTTTTCTCGGCTCCACTATCGAAAAGTATGCAAGCATATGAGTTATCGAGGAGGAACGTACCAGTAACTATCGTAGGATCAGCTACTGCTTCCTCGTGGCCTAGGGCCATAACTCTTCCCACTCCTCCAGCCATCCCTGCTTTAGGGCAGTTCCTTTTGTAGTGGCCCACTTCGCCACATCCGTAGCAAGCTTGGCCCATACCGGCGTTAGGAATCTGGGCAGCTTGAGCTGTTGGAGTTTTGCAGAAGCGGACGGTGTGTCCCTTCTTGTTGCAGTTAGAGCACTGCATCTCCCTGCAAGGTCCGTGGTGATGGAAGTTGCACTTGGTGCACTTCGGGAGAGTCCCAGCATATGTTTTTGCTGGTAAGAGGTTCGCAGGGGCAACAGGGGTCACTGTGGCAGCATTGATCGCCACTAGTTGTTGCTTATTGGAGGATCCTTGCGGAGCCCCTCTTTTCCTCTTATTCCACCCCTTCTTGTGGTAGTCGGGGTTGGACTTCTGTGGTACAGGTGTAGGGATTGTTGTGTTCTGAGGTTTTCGGTGATCGATGAGGGATTGTGCTAGTTCCTTGGCGCTATCAAAGGTAATAGGCCTGAAAGCGATCACACTTGACTGGATCTGGGGCGACAGTCCCCAGATATATCTCTCGATCTTTTTGCTCTGGAGAGCAACCATGTCGGGGCATAAGTTTGCCAAATCACAAAACCTATTTGTGTAGGTAGTGATGTCGGATCCAACCATTTGTAGACCCCAGAATTCTTGCTCGAGCTTTTTTATTTCACCTCGAGGACAGTATTCCTTCATCAGCATTTCCTTCAACTTTTCCCAGCCGATGGAATACGCCACCACCAAAGTTAAATAGTTAACATGGCTGTTCCACCATGTTAGTGCTCGGTCAGAGAAGGTACAAGCTGCAAACTTGACCTTGCTGCCCTCCTGACAATCACAGATTTCAAAGACGGAGTCCATCTTTTCAATCCATTGTCTCAACACCATAACACCCCCAGTTCCATTGAAGCTGCGGGGTTTGGCGTTAGTGAAATCCTTGTAGGTGCATTCCCGAGGGTGTCTATGGCTTTCGCCGTGATTCGAGGGTGGTGCACATGTTCCTGATCCACTAGGGGCAGGAACGTTGATTGCTGACACAGCAGCTACAACTGCTGCTGTGAAAGCTGCCTGGAACATAGTGGCATCAAAAGGATTTGCTGGTTGAAGAGGTACAGGTGGTGGTATTGGTGCTGCGTTGTTTGGGTTCCTCCTTGGATTCCTGCGTGGCGGCATCTTTAACTATACGTTTAAAAGATGACGACATGGATAAGAATAAATTATAAATGAATATGTCTCATGGACTAAATCCCCATAGTCCAACAACAGAAAGAATAGCATGACTAAATGAAGAAGATAGCATTTGGATAACAATTTCCATAAGATGAGATATCTGTCAATAATACTGGAATTACAGATGTAACAAGTTCGGGAAAAATGGCCTACAAGTAGGCCTTACATCAACCAAGATGGAAAATTTTGACAGAATTTAGATCAAGACCTAACATGTCTAAGATTTATATAGATAGGAAATTAGACCAAAGTTTTACATAAACTAGGTTATATCCAAAAGATGAGTCGACGAGATTCTATCGGCGACGAGAACTACTTGCATGAGTCCTCGATCCCGACAGTAGACGTTCAATGTCCCTTATACGCCTGTCCGACCTTGCTTGCTGAGCTCGGAGTTCCCTAACCTCCGCTTGGGTTTCAGCAAGTTCCCTTTGCAGATTTGCATTGCGGACCAGAGTCCTTTCATGAGCAGACTCTAGTTGGCGAATGTGGACAGTGTTAACACCAGAGTTGGCGTCAACTTCCAAAACTTGATTGATAGCCGCCTGAGCTATTATCGAGTTCCGAGACATCCTACGCACCATGATTGGTAGGACTCTATCAGCAGAACCTCCTTCAGTGAGGTTGTAGAAACTTCGGTCGCCATTGTAGGGAATGGGCTGACCTTGTTCCTGACTCCATTCAGTCAAGTTAATGGCCCACAAGGGTGTGGGTCCTTGAAACACAGGGCGAGGGTTCAGGTTTGGGTTTTGAGCAGCTGGGGGTAGGTTGTTGACTTTTGGCTCCGAGTCAGAACTATCGGAAAAGCCCTCAGCATGGTGATCATCCAAAGGGATTGGGTGATCATCTTCTGGCTCTGCCTCTAGCCAACCAGCATTGCCTTGGTTCGGGAAGTACGGATCGCCATGGTGAAATCCCGCAGTTTTAATCTACGCGAGAAAAGGGATATAAGAAATAGCTAAGATAGACGAACTACTAAGATAATTATAGTAAAATCAAATACCCATATGGTATTCCTTTATGGTTGTGTTGGTAAGTTTTTAGACTTGTTGCCATATCACAACCATTCTTGGGCATATTCTAATCACTCCTCGGACCAGCATAGTTGATCAGGTTATGCCATTCCCAAGACTGACTATATATCCCCAGGCTTACTTGTGATATTCAACAATCGTAATACTTTTGTTCTTGTCGTTGTGACACTGATTTTAGTATGAATGCAGGCACGTATACTTACTTAAATATTTTATTATTTAAAAGTATAACTCTGAGACAGAGTGTTTTAATCCCATGTATTTATAGCTAGTATATCTTTTATGGGTTGATATACTATATTCACTATAAACAATGCTCTGATACCAATCTGTCACACCCCAAAACCACGAACGGCGGAAACGTTCAGGGGTGGATGACGTCATGTACATTATCACAACAGTGTAATATAATAAACAAGCAACAAAATCATCCATTGCATTATAAGTAAAGTTTTAATACATGTGTGTTCTTTCATTGTAGTAAGACACAAAAAATATACAATCAAAAATAAAAGACGAGGCTTGTCTGCTCCGTCTTCTCAAAACCTGGCCTCCGTACCTGTCTACTGGTGACCTGAGAATACAAGTTATTTTGAAAGCGAGTATCAGCTTTAAAGCTGGTGAATTCATAAGTATATAAGTGTCATTGGCTTGTTTGTGAAAATCTATTATGAAGGCCATGTAAATCGTTAAATGAAAATGTTGATGTAAGTATGAAATCCCTAGAAAAACCCTTATTTTCTATAAGTATGAAATGCAGTCTTCTACCAAGACCCGAATGTTCTATACGTATGAAGTGTAGTCTTCTACCAAGACCCGAATGTTTTGTAAGTATGAAGTGTAGTCTTCTACCAAGACCTGAATGTTCTGCTTGTAAAATGATAGTTTTTCCTTTATGTTGACTAGTACTAAAAGTGCTTAGTCTAACTCATCGTTTATGTGAATGTGTCACAAAATAAAGTAAACAGGAAAAATGTAATATTGTAAGTGTTGTCACTGGGTACTAGGACCAACACAACATCGCATTAAGCGAAATGTATAACCTAATGAACATCCGAAGAGTGTCCAATTGTCCTCTGTAGCAGCAGCAGGTGGGTGGAAGGGTTAGTCCCAAATCGATTTCCTAATATAAGTAGTAACCTTAGACCTCCGAAGATGGTCATCGACCACTGGTGCTAAACAGTGGGGTTCGGAATGGTAAGTCCCGTCTAGTTATACCATTGAACCGGGATAGGAAAGACAATTTACACAGTAAGTACTAATAAATCATCTTCATAGTCCTACGTACAAGTATTCATGTATGTGTGTCCATGTAACAGGTACGTATATGTAAACATATTCATGTATCAGGTAAACCTCTGTAAGTACTCATGTATCAGATAATGTACTAGTATAGACTCATGAATGAACTGACTCTTGTGTGATTCCTTGTAATAGAGGTAATGTTTGATATCTTCAAATTATCCCTATGATAATCTACTATAATATAATTAATTGACCATGTAATTTTACCCATTCTTACTACTCAAGGGTATGGGAAAACCAAATGAAAGATGCAAACTATATCATCAGTACATATATAAGAATATAAGTGTATATGCATAGTTTAGTTCAAGAATGACTAATGGTTTCTGTAAGATATCTTATGGGTTTTGAACAATAATTAGCAATGACTTGATGTCATTTTAATAAACATTTCAAAGGTAAAACATTTGGTAACAATGTGTTTTTAAGATGTAAAACCATTTCATGCATCACATTTTGTAGCATGTGAAATCTGTTAACCGACAAACACAGTTATAAAATACATATCAATGATTTAATAACATGTTTGTTTCTACTTGTATTCCCCCCCCCCCATTAAAGCATTTAAAATCATTTAAAACATTGATTAGGGGTATGAACTCACCTGTAGTTGGTGATTGGAATGATCTGAACGGTATAGGATGGCTAGGTGTCAAGCGAGGACTCGTGCACACACTACGATCCTAATGAACATATAATCACACATACATGTACTCAATTAGACTCAAAAGACTAATTGATAATGTTTAAGACATCCTAGACATAGATAACACTTTATATAAGTGTTTTAAGCCGTAAGGACTTTATCTAAGCTATTGTGGGACAGGGTACTTGAGTTTAGGGTTTCCAAAGGACCCTACATGAGAGTTTACTCTCCTTAAACCATCACACATGGAGTTTACGGTTGTAAACTATTGAGTTTACGGCCGTAAACTCCCAAACATGTGTGTTTGGTGTGTTTTGAAGTCCCAAATGCTTTCTAGAATTATTCTAACTTAGTGGCTAATTCCTTGGAAGGGTTTAAGGTCTAGAAGTACTCCAATTAGGAGTTTACGGTCTCAAGGCCATTTCCCCTTGGATTTTACGGCCGTAAACTCCGTTGGGGTGTTTCCTTTGTTGCTTTCAAGCCTCTTGCACTTGTGGGATATGTTCTAGACTTTTATTCCTAGCATATGAAAGCATTAGGCACACCTTAGTGCCTTTTTAGGAGTTTACGGCCCAAGAACCATGTCTTGGCCGTAAACTCACTTGGTTAAGTGATTTTGGTGTGGTTTGGTCCTTCCATTAAGTGGGTACAATTTCTTGTAAAGGTCTAGGGCTTTAGGTGTCATGAAAACACCCTTTTTGCCCATTTATATGGAGTTTACGGCCTAAGCTTCACTTGGGCCGTAAAATCACTTTTATTTGTGTCATTTGATGTGTTTAAGACCTTAAACTACTTGGGAAAATAACCTAGATGCAAGCCTTAAAGTCCTTAAGTCCTCAAATCACCATTTAGTGTTAGGAAATGGAGTTTACGGCCTAAGAGATTTCTGGGCCGTAAACTCCCAATCTTGGGTGGATTTGTGTGTGTTTTCTTGTCCCTAACATGCATACCTAATGGTCTAAGGATTTATCATAGCACAAGTGTTGGTTTTGGCTTCGTTTCGGGAGTTTACCGCCCAAGAACACCTTGGGGGGGGGGGGGGGGGTAAACTCCTAGATCTAATGATTTAGCCATCGAAATCATGTTATAAGCATCTAATATGTATTCTAACACTACTAGAAAGAGTTACTCACAATTTGGGATAAAAACCCGAAGATCTGTCAGAGAGAAAATGGCTTTTCTCTAGTTGGAATTGTGAATAATGAATTAATTTAATTCAGAAAACTATTTATAGTCCTGAAATATTTTGACAGAAAATATTTTTATTCTCGAACTTGGACTGTAACATTATGAAACTTGAAATGTTCAAATTTCACAAACCCAGGAGCATCCACTCTCCTGATATCTCCTAAAGTGTAAACCCTAATGTACACAAACGTGTTCGGAAAAGTTTGAAAATCACTGAAATTGGATTGGCTTCTATTGAATAGATATTGTTCGTATAAATGGAAATTTCGGGTTGTCACAACGGCCCCTGTTGATTTGCACTAAACTAACACGGCCCGTGTTGAGCATGGTCAACAACTCCCATTTTGGTCAACACGACTCGTGTTAAAATAGGCTAAACTGACACGACCCGTGTTTAGCATGGTCAACAACTCCCATTTTGGTCAAAACGGGCCGTGTTGATTTTGCAGTGTAAATGCAACACGGCCCGTGTACCCCTCTGACTCTGAATCCAAACTTGATTTTTCCAACTTTTTCGTTTTTCGCCCGATAATCCCGAAATCTTCACCAATGCTTCCTGGTACCTCCCAAAGCGCATTCCAAGCTCTGATTTACCTGAAAAAGACATGAAAGTGTGGAAATAAGGTTGTTCTAGAGACTAACATGAATATGATGAAATGAAAGAAAAAGTAAGAACAATTATGCTAAATATATGCATAAAATGGGGTTAAAAGATGTGCAGAAAGGTGCAGAAAATGCACCTAATAAATCTCCCCAAACTTAGACCTTTCTAGTCCTTAAGAAAGAATAAGAATCGGACGAAACAAAACAATTCCTAGATGGCAAAAAGAAACACAGAGCAAAAAGGGACAGAATGATCATAAAAGGCTAGGAATGAATGCATGCAATGAAAACCATGAAAAAGAAAAATATGTACAAAAGAACTAAAGAAACAAAATGAACCAAAGAGACATTTAAGAAAACAAGTCATTTATCTATATAAGTACGATCAGACTTTACATCAATGTGGCTCCAGTCATTAATACATAGGCAACCATCCTGCATTCTTCCACATATCACAAACTCCCAAAGTGAAGAAGACCCGAAACGGTGTAACCCAATAATCCAACCATAGTTTTATTTAAACTTCATACCTTAATTAGCTTTTGCGAGCGAAAATAATATGGTTCGGGATCTCATGTCCTTAAGACTAGATGGTCAAGAATCAGAATCGATGCATCCTTAAGAACCTGTCACGGCGAATCAGCTTTCGCTGAAACAGTGAGCCCACCCGAAGGGGCCCAACTCCTATGCTTTCACTTTTTCAAGAGCCACAAGTATCATATCACACTGTTCTTCATTCGCCAGATTTGACTTTGAGATGACTTTGATTTTGATTGAACTTGTATTTGTATCTTCATTTTGAGTTTTGAATTCTTCAATCAACTTTTGAATTTATGAAAGTTTCTTCGATTAAGTGCTTGAACTTTTTTTTATTTGGGTACTGGATATGACAATTGTACCCATTCTTCTTTCTTGACTGTGTGGATCTGATACTTAAGCTCTCTGTTACCGCGAGGGTAACGCGTGTCAACAAATAGGTCTGTGTTCTGTGGGTCCAGAGTTGCCGATAAAGATTCTTTTTAAACATTCAGAAGCAAATAATCCTAAAGCTATTATTACTGCCCGCAAAAACGTTTCAGTATGCCATTTTTATTATTATCTAAGGCTGAGGTCTCGAATTACGGTGTTTGGGTCCCCTAGTTATGACAACTGATTCTACACTTCCGTTAATTATCCGACCGCTTTAGGTATTTGGTTTTCCATTTGATTTCTCGTTTTTCCACTTCATGGAGCTATCGTATGTAAAGATTGTCTCATCTGAAATTAAATCTTTTTTTAACGAAATGCATGAAAATGAAAATGCATGGAGATGTTTTATTTTTATTTATTTATTTATTTTTTTGAAATTTAATGCATGGAGGTGATCCTAATGTACAACTCTACCCCTCCCCAAGCTTGAATATAAGCATCGTCCCCGATGCTTGGAGAGGGCGGAACAACTTATCTAATCACCGGAAGGTGGTGGAGGATGGTAGTCGGGTTGGGTAAGAGTCTAAAATAGTTACAAGTGCACACATATTGAATTTTAAAGAAAATATGAACGATTAAAGATATGGAAAGAATTTATTGAATCGTTCTTGGAGCCTTGTAGTTGTTGGTGAGAACCTCCTCTTCAACCTCCCCAAGCTATCCGTGAAATATTTTTGGAGCCCGAGAGTCATTTTCTAGGAAAAAACAAGTTTAAAACCATTTGGTACATTAAAATTCTGAAATTTACCATTGACTAGAAAGTTTTAAAAGAAAGGACAAAATTACCCCCGGGTTGCCTCCCGGTTAGCCGCCCTTTTTTAAAGTCGTTGGCTCGACATGACCCCTAAATATGCATCAATCTAAGTATGTGGGGCTCTCCAACTTAGTAAACGTTTCGCCACCTCCTTCAATGGAAAAGTTATCTTGTACTTGACTCTCTTTTTGCGTGGGAACCGTGTTGGACTTAGACCCTTAATGACAACAATCGTCCACCCAACCCCTTTCTTGTACTTGTTCGGTAAGGTGGTCAAATCTTCCTTCTTTGATAGGGCGGTTGATTTGATGACCGGTTGGGTGTCTTCCTTCTTGAGGTACATATCCTTTGATGGGTCTAGCAAATTTAATGTTTTCGACTCTTGTGGTTGGTCTACCGGTGAAAGGAGTTTCTCATTGGTAGTGGGTGGCCCAGCCTCTTTTTTGTCAACTTCTAACACATCCTCTATAGTTTCCTTGACATCCTCCTCCACTTTTATTTCTTCCTCTTCTTCCTCGTCTTTAAATTGCAATCTTGGTTCATCGACAATTTTCCTATCGTTCAAGGTAACAGTAGAAACGATAGGCCTTGGGTCTTCTTCAATCTACGATGGTAATTTACTCCGAGCTTCCATGTTACTCACATATTGAGTAAGTTTTGCAATTTGTTTCTCTAAGCTTTTGAGGCTAGCTTTGGTCGTTTCTTGGAAGATTTGGGTAGTAGTGGCAATGCTTTTGACAATGTCTTCCAAGGACATGCTCAAAGTTTCACTTTGTTGGGGAGGTGGATGATATGGTTGTTGGAACTATGGAGTTATTTGGTATTGGTCATTTTCCCAAGCTTGGTATGGGTTTTGGCATTGGTTATTTCCCCAAGCTTGGTTGCTTTCCCACCATTGACCATGTTGAGGTTGATCATAACTCCATTGGTTTGACCAGTAGTAGTTTCTCCTTTCCTGCACTTCTTCCCATTCCCCTTGTAAATATGGACACATGTTGGCATGATGTCCATTTTGAGTACAAAAATCACAAGGAATAGGTGTAGGTTGTGGACTTTGGTCATTTCTAATCATCATAACTAACTGAGCTAGCTCAGAAAGTTGGTCCTCAATGTAAGGAGTATCCATTTCTGAACGACAATTTTTGTTTTGTTTTTTTTATAGAGATGTACCTACTCCCAAAAATCTTGGCATAAACAATTAGTAACACCGTGTCCCCGACAACGACACCAATTTGTTAGGCGTGTCAAACCCGACAAATAAAGGTGTACAATAGACTCCAAATACACTGCTTTAATGCACTAAAAAGTAGTACAAGGCAAGCAGGGTCGAACCACAGAGACACGGGACAAAAGTCTATACCTCTTTGCGCAAGGTACTTTGATCACAAGAAGGCGGGTTTGTTTGCAAAAGTAAAATAATAAAATAACAATCAACTTGGGAACATGCAGAAAATGAAATATATTTGTAAACAAGTTGTAAAAGTGTTTCTAATTCCAGTTCTCAATGTTGTTGTTCAACTTGATTATGACTTGATGTAATTCAAGATTGCTATTCTAAGTTGATACTGGAAGATATTAACACGCTCTAATACCTCTCGCTTGCCAAATTATCTAACCAAAATACGCTCTTTGACTAGACCTAGCTTCACTAATTCAACCTAAACACGCTCTTAGATTGTATTGAAAAACTGCATTAAGTTTTGTACAAGCTTCCCAACAATGTTTATTTCTTCTCATACGCTAGGAAGTTTGAAAACATGTGATATATGTTTTACAATAAGTAAACTTAATGTTTGTTACCAATTATTAACTTAATAGAACGATTAGGTGCCCTAAAAGTTAACTAACTGCACAAAAATTCAATTCATGAAAGTGGCCAATCAAACACAAATCAAATTTAAGGGTTCTAGTTAAAAAAAAAACATAATCACTAGAATAGAATCACAAATCAAACATCAAATCATATGCTTCAAGTCAAGCAATCAACATGTTTTGAACAAGAACTAGAAACTAGGGTTTCTTAGCCACACATGGCTAAGAACAAATCAAAAAAGAATAAAGATGGAAATAATGTGCAATTGCAACTTACAAATAATAGAAATAATGTTTCCAAATGATTACTGATCAAACCCTTGCAAAAACCTTCAAAATCCCCTCTCCAAATATGCTCTGATATGATATGTGTGTGTGTGTGTGTGTGTAAAAATGGCCCTCAACCTGTAATATGAAAGATAGGAAAAACTACCAAACGTTGGTTTTTGGGTCGAACACGGCCCATGTTGATTTGCATTAAACTGACACGGCCCGTGTTGATTTTGCAGTGTAAATCCAACACGGCTCGTGTACCCCTCTGACTCCGAATCCAAACTTGATTTTTCTAACTATTTCGTTCTTCGCCCGGTCATCCCGAAATCTTCACCAATGATTCCTGGTACCTCCCAAAGCGCATTCCAAGCTCCAGTTTACCCGAAAAAGACATTAAAGTGTGCAAATAAGATTGTTCTAGAGACGAACATGAATATGATGAAATGCAAGAAAAAGAAAGAACAATTATGCTAAATATATGCATAAAAGGGGGTTAAAAGATGTGCAAAAAGGTGCACAAAATGCACCTAACAATATCGTATAGAAATGAGACATAGATTATAATCAATCTCATTGCCCAAGTTTTTGTTTCCTGATTTATGATTTATGACGACTGAAATTAGACTACCAAAATAAGACATTAATTCAGTCCAGGCTTACCCAAGCGCTTTAGATGCCAACATCAAATCATTGAGGGGGCCAAAGATATCGCTTTTCCCGTTAGGACAAAAGGAAAGGATAAACTTTGACTCATATGCTTGCACTATTTACTCATCAAATCATGCACAACAATACGTTTTATAACATTAAGTTACTGATGCGTTTACGCATTATCAATGCACAACTGACTCGTAAACAACAACTCATATATCTTTGTTTCAAGAATATAAGATATTATCATCTCAATATTACTCGTGATAAAATCCATGAAGTAATTCTCTGAGCGTGGGTTTATCTAATACTCAAAATCCCTATTTTGTAAGTACTCATGAATGTTGCAGCAAACCATTGCTATGTCTAAACTCGTAGACATTCTACAATCCAATTCATGATAGTCTTAATTCGCTACTTACTTCCAAAAGTATGATTGACTGTGGGGTTTTAAATAATCCAATTATTTGAAAGTAAAACATGCAAAGTGAAACATAAGAATAACCTAATTAACTATGGTCTCAAGACTATTAAATATAAATAAAACTCTTATTATTTAATCACCATATTAGTTAGACTTTATTCATTGTATAATGTTTCAAGTAATCAACTAAACACTTGAATTAAACATCATTCATGCCATGTTATAAACATGCATACTATGTTTCTCTATGGTCCTTCCTTTGTGAGCATATCGATTTGACATTATTCCAATGATTCTCATTTCACAATTCCAAATTCTTGTCACTACTAAAAGTGTTAGAATTCCAAATTTACATGCAAATATCCTTTTGTGATGTCAAGGCTCGAAAGTCAAAGAGACTCTGCCAACAATATTACAAAATGTTTCATCGAAACTTTGTTAAGTAAAATAATTCTATGGTAACGAAGTCTCAAATTCAAGATACACTCCTTGAACATCTTCGTTGCATTAAAGTTCCTAACTCACATGTAGATTTTATCATCAACTTCCATTATGGAAACATTTCCATATTCCCATATGACCATCAATTTTGATCAAGAATCATCCAAATCTAAAACATGTCACTATGGTCCTTCCAACCAATACTATACTTCCAACTGTTCACAAGCAACCATACCTTTGGTATAACCTCAAAATGTCCTTCACAGTTGTTCAACAACTTTAGTCACATCCAATTCTAGTTCTTTTTCCTTTTCAATGCCAAAGGCATTTGGAAAAATCGGAGTATGTGAATATTATAGCACATGTAATCATTCCTATATCCAAAGCATATATGACTCGATCCATTATGTCTTACATAAAGACCTGATATCTGCTCAGTCTCTTGCTATAATATTTCCATATAACGAATTTCATATGTTGAACCAATTAAACACGATATTCATATATGTCCAAGACTAAGTTCCATTAAAATCCTTCAATCTAAACTTTTAGATTTAAAACAAAGTATGAGTGCCCTCTCCCTTAAGCCTTTACTATAGTGAAACAATTTACAAACTTTGCAACTTGCAAATTTATAAACTTTGTTTCCTACAAATACTACTGCCAACTTGCAACACTTAGCATAACAATTATGCTCCCATTATCATAACATTTATGCTCCCACTAGCTTTGACATGTATTCAGAAATCAACTGGACTCCTAGAAATCAATACTCTTTAATTTCTTAATAAAGTATAGATTTCTGATATGCGATGCTTCAATAAGTGTCTAGCTAGACTTCTCAAGCTTATACACCTTCATCAGATAGCGTATGTGTGTGAGTTTAAATCATTTCAGAACATATAGCTATATGCCCTGAAAGTTCAAACAATTCCTTACCATTTCTCATAATTCGAACTATAAAAAGGGATGACGTAATCATATTGCGAATTTGAGAATGAAATTATCACAACCACTAACCATGATGATATTTATAAAATCTTAAAATCTACTAGCGAAAGTGTTTCCTCATAATCATTTTCATGAATTAGAGCGAAAACTATGCCACCCAGATTTTATGGTGTATACGTTCTCATCCATGTGAATCCATCACTTCCAACCTACAATCATAAGACAATGTTTATGAAAAATTCACATTCTAATTTAGCTTTCATGGACTTGTTCTTAATTTCTTTCCCTCTGGTAGCACAAGGTCCTACCAGCGCTTCCATGTTGTTTAAGCAGCTCACCCCTATTGACCAACGTACTCTCACTGACCAACATGCTATGCCTTTTACGGTCAAATGAGAACCATAGAACTCATAAGCATTGCCAACTCAACAGGAAGGTACACATAAACAAGAACATGTCAACTTAACACGATAGTTTTTCAACCTCAGGTCATGTACTAGTGATAAGTAAAAGGTTTATTCTTGATTGACTCCTGAAACTCTTCAAGATCATTAAGACTCCCACCGAGCTCTTGACATATAAGTTTCTCTCTCAAATAACATTCCTTGATGAGCAAAAACAAATATTCAAAAGTCAGTGTGGATTCTCGCCAAGAAACACTTCATGGAATTGGCCTTAGTTCATCCTTTGTTTTAACCAAAACATCACAACTTCCAATTCCGATGTGCTAGAGTAAGAAAACATTATTACTCCACATTTCATGAGGTGTACGAAACACGCTTCAAGATACGATTTGTAGTTACTAGAGTGTGACTCTAAAATTTTAGTTGGATACGAAGTATGAATCATCTCTTGATTGAACTATTTCAATAATATCTGATTCCTCTTCCTAGTCATACAATTGCCCTAAGATGTTCTTCGAGGATCATTTGAGATATAGTTCCATAATCATTTAAGATGATCATAAAACATGATACTAAAGTACTCTTTTTTTCCTGCCTAATAGATTCTTCATATTTGTTCTGCTACTCTTTGAAGTTTTCAAAGTATCTTAATTGCGCTTAATCTTATAAACACAACCATGTTTACTAAAACATCAGTAAATCATGAAAAATATACTTATCGTCCTTTGTGGTGGATCTAATCAGTCCATATCAAAATGTACTAGATCCATTAGTCCTTCACTTTGACTCACATAAATATATGATCAATGAATTAGTCATAATCTTCCAACGATCAAGATTCTCATACGTCACACAATTCAAATTGTATGACTTCAAGTTTCTATCCAATTGAAACTTGGATGATGAAAATTCCTTTTCACTTGGTTAATTTTGACAATACCACAAGTGATATAATAAGAATCAAATCCCAATTAACATTGCTAATAATAAAATGTAACCACCAATTTTCATAAATGTCATTGCAAGGAAATATAAACTAGATAAATAAAAAAATCACTTTTATTGATAATAAACGGAAAAATTTTGTCCTTACTATGCAAAAATATGAAAACAATGTTTCTAGACATTTCCTAAGCAATCTATGAAATTATCATAACTTCCAAGTAGTAGCTTCCAAAATCTGATCATCGAGTCATGCGATCGAAATCCATATCTCACGATCAAATTCAAGTAACTCTTCTTAAGCTTCCTTCTTCCTCTTGGATCCTACAATGCCATCAAAATTTGATCATCACATCATGTATTAAAAATCTATGAATAGGAACTCGTTAAGATAATGGAGTTAGATAATGGATGTACCTGAAGTAGAGTCACACGACTTGACTTTACCATCTCTAAGATCTTTCAGGTAGTCTGGACAGCTTCGCAACCAATGTCCCTTCAATTGGCAATAGAAACATATGGACCCTTTTGGATTAGCACATGGAACTATCTAAGAACTAGCCTTTCTCTTTACCATATGGTAAAACGGTTTGACCTTGGTCGATCCGTTTCCATTGGGAAGAGAAACCTTTTTTAGACTACCACTGCTGCCATTATCAATGTCTATGGAAATTTTGGAGAAAAATCCTTCAAACACTTTGGCTTGACTTGTGCTCTTAAGCATTTCTGCTTCAACAGCAATCAACATATGTGTCATATCAATTTGGGTGATGTTGTGGTCACTCATATAATAGTCCTTAACAAACTGATTATATGACTCAGGAAGCGAAAGTAGAACGAATTCAATGGCTAGCTCCCTTTGGAAAATGACACCCAACATATCCAATTTGTCAATGTATGATTTCATTTCCAGAACATACGCACACACAGACTTTCCATCTTGATGTTTACATGCCAACATGGCTTGAGTAATTTCGTATCTTTCAACTTGAAGAAAGCATGACTTAGGGAGAGTAACTGGAGGAGGAGGAGAAGGAAGAGTTGCAGAAGCATGACTTCCAGTTCCACCATTGCTTGAAGAAAGGAACATACTTTCACCTTAATCAGAATATGGAAGATCATCTTCAGAACTAAGAGGAAAACCACTTCCCAAAGAACGAGGAAGACCATTGTTGTCTGAACTTGACATCTATAATAGGAGAAAAGAGAATTCAAGTTAGTTGACTTTAACCCTTAATTATTAACCCATAAATTTAAGTCAAGGCTAGGATCCGTATTTTCGATTCAAACTTTGAAAATAGATGCCATAATCAAATTCGAATATATTTTAGGTAGGTAAAACATTTTCCAATTTCAATCTCATGAAACTTCTAGATCTTTTGAGATTAATTGAATCTAATTAGTGTCATGTTTAATCTCGATTATGCTCTCACTTTCGTGACTGGGATGTCAAGGATCACAAACGAGATGTGAATAATCATGCAAATTAGCTTGGTATGTTATTTATCATCTCCTTTTAATGTGTCGGTTAACCACACACGCTCTATTAATCAAAAATAATTTCCGAGACACCGATTACCATCTTTACTAGTCCCACATTAGTGTGTCGGTTAACCACACACGCTCCACTAACGACTTATAAAGTGTAATATGCAATTTCATGGATTAACATCAAATTCACATTTTCTTTAAAGAAACTAAGAGTGGGATTTTAGAAAGATAGGTTAGTTACTTTTTACCATTATACTTTTAATGATGTTATGTCTTATCAAACTCGTTCGGCTAACGAACCTCCACCATATAAGAGAGGGGTGGGTAAGTATGGATACCCAATAGCTGTCATTTTATAGGCTGTTTCCTTAAACTTCCCTCATAGTATGACTTTGTGAATGAGGTGTACTAGCGGTTCGACTAACTGTTCTTATACATATAATATATATGAAATCTTTAAATATATAAATAGTATAAGGTGTATTTTGAAAAAATTTTAAAATTCCAAGGGTTCAACCTTTTAACAAATTAAACTTTTAATTTAATTAAATTTAAACCATTGTCTAGATTTATTGATTATCTTTTAATTAATCATTTAATTAAATTATTAATAAGATCCATAAGGATGTATTTTAAACTTTTCAAAATACTAGGGTTTTTAAATCTTAAATTTTGAAATTAAAAAAAAAATTAATTTAAATTTAAATCTAAAAACAAATGATTTAATAATTATCTTTTAATTAAACACTTAATTATTTTTTTTTAAATCAATTGAGGATTATCCAATTAAATTAATCAAGATAATCTAATTCTAATCCTCTCCTCATAAATTTCGAAATTCATGGAAGGGATAAAACAAATTTATAATTATCCAATTAATCAAATAAACAGATAATTACCAAAAATAAGATAACCCTACCAAAACCCTAATTTTCGAAAAATGCTTATCTTGGGGAGGAAGGCAAGGATTTCAATCCTTTCCATTTTCGAAATTCTTGAGGGTTAATGAAACCCTAATTTCGAAAAATGTAGGGCAAGGGAAAGGGTTAATACTCTCTCCTATTTTTCGAAACTTAGGGCTTAAGGAAACCTTAAATTTGAAAATCCCTTAGTCCAAGAGGGTTTAATTGCCATAAACCTTAATTGATCAAATTCAACAATTATATTCAATTCAATAGAAAACAAGTCGAGGCTCTGATACCACTGATGGGTTTTAAGCATAATAAACAAAAACCTATGTGTTCATGCAACCACATATGAAGATCTATGTTTCCTCTAATTGAACAACAACATTTAAACATCAATTAGGAAACCTTAATTCTACTAGTATATTTTCAAAATCATCACTATGGTTAGGAAAAACACACCTTCATTGTTATATAGCAATAACAATGCAAATCCTTGGTGTTGTTGAAGCTTTGAGAGCAAGCACCACAAGAGTCGTTTCTTTAATGGTTCACACCCAAACCCCAGCGACCAAGGAACTTGAAGAGAGAGAGAGAGAGAGGAGAGAGGTAGAATTTCAGCCCTAGCTTCTTTAAGAATGCTTGGACGAAAATATGAGGCTTAGGGGACTTTAAATAATGTACCCAGAAACCCTAGATATGTCCCAAAACAATAAAATAACATTATCTTACTTTTGGTATTTATCTGGTTTCCTAATTATCCTCCAAGGATAATTCTGGATATTCTAGATATTCTAGATCCTCTAGAACCATGGAAAAATGTCCAAGGCTCTAGGATGGTTCTATAATACCTCTATTTTAACTACCGAACAATTTCACTTTAGCCCATGCACTTTTAATTAATTCCTCTAATCCGAAAGATTAATCCAAATTAATTTTTGATTAAATATTGCAATTTTTAATTAATATATTATTCTCATAATATATTCTAATTCATAAATCAAATAATAAATTTAACCTCTTTCTCCAAAGGTTATCATGTCTGGTTGCTAGTTTTGAGGGCAACCCAAAAGGACTGTGCTACTATCAATTCAAGTATATACCAATTATAGTTATACTCTTAAACACATAATCCAACTATAACCACCCATCACCACCATCCTTCATCACCAACCCATCAACATCACTACCATCGACCCACCCACAACCCCATTACCCAACCTGTCACCCCCACCACCACCCATCACTAACCACCACCCACAACCAAGACAAACCAACTATCACCCATGACCACCATCACCCATCCCCACCTACCAACCACCAACTTCCCCACCTCCACCCCCATCACCAGCCTACCTACCATCACCTGCCACCAACACCACCATCCACTATCTCCACCACCACCACCCCACCTGCCACCCCCACAACCACCACCCACCACTAATCACCACCCACAACCACCACAAACCAACTATCACCCATGACCCCCATGACCCACGATCCATTGCCACTACCCTCCCCCACCTCCACTACCACTACCCACCATACACCAACACCCATTTCCACCATACCACTACCACCCATTACTTGCAACCATATATGATTAAATGTATATAATCACATAAATCATGTATGATTATATGTATTTAATTACATAAATCACATGTGATTAAATTAAATACATATAATCACATGTGATTAAATGTATCTAATCATATATGATTTATAGAAACAAGATTCTTTTACATGTTTTCCATTCAATAATTTTCTCATGTATTTAATCATATATGAATATATGTATTTAGTAACATACGATTAATGTGGACAAATATTTGTTTTTTCAGTTTTTTATTTAATGGTTGTTCTCTTGTATATAATCACATGTCATTATATGTATCTAATCACATATGATTTGTATAGAAAAATTTCTTTTTCGTCCATATAAATCGTATGTGATTAGATACAGATAATCACATGTTATTAGATGTATTTAATCACATATAATTAAAGCTGACAAAAAACAATTATTGAATCGAGAATGCAATAATGAATCTTTTGTACTTAAATCATATGTGATTGGATACATATAATCACATTTGATTATATGTGATTGGATACATATAATCACATTTGATTAAATGTATTTAATCAAATAAGATTTTTGTGGATAATATTTATTTTTGCGGTTTCAATTCAATAATTGCTCTCGTGTATTTAATCACATGTGATTCGATGTATATAATCATATATGATTTTAGGCGTACAAGATTCATTTTTGCGTTCTCGATTCAATAGGTTTTCTCATGTATTTAATCACGTGTGATTATACATAAAAACATATGTGATTAAATACACGAGAACAACAATGGAATCGAGAAAGCAAAAATGAATTGTGTCCACATAAATCACATGTGATTAGATTCATATATTCACATTTGATTAGATGTATTCATTCACACACGATTAATATGGATAAAGATTTGTTTTTGTGTTTTTGATTCAATATTTATTATCATGTATATAATCACATGTGATAATATGTATTTAATTACATATCATTTATATGCACAATATTCATTTTTGTCCATATAAATCATATGTGATTAGAAGGCTTAGAGTTAAAGAATTGGAACCCACATGTTGAACTTTATGCATTCTTGTCAAAGTGCTTTTGCAACTGGTATTAAATTTTTTGAAGCTTGTTCATATACTATAAAGTAAATACTATACAGAAAGACCATTTTGTAACTTCAGTAAATCATCAGTAAAATAAAAGTATTGGTATTTTACATTTTTCTTTTGTTGTTGTTAATCATGACTACATGAAATGAAGTGAAGGCGCAACTACTTTGGTGGAATTCCTTTTACATAGAAAGGCCTTAGAGATCAGGTATCACTTGGTCTACTTGTACATTAGGTGATGTTAGATGGTTTGATTTAGTAAAAATTCTACAATGCTTGCATAATTCATCAATATGAAAAAAAGAACGAATCTCTTCTTTGCCTAGCTTTGGCAACATGAGAACCTCGCACTCGTGTAAGTATTCATACATCATTCCCTAACTTCTCAAGATATTACTAGTCTATATATAACAAAAACAAAAAACAGAAATGTCATTCGAATTTCTATATTTTCTTACTAAACGATGTCAGTTTTTCAATAACATTTTCATCTGTTAGGTTAATTTCCAATAAATTTCAAATTATAAAGGTTAATATATAAAAAATATATATACATTATAAATAAGTAGAGAGATCATGACCGTTCATCACTATCATCTGAATGTAGAATATCAACAAAAAGAAATACACTTTTTTCGAAAACAAAGAAATTTTAATTAGGGTTTTACATAAGCATTGAAGACAGACATACGTACGTGTCTGTATATATGTATAGACACCCATATATGCAAAAAATTTGGAATTCACAATACAATTTTAAAAAATTGTGAGAAAATAACCCAAAACCATTTAAGGAAACATTAAAATATCAAACCAGTTCATGTTTTAATTTTAGTTACAAAATGTGACGAATTTAAGGTTCATGTTTACAAATATACCAACATACAATTAATATATATATATATATATATGTATATATATATATGTATATATATATATATATATATGTATATATATATATATGTATATATATATATATATATATATATAGAGAGAGAGAGAGAGCCTTGTAGAAGATAGAGTAGAAGAGATATGGGTCTTGCAGGGCTTTGTCACAACTGATGCAACCATTGTTTATGTTTCTACATTCTCTAGTTTGAGGCCATGGATTGAAAAAACACAACTTTCTCACTATTCGTTGTATAAGACTAGAGAGAGAGAGAGAGAGAGATTAGACACAAAAAATGAAATAAAATGATCAGTTGAAGAACATAAAAAAGGTGACCAAACAAGAAGATGAAACTTATAATCCAATTTAATTATATAAACTCTCACATGAACCTAAGAACAATCCATTAATTTCTCAGCATCTCCAACCCTAATAACATCATGATAGACATACCTCCTTATCTACATACACAACCTAACTAATAATTAAGTAAACCTAACTAATAGTTAAGGTCTAAAATCCAACTCACGAGTCCAAATCCCAACGCCGAACCTTCTGGGGGCAAAAGGACAATTTTTCCCTTCTCATGATCCAAAAAACCCAAAATCTTGACCAAGCATCAAAGTCAACAAAAGTCAACGCTCAGCAAGTATGCTGAGCGTACCAATCCTTACGTTGGTCGTACAATGGAGCTAGCTCTCATCGGGGAAGGATCTGGCTACGTTGCGTGTAGCCAAGAGTACTTCGGGTGTACTCCGTCTGCCTCTATTTCCACCAAGTTGGTGTCTTAATCCGTTATGACAACCAACCCGACCACAAATCTGACTAATCTAAGACATCTTAATCCATAAATTCGTTGGTTTTAAACCATTGCATGGATAGGAAAGGCTCCAAGCATCACTTTATCCATTCTAAGCTACTTTACTCATGCACGAGCCAAAAGGGAAGATCAAGCAAGCATTTTTATGAATCTAAATGTCCTAATATGCATGAAAGGACAACTAAAACATTCTGTAGAGTCCCAAAATCATAAAGGTCCAAACTTGGGGAATTTTAGCTCCTAAATCTTAAATCAAAGAGATCTTAAAGAAAACGTGCCAAGGTACAGACTTCATACCTGAAAATGATGCATAAAGATGGGAAGTTTCGGCATCTTCAAGCTTTCTAGCACCTTCTTCTTCTTCTATAACCTCCTTCTTCTACTACAAGAGCCAATAACACTCAAAACTTCTCACACACAAGCAACTCACATGATATTTGGGTTTATGAGAGGGTTGGAGGCTGATAAGGGTGGCCAACAATGAAGTCATAATGCTCTTTAAATAGGGGCAACCCTTAAAATTAGGGTTTTACATCTAGGCTAGTACGGCCGTGTACCATAAGTACGCCCAATGTACTAGCTGGCCATCCACGATCATGCACATTGCATGAGTACGCCCTGTGTACAACCACTTTTGCAAGACTTTTTCTTTGTGGGTACAAATGTGCCACTTTTGATAAAGATTAAAGAGATAATAAAATATACCTAATTTCGGGATGTTACAATTCTCCCCCACTAGAATCAAACTTAGCCCTCGAAGTCATCGTTATGAAACAACTCCGGATATTGCTCACGCATCTCGGAATCAGGTTCCCATGTCCACTCCGAACCTCTTCGGTGCTGCCACTAAACTTTGACAAAGTTCACAACCTTGTTCCTCAAGGTTTTCGACTTCCGATCCAAAGTGGCCACAGGCTTCTCCATATAATTCAGGCGATCATCGACTTGAATGTCCTTCAAAGGGACCACAAATTTCTTGTCAGCTATACACTTACTCAGCTTGGAAACATGGAAGGTATCATGAATCTATCTCAGCTCCTCTGGTATCTCCAACCGGTAGGCCATCTTAGCCACACGGGCTAACACTTGGAAAGCGCCAATAAACTTGGGGCCCAGCTTGCCCACTTCCTGAAGCGGATAATACCCTTCTAGGGAGATGCCTTCAGGAACACAAGGTCTCCCACCTGAAACTCTAGCTCAAAGCGTCGCCGATCCACATAAATCTTCTGGTGGCTCTGTGTTTTCAGCAATCTCTGTCGAACTCATTATATAAGCTCAATTATCTTTAACACTACCTCCGTGCTCCCCATGACCCTCTAACCCACCTCGCCCCAACAGATAGGAGTTTGACATCTCCTTCCATAAAGGAGCTCAAACAAGGGCACAACGATACTGGCATAATGGCTATTTTTAAAAGAAAACTCAGCCAATGGAAGAGAGGAGTCCCAAATCCCACCAAAATCAATTACACAGTCGCGTAGCATATCCTTGAGTGTCTGAATAGTCCGCTCGCTCTGCCCGTCCTTCTGCGGATGGTATGCGGTACTGAATTGTAGTTGGGTATCGAACTCCTCATGAAATCTCTTCCAGAACCTGGAAGTAAAGCATACATCCCGGTCAGAAACACTAGACATAGGCACCACATGGCGAGCCACCACTTCTCGGACATAAATCTCAGCCAACTTCTCTGTAGAAGAGCTCTCACTAATGTCTAAGAAGTGAGCACTCTTCATCAAATGATCCACTATCACCCAGATAGTGTCAACACGCCTCGCAGTGCTCGGTAACTTGGTAATAAAATCCATGGTGATCTGCTCCCACTTCCATAGGGGAACCTCAAGAGGCTGCAACCTGGCATGAGGGTGTTGGTGCTTTGTCCTGACCTGCCGGTAGGTCAAACATCTCTCTACAAATCATACCACGTCTCTCTTCATGCATGGCCACCAGTAGTTGTGCTTCAGATCGAGATACATCTTTGTAGCCCATGGGTGGATGGAAAATCTCGATTTGTGGGATTCCTCCATCAAGATCCTTTGGGCCCCACCTGCATACAGTACCCACACCCACACATAAATGGTCAATAGTCCCCGACTGTCCATATTAAAAGCTGAAATTTGACCGATCACCCGCTCACTCTTTCATGTTTCCTCTTTTATGGCCTCCGGCCGAGCCTCCTTCATAATCTCTAAAACGGGAGTCACTACAGTCATCCTCAAACAAACATCCTAAATCAGCGCACTCTCTGCCCTCCGACTCAAGGCGTCGGCCACCACATTGGCCTTGCCCAAGTGATAGAAAATCTCGCAATCACAATCTTTCACTACATCTAACCACCTCCGCTGCCTCATATTCAGGATAAGCTGATCCATAAGATATCTCAGGCTCTTATTGTATGTGTAGATGGTACACCGAACACCAAAGAGATAGTGGCGCCAAATCATGAGGGCGAAACCACTGCCCCCAGATCTAAATTGTGTTGGATAAGGTGTCTAAGTCCATAACTATTTCGGGCTTGTACTTGACCTGACCCGGCATGGTCCATTTGGGTTGCATGGCACCATGCAATTGGATAGACTAAATGAGAGAAATAACACTTGGAGACTATTAATATATTATAAGTTCTAATATATTAATAATATTATTTGATTAGTTGATCAAAGAATTAATTTGGAATTAATTAAGTGATCAAAGGGTAACTAATTAAATATATGGGTTGATATCTTATATAGTGGGCTAAGAGGCTCCATGGATTATCAAGTTGGGTTCTACCCATAGGATGCTCCATGGGAGTTACAAACCCATGGGTCATGGAAATGAAGAGTCTTGACACATTAGGGTTTACATGGTGTAACCCTAGATGTGTCAACACTATATAAGAGTCCCATTCTCCACAAAATTGGTGACACAAGTTAGACACTAAGAAACTAGAGGGCTTGGCCGATTTTGAGAAGTGTGTATTATCTCAAGAGTTTTTCCAAGAGCATTTGGTGTTGTGTGAAGCATTTGAGGCATCACACTTGGGGTGCTAGGCTCACAAGGTTTCAAGGAACACAAGCAACAACAAGGTAAGTTATTCTATCTATGATTCAAGTTAAAATTGTTCCCCATGTATGCTAGATAGGAATATAACCTTGGAATTCAACTTTGCATGATAATTAGACAAACATAGATCCAAGGTTATTAGGGTTGCATGTACACTTAGGAAGTGTTAGAATGCTCAAAACCCATCAGTGGTATCAGAGCCTAGGCTTGTTTGTTTGTTATTTGTGCTTAAAAGTTGAAGGAAGTCGAAAATTCTGCTGTCTGACTGATGGACTCGGCGAGTCCATGGGGAGGACTCGTCGAGTTCATGTGAATCTTCAACCTACTCGGCGAGTAGGTTTATGCACTCGGCGAGTAGGGTCGACAGAGTGCAGAATTTCGACTTGAGTTGCTGGAAATGGATTAGAATCATTACCCTAAAATGTTTTGGTACCTGAAAACTTATTTTAGAAGGTGTAATGTCTTTTCTAACTCATTTACAACAACTAGTTATCAAAATTACAAAGATTAATTGTGATTTTGAAAGTGTTCATATTCATATTCTTGTTCTTATGATGTTTAGATGATCATAGGAATTATTTGTAACCTACGTGGTAGATTAATTCATGATCATAATGTGTTTTAATGGAGTCCATAACTTGTCCTCAAGTTATGGAAAACCAAAAGTCTCTTGGATTAAAAACCATTAAAAGAACACAAGAGTTAGGAAAAATGAAAAGTCCTCATTTTATTACTCTATTAAACTCATAAGTTACAAGAAATGAAAAGTTTTGAAAGATTACAAAACTTGCCCTCAAGTTTTGGAACAAGTAAAGTTAAGTTAACACTTTAGTTCCAACCCCTAGAATTTTAAAAGTTAAAATTCAACCCTTATACTTATATTATTATGATTTAAATAATTATATATATATATATATATATATATATATATATATATATATATATATATATATATATATATATATATATATATATATATATGTATAAGAACAAAGTCGTCTTACCGCTAGTACGCCTCATTCACGAAGCCGGTCTATAAGGTGGGTATAAGGTTGTTGCCTATAAAATGGTGACTTAATGGGTGTCCACTCTCACCCACCGCTTGCTTGATCGGTGGAGGGTCGTTAGCCGAACCGGTAAGACAAGGACTTATTAATTCTCATTCAAAGTATGATGAATATTATAAAGTAACTAAATGTTTTTATTAAATTCCCAATCTTAGTTACTTTAGGAAAAATGTGAATAAGGTGCTATTCCATGAAATTACACTTTACACTTTGATTAAGTCGTTGGTGGAGCGTGTGTGGTTAACCGGGACACTAACTTGGACTTAACAAGGTAGGTAAAGGGTGAATTAGGGTTTATTATAGTATCGATGGAGCGTGTGTGGTTAACCGGCACATCGATTGAGTGATAAACTTTAAGGGTACCAAGTGATTTGCATGGTTACTTCACACCTCGTTTTGTGATCCTCGGTATCCCAGTCACAAAACTTGGAGGGCACACTCGAGATTGAAACATGCCTTTGAAAAGTTCATTGAATCTCAAAGAATCTAGGAATTTCTAAGAACCATTCAAAAACCTAATACTAAAATATTGCGGTTTTCATGGTGGAAATTGGTGAATCGTCATTCACCTACCTTTCAAATATGATATAGCTTAGATTACGGCATACCTCTTCTAAGTTATATTATATTGTGATTGGATCCTAGCCTTAATATTACATTTGGGTGTTTTATTAAGGACTCTCTTATATCTAAACTAATCTTGTCCTCTTTTCTTCAGATGTCTTTCAACAATGCTTCTGGCTCTAATCCTAATGGCTCCTTTTCCCTTATGAACTTGTGTGGGAAAGTCACCTTTGATGGATCCAACTTTAATGAGTGGATCAGAAACATCAGGATGATTACCCGCTACGAGGACAAAGAATATGTCCTTGACAAGGAGCTTAAGGAGATTAATGAGTCCACTGCAACTCCTCGGGAGATCGCTGAATTCTGGGCACATGAAAGGGATGCTACGAAAGTGGCTTGCATCATGATGGCCACGATGACAGCGGAACTCCAAAAGTCTTTTGAGGATTTCTACCCTTATGACATGCACCAAGATTTGATGGAAAGATACCATCAAAGTGCAAGACAAGAGAGGTATGAAATCATCTGCTCCATGATAACAACCATGATGAAGGACGGGGAATCCGTCACGAGCCACATGCAGAAAATGCAAAGGTATGTGGATCGTTTGCTGAAGCTTAATGTGAACTTCCCGGAGGATCTTGCAATAGATATTATTTTGCATTCCTTACCATCGTGCTATGATCAATTCCGCATGACATATCACATGAACAAGGAAGAAGTCACCCTCAGCAAACTTCAGGGACTTCTCAAGACCGCAGAATCAGGTCTTAAGGGGAAGTCGATTGCTATCACTCCTACTCAAAACTCTACTCCGGTTTTGGCAATCGGGAAAAGTCGAGGGAGGAAGAGAAAGAGCCCTTCTAAGGGTACCAAGGTTCGGACCCTTGATGGCTCTTCTTCAAGTGGAACCAAGAAAGGTTTCATTACCCCTTCTTCTGACCCAAAAGAGGCTGAATGCTTCTATTGCCATGAAAAGGCTCATTGGAAGCGGAACTGCCCAAAATACCAGCAAGATGTGAAGGATGGGAAAGTTAAACCCAACCATGCAGGTATTTACACTATCATTTCTAATAACTCACCCCATTCTAATTCTTGGGTCCTTGATACCGGTTGTGGTATTCATATTTGTTGTGACTTGCAGGGACTAAGAAGAAGTGAGGATGTGGAGCAAGGAAGGATAAACTTGATCATGGGGAATAGGAAAGCTATACCTGTTACCAAGATTGGAGTTTATACTTTATCGCTAAGTAGTGGGTTTAGTTTAGATTTGAATAAGTGTTGTTATTCGCCAGGAATGGCAAGAAATATTATTTCCTTTCATGATTTGTACAAACAAGGGTTTACCTTTTCATTTAATAATGAAGTTGGTTCTATTGATGCTTTCTTTAATAATGTTCTTTATTTTAAAGCATTACCTTGTGATGGTGTGTATGAAGCTGTATCTGTTGTAGATAACTTAGGAAATAATGTTTTGTGTATTGATTCTACTAACAATAACTTGGATAAAGCATCTTTATGGCATTGTCGTCTTGGACATATAAGCAAGAAACGCATAGGCCAACTCCAAAAGGATGGAGTCTTGGAGTCGTTTGACCTAAAGTCAGATGATAGTTGCGAATCATGCTTACTTGGAAAAATGACAAAGTCACCCTTCACAGGATCGTGTGAGAGGGGTGAAGGTTTGTTGGACCTTATACACACGGATGTGTGTGGACCATTCAAACATGCCACAAGGGATGCTAATCGTTATTATTTGACTTTTACTGATGATTATAGTAGATATGGATATGTCTACTTGATTAAGCATAAGTCAGAGACTTTCGAGAGGTTTAAGGAATTTAAACAGGAAGTCGAGAATCAATTGGGCAGGAACATTAAGATGCTTCGATCCGATCGTGGTGGTGAGTATCTTAGTTCAGAGTTCCTCGACTATCTAAGGGAATGTGGGATAGTCTCACAATTGACACCTCCCAGGACACCACAGTTGAATGGTGTGGCTGAGAGGCGTAATCGAACCTTGTTGGATATGGTTCGTTCCATGATGAGTCGAGCTTCGCTACCAATCTCATTCTGGGGGTATGCCTTAGAGACTGCCGCCCATATTCTTAATCTAGTCCCTACAAAGAAAGTTGCCAAAACTCCTCACGAGATGTGGACTGGTAAAGTACCTAAACTAGACCACATCAAGATTTGGGGTTGCGAGGCTTTCGTGAGACGCAAGACTCATGATAAGCTCGAAACTCGAAGCGAGAGGTGTATTTTCATCGGTTACCCACAGCGATCCTTTGGTTACCTCTTCTACAGACCTAGTGACAATGTGGTCTTTGTAGCAAGAAGAGGAGTCTTTCGAGAAAGAGAGTTTATAAGCCAAGGAGACAGTGGGAGGCAAATTGATCTTGAAGAAATTCAAGAATCAAGCGGTGAAGGAACTTCAAACTCTAGCCCTCAACTTGAGGAGGAAACTCCTGTTGAGCCAATTGACAAATCTGTACCTCTGAGACGTTCCACGAGAGTTAGGAGTTCACCTGAGCATTACTATGGATTCCATATTACTGCAGAAGGTGAGACACTTATTAGTGATGAGACACTAGTAAGTCAAGATGACCCTAACAGCTACGAGGAAGCCATGGCAGGCCCCGAGTCTGCTAAATGGAAAGAGGCTATGGATAGCGAGATACAATCCATGTATGACAATCAAGTTTGGAACTTGGTTGAAAATGTACCAGGTCGTAAGACAGTAGGGTGCAAATGGGTCTTCAAGAAGAAGACCGACATGGATGGTAAAGTACACACTTATAAGGCTAGACTGGTTGCAAAGGGCTTCTCTCAAATTCCTGGAGTGGATTATGATGAGACCTTTTCTCCAGTAGCCAAGATTAAGTCTATTCGGGTTCTGTTAGCCATAGCTGCATTTCATGATTATGAAATATGGCAGATGGATGTCAAAACCGCTTTCCTTAATGGGAAGTTGGCTGAAGATGTTTACATGAGTCAGCCAGAGGGTTTTGTCAGCAACGAGTACCCTAATAGAGTGTGTAAGCTTGAGAAATCCATTTATGGATTGAAGCAAGCACCTCGCAGATGGAATCTTTGCTTTGATGAAAAGGTCAAGGAATTTGGCTTTTCTAGGAGTGAAGATGAATCTTGTGTTTATGTCAAGGCTAGTGGGAGTATAGTTAGCTTTTTGGTATTGTATGTGGATGACATACTACTCATAGGAAACGACATTCCAACCCTGCAGGAAGTAAAATCCTGGCTTGGGAAGTGTTTCGCTATGAAGGACCTTGGTGAAGCTGCCTATATTCTAGGGATAAGGATCTTGAGAGATCGGAGTAAAAGACTAATTGGACTTAGTCAGAGTACCTACTTGGATAAGGTGCTGAAGAGATTCAGCATGCAGGATTCCAAGAAAGGAGAGTTACCCATCCAGAGTAACACCAGATTGAGTAAGACACAAAGCCCCAGCACTGAGGCTGAGATAGCAGAAATGAGTCGAACACCTTACGCTTCGGCTGTAGGATCGATCATGTATGCTATGACGTGTACTCGACCCGATGTAGCGTTTGCCTTGAGCATGGTTAGCAGGTATCAGGCGAACCCTGGCAAGGCACACTGGACTGCGGTAAAGAATATCCTCAAGTACCTACGGAGGACTAAGGACTGGGTACTTACCCTCGGTGGGAGTGATGACTTGAGAGTTGTAGGGTATAGTGATGCTAGCTTCCAGATTGATAGGGATAATTTCCGCTCTCAGTCGGGCTGGGTCTTTACCCTAAACGGAGGAGCAATTTCTTGGAAGAGTTCCAAGCAAGAGACAGTGGCAGATTCTACTTGTGAATCAGAGTATATTGCAGCTAGCGAAGCAGCAAAAGAGGCTATATGGCTGAAGAACTTCATTGGAGACCTTGGAGTTGTACCAGCTATTAAAGAGCCAATGGAAATTTTCTGTGATAGTGAAAGTGTTGTTGCCTTAGCCAAGGAACCAAGGGATCATGGGAAATCCAGACACATCGACAGAAAATACCATTTCATTAGACATCGGATCGAAGAAGGACACCTCGTGGCAAAGAGGGTATCATCATATGAGAATCCAGCAGATCCCCTCACAAAGGGACTGTCTCGGGTTAAGCATCTTCAGCATGCTCGGAGCATAGGGCTGAAGGATGATATTAGATTTAGTAGTTAGATAATCTCGAAATTTGTAAAGTGTAATTGACATTTGATGATAAATAAAAAATATTTTATTTATGAGTAAAGTGTTACTATCTCTTGTCGATCGTTTACTATATTTCTTTTGCATGTTTTGACTTCCAGAATAATTTTGTTTGGTATAACATATTATTCAAACCTCCACAGTCGATCATATGTTGGAAGTAGATATGAATCAAGACTGTCATGTTTGGTTGTAGAGGTCTTGGACAAGGCTACAACAATCATGAGTGCTCATAAGTTCTGAGCATTGGATTCAACCCACGCTCACTGGAATCACTTCATGGAATTCTATCTCGAGTGATCGTGAGACGGTAATATCATATAAGTCTTCAAACCTAGAGATATGATTTGTTACTTACAAATTGGTTATGCATTGACTGTACGAAACCGCATTGGTAACTCGATGTTATAAAATGTACTTTTGTGTGTAATTCAATGAGTGGTAGAACAAACATATGAGTCGGAGTTTATCTGTTCCTTCTTGGATTAGAAGTTGATATCTGGGCCCCTCGATGATTTTGTTTTGACCCATGTACCAGGCCCGGTCAGAACTAAGTTGATCTGTTCAATTAAGTTCTATGTCAAACAAATCGGAAATCGGGAAACAAATGCTGGACAATAAGCAAGATAATGTTCCATGTATTTGTCCGACTGATATCTAGAACGGAGGATTATATGATCATTTATCTTAAATGGCGTACCATCATCTTCTCAGTTCTGAGAGACCTTGAAAGAGCTACGATTGCCGGTCGGTTCCTAAAGTACTAGAGATATAGTTATTAGACTTATCCAAGTGGGAGACTGTTGGATAAGGTGTCTAAGTCCATAACTATTTCGGGCTTGTACTTGACCCGACCCGGCATGGTCCATTTGGGTTGCATGGCACCATGCAATTGGATAGACTAAATGAGAGAAATAACACTTGGAGATTATTAATATATTATAAGTTCTAATATATTAATAATATTATTTGATTAGTTGATCAAAGAATTAATTTGGAATTAATTAAGTGATCAAAGGATAACTAATTAAATATATGGGTTGATATCTTATATAGTGGGCTAAGAGGCTCCATGGATTATCAAGTTGGGTTCTACCCATAGGATGCTCCATGGGAGTTACAAACCCATGGGTCATGGAAATGAAGAGTCTTGACACATTAGGGTTTACATGGTGTAACCCTAGATGTGTCAACACTATATAAGAGTCTCATTCTCCACAAAATTGGTGACACAAGTTAGACACTAAGAAACTAGAGGGCTTGGCCGATTTTGAGAAGTGTGTATTATCTCAAGAGTTTTTCCAAGAGCATTTGGTGTTGTGTGAAGCATTTGAGGCATCACCCTTGGGGTGCTAGGCTCACAAGGTTTCAAGGAACACAAGCAACAACAAGGTAAGTTATTCTATCTATGATTCAAGTTAAAATTGTTCCCCATGTATGCTAGATAGGAATATAACCTTGGAATTCAACTTTGCATGATAATTAGACAAACATAGATCCAAGGTTATTAGGGTTGCATGTACACTTAGGAAGTGTTAGAATGCTCAAAACCCATCAAATTGTGTGTGGGGTACTTCGCTTCGTGAGGCTTCAGCTGCCTTGGAGCGTATGCTGTCACATGCCCTCTTTACATCAACACAACACTCAATACTACAACGAATGCATCACAGTAGACCACAAAAGTCCTCAAATCCATCGAGAAGGGTAAGTACTAGCGCCTTACATAATCTCTGGTGAAGAGTCTGAAATGATGCCTACCGATCAGTCCCCCAAGAAAAAGCAACATTCTTCCTTGTCAACTTGGTGAGAGGAACAACAATCTTGGACAATTCTCAAATAAATCTCCGATAATATGCCGCCAATCCGAGGAAGCTCTGAATCTCAGATGGAGATCTCGGCACCTCCTACTGTATCACCGCCTCAATATTGGCTGGGTCGACCAAGATACCATTTTGGTTGACAAGGTGTCCCTAAAGTTGAACCTCGCGCAACCAAAAGTCACACTTGGAGAATTTTGCATAAAGCCACTCCGTCCTCAGAACCCCAAGAATCTATCGCAAATGCCCCTCATGATGTTCCCTAGTCTTAAAACAAACAAGAATGACATCGATGAAAACAACCACTGATCGATCTAACATAGGTATGCACACCCGGTTCATGCGGTCCATGAATGTCGCTGGTGCATTGTTGAGCTCGTAAGGGATCACCATGAATTCGTAATGACCATATGGAGTTCGGAAGGCCGTCTTCTGAATATCCTCTTCTCACACCCTCATCTAATGATATTCGGATCTCAAATCGATGTTGAAGAACCAAGACGCCCCCTGAAGCTGGTCAAAAAGGTCATCAATCCTCGGCAATAGGTAACGGTTCTTCACTGGTAGCTTGTTCAACTCCTGATAATTGATGCACATTCGGTGTGAAGCATCATTCTTTATAAAATATAGGATCAGTGCTCCCCCAAGGAGAACTGCTCGGCCGAATAAACCCTTTTCCCAACAACTCCTGAAGCTGAGTGGATAATTCTTGTATCTTAGGAGGTGCAAGAAAGTATGGTGCCTTGGCGATCGACACCACACCAGGAATCAGATCGATCCGGAACTCCACCTGCCTCTCAGGAGGCACAACCGATAACTCCTCGGGAAAAACATCAAGGACCTCCTGAAACATAGGAGCATCATTAATAGAGGTCAATCCTTTCTCCTAAACCCGAGTATCCACAACATAAGACAGGTAACTCATACACCCATGCTGCAAACTCTGTCTTGCCCTGGCAGCAGAACATAAAATTGATCATGACCTATTACCCTCATCGTATATAGTCAATACTCCTATACTAGGATCTCGAACCGTCACCAACTAACGCTCACAATCAATCAGAGCCTCAAACCAGCTCAACTAATCCATACCCACGATCACACACAGATCCCACATCGTGATAGGAATAAGATCTATTAGATAACTAACACTTAAGATCTCCAATACAAAACCTCGGTAGACATCAGCGGCAGAGACTGGGAACTTATCAGGTATAAAGACTCTCAAGAGCCTGCTCAAGGTCTCTTGCGTAATACTAAAACCACGATAGAAGGACACAGACACAAACAATCGAATTGCACCTGAATCAAACAGCACAAACGCAGACACAAAATTCACAATAAAAGTACCTACACAACCGATAATATAAGCAACATAAATAAATCAACAGAAATACAAAGAACACATACCTTCCACGACATCTAGAGCTGGACGGGCCTCGTCTGCTGTCAATAGAAAGGCTCTCCCTTGAGCCTTGGGTACCTCTGCCTTCCCCTGCTGGTCAACATTGATGTGCAGGGTCGCAAGAGTTGGGGTATGAATTGTCCTGGATGCAAGCTGAGTACAACATGCCTTCATGTGGCCTGTCTAGTTGCAACTGAAAAAAACCCGAATCCCCTTGGGGCAATTCGTAGCCAAATGCCCCTCCTTTCCATACAGGTAACATGCTGATCCGGACTGACAAGGTCCCTCATGTACCTTACCATACTTTCCATAAGTGCGACCCTTCTGGCCTCCAACTCTCTGATCAGTAGGCTTAGCCCGCTTAGTCACCGACTACAACTGTACTAGCCTTCTGTGTCTCCCTCTCCTCTCTAACTTGAGTCTCCAACTCAATCACCCTCCTCTTGATAATGGTATGGAGCTTAGCCAAAGTCTTAAAAGTGTTATTCGCCAAAAACTCGTGAATATCCCTACTCAAAATGCTAAAATACCAACTCGCACGGGCCTTCTCAATGGAGACCTACTCAGTGCAAAACAAATCCCTATCATGAAACATCTCGGTGATCTCCGTCACCGTCTCTGTCCTCTGTTTGAGCGATAGGAACTCCTGGATAACCTTTCCCGCTCAACTGTGGGTACAAATTCATCCGTGAACATCGAAATAAACCTCTCCCAAGTCATTGCAACATGCTCTGTAAGCGTGTAGTCAGTTGTCACAAACTTCCACTAGTCATTCGCTCCCAAGCAAAGCTGGTTCAGTGCAAAACAAACCCTCAATTTCTCCGGACAGGAGCAATTATAAAAACATCCCTCAACATCGGAGATCCATCTCATAGATGCAATTGGATCCTGGGTCCCATAAAACTCGGGTGGCTTTGTGTTGGTGAACTCCCAGTACCTCAACGAATCACCCCCTACGGTCTACCAGCAACAATAGTTGCAGTGGTTGTGATAGCAACGACCTCACTAACAGTAGCATAGCTCTCATCAAACATATCAATCAAAGAGGTCTTGGCATACCCAAACACATTTGGAGTAGCTCCTCTAACTGTTGTGGCCACCTTTGCGGCAACAATCCTATAGATCTCATCATCACTGGCACTCAGCCTCTCGGGGTCGCTGGAGCATGAACCTCGGGTAACCTCCATACAGAAACACACAAGAAAATCATCAGAAATCAGGCTAAAGCGCAAAACCGACACACACTCCTTACAAGTTCCTTAGTTCTTTAAAGTTCCTCCCGAGCCAAATACGTATCCAATGCTTTTAGTAGTAAGGGCCCAATACTACCTTCCACACCAACCCGCATTTGTCTCAAGTTGTCCCCTCAAGTCCCTAATTTACCAGGATTTTACTCCCTCACATCAACTAAGAACTCGTCATGTAGGTTCCTTGGAACCACTACTAAGCATTCGGACACTAACTCTAGACTGCTCCCCAACACTGCTCCGCCTCATGAGACCTCCGATGTCCTCGCCATTTTCTTCGCGTATGCAATTGTACATAATGCGATACTCGATATACATTCAAATAAATGATTCTACCTCAAATCCACAACCAAACAAGGAACAAGAAGAAAGGCTAAATCAGGCATTCTAAGGCTATAAAATCCTAACTATGTACAACTATATAGCATACACAAAGCAAACAGTAATGACAGATTCAATCTCATAAGAGTGAACTCCTAGGCTAAGACATCACAAATCAGGCAACATTACCACACTATCTCTGCAAGATTCCTTAGCCTTCCTGTAACTAGCATGCAGTTCTACAGCTCATAGTAAATCAACTCTGCAATATTCATAATGTAGATTCGGGCATTTTGGGAAACTGCCGCTCGAGCGCTGGTTGATTGTACACACTGCTTCTCTGGGGATTTCTCCTATAAAAATCTTCATTTCCTTGTTAATTTCTTTAAAAATATTTCAGATCCTTAATTTAAGTGTGGAATCACCCTGAGGTTCACCTAAATCCCTCAAACCAGGGCTCTGATAACAAATTGTAACACCTCAATTTTCAAACCAAAATTTTCATTTTAAGTTACCAAAATCAGGGTTTCACAAAACATGTTTTCAAGTACATAATTATTCAAACATTCATTTCCACAATATCAGAGTTCACATCCATCCCAGCAGCAAACATCCCAGAGAGTGTGTACAATCAAACATTCTCTTTCCTGTGGTACTCAGAAGTACCTGCCACATATAATCAACAACTATAAGCACAAAGCTTAGTGAGTTCCCCCACAATACCACATACAACACAACATAAAATAAACAATTATGGATTATCAGCAATGTTGGGGACCATCAGTGCTCCCAATGAGCTAACAGCATGCCCAATGGGTTATCAGCCACCCTGGTGACTATTAGCAATCTCTGTCACATATAATTAGCAATACATAATAAAAGCCGCAAATCCCAGCTGGTCATCACAGATACAACTATTCTACCATATATGTGAGAATAAGTGAGGAGACTCACCTGGCACTGACAGCTAGTAAAACTCACGCCCGAACTAGACTCCGCCTAATCAGCATAATAATTAACACTAATTAATAATTAATGTCCAAATTCCAAATCACAAGTCTAAATCCCACGACTAAACCTTCTGAGGGAAAAAGGACCATTTTGCCCTTCTCATGGTCCAAAAAAACCCTAAATCTTGACCAAGTGTCAAAGTCAACAAAAGTTAGCGCTCAGCAAGTGCGTTGAGCGTACCAATCCTTATGATGGGTGTACAATGAAGCCATCTCTCATCGGGGAAGGATCAGGCTATGCTGCGCGTGGCTAGGAGTACACCCGACGTACGTCGTCAGCCTATATTTCCACCAAGTTAGTGTCTTAATCCTTTAAGATAACCAACCCAACCACATATCTGACTAATTTAAGCCATTACATGGCTAGGAAAGGCTCAAAGCATCACTTCATCCATTCTAAGCTACTTTACTCATGCATGACCCAAATGAGAAGATCAAGCAAGCATTTTATGAGTCTAAATATCCTAATATGCATGAAAGGACAACTAAAACCTTCTGGAGAGTCCCGAATTTATAAAGGTCCAAACTTGGGGACTTTTAGCTCATAAATCTTAAACCAAAGAGATCTTAAAGAAAACTTGCCAACGTATAGAATTTGTACCTGAAAATGATGCACAAACATGGGAAGTTTCTGGATCTTCAATCTTGCTAGCACCTTCTTCTTCTACTACAAGAGCCAAGAACACTCAAAACTTGCAATATCTCACACACAAGAAACCCACACGAGATTAGGGTTTATGAGAGGGTTGGAGGCCGATAAGGGTGGCCAAATATGAAGTCATAATGTTCTTTAAATAGAGGGAACCCTTAAAATCAGGTTTAACATCTGGGCTACTACGCCCGACGTACCACAAGTACACCCAATGTAGTAGCTGGCCATCCGCGATCATGCACACTGCATGAGTACGCTACGTGTAGTCATTTGCACGCCCCATGTGTAACCACTTTTGCATGCCTTTTTCTTTGAGGGACCAAATATGCCACTTTTGATAAAGATTCAATAGACAATAAAATATACTTGATTTCAGGATGTTATAAACATTATTACAGTTGGACCTTCAACTCTTTGCTATACCCCCCCCCCCCCCCAATTCTTTTTGGAATTGGTTTGATCGGATGTAATTTTCTAAACATATCACAACTTTTGTCACCTTTTGTTCCTTTAATGCTTTAAGAATGTCTCGTGATATTATGTTTAATACCTTCTTGAACTGGTTTTTATATCTTTTATACAGACCTAACCCCCCGCCGATAATCAATTGGAGTAAAGCTAAGGGCCTGTTTGGTTGGATGGATGGAATGGAATCACAGAGGAATGGATGGATGTAATGAATGCATGAAGAGCAAATCCAGTGTATATATTTGCTGGGACAACATTTAAAAATCTAGTAAGCCATTTCCAACCTTCTTCAATTCCATGTAAATTTTGGAAGCCATCAACTTCGGTCTAAAAACTTTAAAAAAAAGATTTATTTTAATCTTTTTAGCAATAACTAATATATCTACATAAAAGAAAGTTTAAACATAGTCTCCATTACATTCAAAACACTCACTAAAAATATGTATATTTTTGAAAAATTATTTTTTCATATATTAATTTCGAAATTTAAGGCATATTTTCAGATATTAAAAAATTAAATAAAAAAAGTTAAAAAATAAATAAATAAATAAATAAATTAAAGTATTGTTCCATTTTTAACCTTTTTAATCCTCGTTATTGCTAATTTTTTTGACTTATCAAACCCTTCTCTTACCTTACTCTTAATGGCATTGTCATTATCATGGTTGTATATGCATATGCTTATTTATATACTTATTCTTATGCATATGCATATGTGATATACTTATTCATATGCATATGCATATACTTATTCTTATGCATATGTATATGCTTATCACATATATATATATATATATATATATATATATATATATATATATATATATATATATATGCTTATTCATATGCATAGGCAGATGCTTATGCATATGTCATATACTTATGAATATGCATATACATACACATATTGGTAAACATATGTATATGCATATACTTATTCATACGGATATGTATATGCATAACTTACTTTTATGCAAATTGAGACATTTAAAATGTTTTTTTCTTAAATATGCATGTGTATTTGCATATGTTTTTTTAAAAATATGCATATACATAAAATAATATGAATATGCATTAAAAATGCTTTTTTCGAAAAACTCTTTTTTCAAATAATAATTTCAAAATTTATGGAATATTTTCGTAGATTTAAAAAAATAAAAATTAAAAATAATTAAAAAGTATTTAAAAAATAACTAAAAAAATAAAAATAAAATAATTCAAATATAGAAAAGTATGCCTTATATTTCAAAAATAAGATTTTAAAAAAGAATTTTTCAAAAAAATGCGTTTTTAATGCATATTTCTGTTTTTTACGCATATATATATATATATATATATATATATATATATATATATATATATATATATATATATATATATATATATATATATATATATATATATATATATATATATTCAAAAAATGTGCATATATATAAGCATATAACTTTTTCTTTTCAATTTTTTTTTTTGTAATTCTCTTAGATATATGTATTAACATTCACATGTAAAGTTTGTTAAATAAATTCATTGTAGATAAAACTTTTGTGATTCTCTTCCTCAATTTAGTTCTCTATTGATCTTAACTCTCTCTCTCTCTCTCTCTCTCTCTCTATATATATATATATATATATATATATATATATATATATATATATATATATATATATATATATATATATATATATATATATATATATATATATATAATCAATTAATTAATTAATCTATTCTTATCAATTTAAAATGTTTTATAAAATCTCCCTTAGTTTTATTAGTCATTTTTTAAACACATGTCATATTTTAATATAAAATATTTTAATAAATATTATATGTTGGGTCGTGTTTTGTAATATGTTGCGTCTATTGGGCTCGTTAGCTAGTCCATTTTTGTATCTCCAGTATGGGCCTGTCCATCCGTGAGTTTAGTAGGGTTTATTATAAATATAGGTACTTGCATGCATCTTAGGTTAACGATAGAATAGAACGATCAGAGCATTATTCAGAACTTTATTATTATCGTTCTTGTAACCCTAAATCCTCTACAGCGGAAGTTCTTAGTCGAGCTCTGCCGAGGATTGTTCGATCTAATCATTCGACATATTTTGATCAACTCTTGTCTTATTTATTGTTTTGTGTTCATCGCAATACCTGTTACAAAGACCTAATCGATCTTCACGTTTGTTTTATAACTTATCAATTGGTATCAGAGCAGGAGGCTGTGTAATTCATACACATCTTTTCTGTGAAAAAGGTTGCGATTAGGGTTATTCCGCATTAACTAATATTTATTGAGCCGTCATCCCATAATTGACGTAACTCAACATTTATTTGTTTTGCCCTAATTTAATATATTACAAGTCTGATCTTTTAAACAGGTTATTCGATCAAGCGTGGACGAGTCACAATCAAACCCCTTTAACATCTCAAACAACATTGGATCAACGACGAAGATTCCCATCCTTTACACCCAGGATTACGAAGTCTGGGCACATCACTTTGAAGATTATGTCATTGGATCTGAGGACATCAGATATCTTATTTGGGAAGCAATCGTGTCTGGACCATTCGCTCATTCAGCAACATCAAGAATCATTAAAACTCAGAAGGAGTATAATGATCTGTTGAAAGATGTAAAAGATATTGCCCAAGACGAAAAAGATAAATTTCAGTGCAATATTAAAGCATTGAGACTAATTAGATTTGCTCTTCAACCCGATACTTTCAGGCTAGTGAGTTCGTGCAGCACTGCTAAAGAAATATGGGATAGGCTGCAAGAGTTATATTCCACACGAAGATCTCGAGCATTCCATTCAAACCTTACTTTTGTCCGAGTTTGGTGAATTCAAGCAGAGTCCTGAAGAAACTGTAACTCAGACGTTCGATCGCTTCAATCATCTTCTTAGTAAGATGATTAAACATGATATTGAAAGGAATTTGATTGAACAAAAGGTTACATTTTTAAACGGTCTTAGATCTGAGTGAAGAGCGGTTGTGTCCACTGTTAAAGCACATGAGCAATTCAAATCTTACTCATTGGCAAAGCTGGTAGGGATTTTGAAATCCCAAGAAAAGATTGTCTTGCAGGAGAAAAATGTGGTTTCAAGCTTGGGATCATTGGCCCTTCTGTCCAAAAGCAAAGGTGTGATGGAAGATGAAGACCTTAACTTAGAGGACTATGACCTTACCTCTGAAGACTATGCAATGATGGTGTCAAACCCGAAGAGTTTCATCAAGAAAAGGTTTCCTACCAATAAGAACCGAAATTGGCAGGGAAGCTATAGTTCTGAAAAGGTCAGGGAAGAACCGAAGGCAGAAGAACCAAAGAAGGAACTGAAAGTTGAAGGAGATTCGGGTGTGAACTGCTACTTTTGTGGAGGAAAGAACCACTATGCCAAAGATTGTGTCCTCAAGAAAATGGCAGAAAAGGATGAAGAGAAAGATGAAGAAGCTATGTTAATGAAAAAGCTGGAAGAGATCAAGAAAAAGAAAGTTGTCTCTAACCCTTCAATGAATGATTTAATTGTGCAGGGTTCGGTAGCAGATGATGAGTTTAGTGGCGTGGAGGTCTGGTCAACCGACTCTGAGGATGATGAAGTAAGGAAGCCATCTCACGGAAAGGCTTATGTTGCGAAAGATGAAGGAAGCGGTGGAAAGTGCTTGATGGTGTCGAATGTATCTCGAATGAGGGGATACAATACAGACGGTGGGAATGAAGACACAAAGGAGCGAGAGGACTTGTGCTTCACAGCAAAACCTCTCCTCGTGCAGTTTAACGAGTTTGATGAATTAATCAAGAAGGTACAATCCATTTTTGTTTCATTCAAAGTCCCACAAAGTTCATATGAAAAAGAATTAAAAAATGTAAACTCAAGAATCTCTCATCTAGACAGCAGTTTAACTCAAACACGGGTCACCAATTCTAACCTAACTGACCAAATAAGCAGGGTGTCTTCAAAGAGTGAGGAATGGAGGATGTGGATCGAGCTGAAGGAGTCGGAGTTAATCAAATCCAAGGACGAAAAAATTTATTTACAAAGAGACAATTTGAAACTTTTAAAACAGAGAAATGTCTTTTGTTTAATTGCTAAGCGTCTTTACACTAATATCACTCAACTTCATTTGAATTGTGAAATAGGGTAGAAAATTCATCGCATGATTTTGCCCTTCCTTGAGTTTAAGGAGGATGAAATCGACGCTGAAGCATATAATTGTGAAAGTGTAGTTTCGTCTGAGGATGTTAATCCGACATATATGTATGGTCTGGACAAAATCGAATCTTTCATAAAGTCCAAGGACCATAAGGACATGCTGAAAAATCTTTTGGATGAAAATGATAAACTAAAACTAAGGACCGAAACCATACAAAAATTTGACTCGTTGAATGCCAATTTAAGTTCAGAAAACAAAACTGATGTTGAAAATGCATCTGAGCTTAATGAGGACGATGATATGAGTGAAATTTCTATAGAGGATGTACTTGACTGTTTTGAGTTTGTCAAGAGCGAACCCAAAAACCACAAGAATCTTATTTCAGAAAATTTTGTGGAGTTTGCTCGTCTATCCCAATAAAAGTCCCCGATCCTTGAAGAAAAGGCTGTAGTATACCAAAAGGTAAGGACCACTCCAAATCAGGTGTATAAGGTCACAGGTGTAACCGAACATCAGACAGCCGAACTCACAGCCATTGTAAACGAAGATAATGCTTATGGTAGTGACGAGTTCTTCTGGTCCGCTCCTATCGACAATGTTGACGAAACTGATGGACTATCAGAATGAACATCCTGGAAAACCAAAGGCAGATATGTGCCAGAGCCTTTGAACAAGCCTGATAACTTCGACGTGCCAAGTACTAGTGGTACAAAAGATGTTCCTGAAGAAAAAGAAGGTTCTGCAAAAGAAGTCACTCCTTCAAGCGAAACATCATCAGTTCAAAGTGAACCAGCTGACAGAATGCAAAAACAAAAAGCGAATATCCATCGTCAGCCGAAGCAGGTGAAAAATCAAAAACAACAAAGGAATCAGAGATACAAGAAGAATCTCTCTGAACGAAAACAGTTTTGGCAATCTCAAAACGCCCATTTCTCTTATCATGACAGAAATTCAAAGTCAGAGAAAAGTACTGTTAGATCGCAAGAAAGTAATAACAACCGAAAGGAGAAGTTCGGTTCTGAGGGTCATAACAACCGAAAGGATACGTTCGGTTCTGAAAATTATGACAACCGAAGGCAAAGGTTCGGTTCAGAAAACACAAGCTACCGAAAACATAAGTTCGGTTCTAAGAGCAAAAGCAACCAAAGTGCTAGGTTCGGTCCCACTAATGATCAAAAACAAAAGGGTCACTTAGAACCTCAAGTTAGGAAAACATCTCAGTCTAAATTCTCTCGTTCTACTTCTTCTAATTCTTCTAATTCCTCTCAACCTCATTCTAAATTCAATTATGTTCTCACTCAAAAACCTAAATCTTCAACAGATCTGAAAGGAAAATCGAAGGTTTCATCAGTCGAAACAAATCAAAATCATCCCAAAGTCCACATACCTAAACCAGAATCCAAACCGAAATCAGTAAATCCCAATAAAATTAAGGTTTTCACCATTAAAAAGAAAGATGAAACAACGTTAATAAAAAGAACATATCTTGTTGACATCTCTCTTACTATTCCTGTTCCTGTGAAAGGCTCACGTGGACCCAAGAAACTTCGGGTTCCTAAATCTGCTTAATTTTTGCAGGTTATCAGTGACGAGCAGTTTGACGAAGAATGGTATATTGACAGTGGCTGCTCGCGTCACATGACAGGAAGGAAGGAAGAGCTGAGGGAATTTCAGTCTCTTTCAAACGGTGGAAATGTCAAGTTCGGGAACAACTCATTCGGCACAATAAAAGGCTATGGAATGATAACAAATGGTGATTTTACGATTAGGAAGGTCGCATACGTTGAAGGACTACAACACAACCTCATCAGTGTATCTCAGCTTGTTGGAGGTACCGGTCTCAAAGTCTCATTCGATGATGAGGGTTCGGAAATAATTGAAAAGAAAACGAAAAGAGTAATTCTCAAATCGGAGCGCAAAGGCGAAATGTTTCCCCTGAACCTCAAACCCATCAAAGGGAATCCAGCTATCTGCCTGTTATCCAAAGCACAATCTGACGAAAGCTGGCTGTGGCACCAAAGGCTCTCTCATCTCAACTTTAAGGATATCAACAAACTTGTCACTGGAGGTCATGTTCGAGGTCTTCCATTGCTCAAGTTTGATCGAGAACATTTATGTGCTGCATGTGAAATGGGGAAGCAGAGTCGTCAAAGTCACCCATCAATTGTAAACACTAAAGTTGTTGAACCACTAGAGTTAACTCACGTTGATTTGTGTGGTCCATCATCTATCGAAAGCATCGGCAGTAGCAAGTATATTCTTGTCATTGTTGATGATTTTTCGCGTTTTACATGGGTGTTCTTTCTGAAGCACAAATATGAAGCGACTTTCAAGCTAAAGATGTTTATCAAGCAGGTTGAAGTACAGCTGAAGAAAGTCGTTCGCAACATCAGGAGCGACAATGGTCTGGAGTTCAAAAATAAAGAATTCGAAGAATTCTTGGCCGAAAAAGGAACTAGTCACAACTTCTCAGCTCCCTACACCCCTCAACAAAACGGGATTGTCGAAAGACGAAACCGATCTTTGTGTGAGGCGGCCCGAACCATGCTAAGTTTTGCTTCTTTACCTTTATATTTTTGGGTTGATGCTATTGCTGCAGCATGTTTTACGCAGAACAGGTCATATCTCAATAAGCGATTCACTCTCACTCCTTATGAGATCATCAACAACAGGAAGCCAAATGTCAAATTTTTCCATGTATTCGGCTCACGGTGCTTCATCTTCAATTCTAAAGAACATCATAACAAATTCGATGTCAAAGCCGATGAAGGGATATTTCTGGGCTATTCTCTCACTTCTAAAGCCTACAGGGTATTAAACAAGCACTCGAGGAAAATAGAAGAAACTTATTATGTGACGTTTGATGATAGCTATGTCAAAAAGCTAGAGGCCAACGAAGACACAGTTGGAGAAATCTTTTCTCAAACAGGCCAAGTCACAGCCTCGATCGCAAACCTATTTGAGAAGTTTGTCGAGTTATTCGATGAACCAGAGAAGGCTACTCTCTCGGAAGCCAGTGCGGCAGATAACAAAGTAGATCATCTGAAGCAACTCATCGAAGATGCTGCGAAGCAAATGAATGAAGGAGGATCAAGTTCCAACGAACCTCCACAGCACGATGCTTCAGTTGAGGGGGAGGACCCATCTTCTTCATCACAGCCGAGCTCACATGTTGAGGGGGAGAACAGTTCTCAATCTGCTCCCGAACGCACAGTAGTACCCGAAGGTGCTACAACACCCGAAGGTGCGTCAACACCCGAAAGCTCGACACCACACGAAACCCATGTAGCTCCGGAAACTCAAGACACACCTGAAAGCTTATCTGTCGAGGGGGAGAATGCCGATATGCATTATGACGATGACAGTCAATCTGAACTAGAAGAGATGGTAAACGCTGAATTGGATCCATCTTATGATCCAAATTACCCTCCTCTTGTCAAATGGACCAGAGATCATCCTGTTTCCCAGGTTGTCGGTAATGTCTCTGAAAAGGTCCTGACCCGATCACAACTGAAGGCAAAACAAACTTCCTTATTTTCAAAAGTAGAATTCTGTATGTTTAACTCCTTCGTCTCAAAAGTTGAACCAAAGGCAGTTAACACTGCTCTTGATCACCCCGATTGGGTTCAAGCTATGCAAGACGAACTGAATGAATTCGAAAGGAATAAAGTTTGGTGCCTCATTCCAACTCCTCAATATGCCTCAGTTGTTGGTCTCAAATGGGTCTTCAGAAATAAGATGGACAAGGAAGGCAACGTGATACGAAACAAAGCCCGTCTGGAGGGATACTGTTAGGAGGAAGGAATCGACTATGAAGAAACTTTTTCTCCGGTAGCTAGGCTGGAATCCGTTAGAATATTTCTTGCCTATGCTGCACACAAAAACTTTGAGGTCTACCAAATGGATGTCAAGTGCGCATTTCTAAATGGAGAACTTGAAGAAACGGTGTACGTGGAGCAACTTCCTGGATTCGTCAATGAAAGGTACTCCAATCACTGTTACATTTTGGACAAAGACGTATATGAACTGAAACAAGCTCCGAGGGCCTGGTATGAAACGCTAACCAAGTTATTAAAGATGTCCAAATTCAAACAAGGTTCGGTTGACCCAACCTTCTTTCGTAAGAAGGAAGGTAGCCACCTTATGATTGTTCAAATTTATGTCGATGATATCATCTTTGGCTCAACGAATCCTAGCTTAACGGCTGAATTCGGAAAGCTGATGGAGACTAAATTTGAAATGATCTCAATGGGTCCAATTAACTTTTTCCTTGATTTAAATATTAGACAGGGACCCGAAGGCATCTTTAATAATCAGGAAGCTTACACGAAGACTCTCCTTGCAAAATTTGGCATGATGGGAGATTCAAAGGTTAAAGTTCCAATGGCGTTCGGCACCAAGCTCACTCCATCCTTGGATAAGCCAGCAGTTGATATTACGCTATATCACCAGATGATCGGTTCTCTGATGTATCTTACTGCTAGCAGGCCTGATATAATGTTCTCTGTTTGTTACTGTGCTAGATTTCAGGCGAATCCACGTGAACCTCATATGCTTGCAGTGAAGAACATACTCCGTTATCTCAAGCGAACTACCTCTTTAGGCCTATGGTATCCATCCAACTCAGGCTTCTTTGTTCAAGCCTACTCAGATGCAGACCTTGGAGGTTGTGGACTAGACAGGAAAAGCACCACGGGAGGCTGCCAATTCCTTGACGGGAAGTTAGTTAGCTAGCAATCAAAGAAATAGACTTGTGTATCTTTGTCTACAGCAGAAGCAAAATACATTGCAGCTGCCTCCTGTACTTCACAAGTGATTTGGATCCAAAGTCAACTCCGGGACTATGGACTCAATATGAAAAAGATCCCACTATATTGTGACTTTGAAAGTGCAATTATGATCTGTCATAACCCAGTGCAACACTCCAAGACTAAGCATATAGCACTGAGGTATCACTTTATTAAGGATCATGTGGAAGATGGGAACGTCAAAATTCATTTTGTTCGAACCACTGATCAACTGGCTGACATCTTCACCAAAGCTCTTCCTGAAGCGTCGTTCAACAAAATTCTACAAGGGCTAGGTATGATGGAATCGGAGTCAGTACCAAAAATTACCTCTCAAACTCAAAAGTAAGAAGCGAAATAGACCGAACGTTCGGGTTCGGGTCTTGTACCAATGTACCGAAATGAACCGAACGCTTGGGTTCGGTTGAATAATCTGCTTTTCGCTCATCAATCAAAGGTAGTTTTCTTGGTTGTAGATCTTATGTATAATTGTTCCAAATGCATTTATCTTATTCTCAAAGTTATTCTGTTTTTAAAACCTATTTTCCTTGGCAACCGAAATATACCGAACGTTCGGGTTCGGTTCCAAAATTTTTCTCACCCAAAATAGACCGAACGCTCGGGTTCGGTTCCAAAGTTTTTCACAACCGAAATAAACCGAACGCTCGGGTTCGGTTCCAATTTTTTTTTCTTTTTCTCTGTATTTTTTTATGTCTTATTTTTATATCATTTTTTTTATTATTATCAAAAATTCCAAAAACAATTTTTTTTTACAAATTCAAAAACTCCAAAAATATTTTGTTCTTTATTTTCTTTTTGGCTTTAATTTTATTTGTGTGTTCGTTTATGGGGAAATTGTTGAATTAGCTAAGTGTCCCTAGAAGCATGCTGTTGTATGTGTCCAAAGCCTCACCTGATTCTGAATAATAGCCTTAATGACTTGGTATACACAAACCTTGTCTTCCCAATTAGGCTATCATACTTATTCTAATCATGAGCTACCTAACTCTCTTCTCACATGAGATAAGAGTTTTCTGCTTGGTCCTATTTTTCACAGCAGAGGTACTTTGATTTCTTACACCATCCAAATTGCATTTCTCCATCACATTCGTTTCACAAACGTAACCCTTGAGACTCTCAGAAATTACCACTGAGGTTTATGGTTACACAATTACTGTGTTCATGATCTTAGTTTCGTGCCACTACGAGCTAAGTGAAACCCAAAATTCAATACCCAATACGAATTGACGGTGAACAATTAATTTGCTCTAGTTTTCACTAATGAATTGACGGACGTACCTCCATGAAATCTCAAAATTTTCTTTTGTGTGATTCCTATGAAATTGTTAAAACCAATAACATTTCTTCCCTTGTGATCCAGTTTTAAATTTTTGTTGAGATTTTATATATATATTTCCTAGCCAAATTAAATTATCTCCAACCTACTTGTTCAATAAACTACACCGGTCTCACAAGTACTTCGTTCGCTTTCTATCTTATATCAAGATTAGGAATTTTGAATCGAAGCGAAAGCCACCCTAATAAGCCTAGTTAAAAGAAGCCTTTCAACACTTCTTAATAAGTGTTTGATCGTTATTCAACGGGAAACCACACAAACACTTTAAGGTCTCTCTTGACTTTGAAGGAAGAGATTCGTGTCCGGGATCATTTGTTTCGTGTCTTTATTGACCTCACATATTTTCCCAAAAATATTGCTTTATTTCTTTTCTTTTACACCCTAAGCACCAAAATCTTTGATTTTCCTAAATTCAGGTTCTATTAATTACAAGGCATTTTACTTGGATTGGCAGTTGATTAAAGGGCTGTGGTTGATTTTAATCCACGTGGGAGCATTTGTCAAAACATCCCATTACAATTTAAAGGGATAAGATGACAACATGCTGACTCAGGCGGGAGTCTAATCGATTTGATTTCAAACGACGCTAAAAGGGAAAGCGTGCGAATCGGAACCGTTTCATCTCCAACCGGCGCAAGAGGGACGCGTGTGAATCTGAACCGTTTCGTCTCCAAACGGCGCCTGATGGGAAGGCGTGTTATTAGGGGTCTGACATTCTCTCTCATGCGTGATCATTGGCAACCCCAACTGTCATGCATCAGTCAACTCCGAAAAACCCTTCGATTTTCAGTCGAAGATTTGGGAAGATCTTTCTCTCTCCTTAACCCCCAGTATAAAAGGCAACATAATCCTTCGTTTACCTCTTTACTGCAATTTAAATTCCCAGAGAGCAAAAATTCCTTAATCCTTCCCTGTTCATCATCTTCTCCAATTTCTTCAAGCAATGGCAGATTCATCTTCCGTTCACGCAACATCCCACATTTTGCCCATTCGCCCACAACAAAGCCTAATCATCGATTTAACCCCTCATGCTTACGACGCCTTCATGTTCCCCATTATTGAGTGTTTGAAGTTTTCTCCAATCGCTCCTGCACTTACAAGAGCTGAGGCTGTTCCGATGGAGTTCTTGTCACAAATCTTTGCGACCGCTCACTACGACAAGGTCGTTGACAGAATCTTTTTTGATGTCTTTGAGCACAAGGCGTCAATTTCAAAGCAAAGGTTTTGCTCGCTGTTAGGGTTTGAACCTGATTCTCCGAGGGTTAACCTTGAAACAATTCCAATGGGTCACTTGTTCAACATGTTCTATAACATGGGTTATACGGAGGTGCTTACTATGGTCACGAAGTTCAAGAAGTCGTGCCTACCTCCACAGTGGAATGGGATGTTCGTTGTTCTCTTCAAGGGCTTATCCGAAAGAAGTGTCGGATCTGATGGAGCCAGTCGGTTATTTCTCTCCATAATGTATGGTATCTACAATGGCATCAACATGGATTATGGGTCTGTTCTATGGCAACAACTCATCGAGAGTCTCTCCTCTACTTCCAGGCATTCAGAGATTTCGTATGCTAGGTTCTGGACTCTTATCACGAAATGGGTGATGGACAAGTACCACATCCCCATTTTCGCTGGTGCTCCAATGTCTTCGATTGGTACCTTCCATACCATGGAGATCATTGTGTCCGATGCTTCAAAGTTTCCGTTCAACGGTTCTATTCCAGAAACTATGTATGGAGATGTTCCTGCTGATAGTCGGATTATCAGGACATACAAGGAATTCAGGCGTTCTGGTCCGAGGGATCTTACTCCGGAAATGTTGAAGTCCATACATGACGCCGACAAGCCTGCTCCACGAGGCAAGAAGGCTGATAAGGGGAAACAGGTGGCAAAAGGAGCAAAAGGCCCATCTCCAAGGAAGAGGAAACCCACCAAGCCTGCTCAGTCTCCACAGCAGAAGAGAAGAAAAACTCTGCCGAAGCGAAAGCTGATTATCGCTTCCTCCTCAAGCGAGTCTGAGTGTGAGAGTTTAGATTCTGATGACTCTCCACGTGGCAACACTCCACCTAGATCTCCTACCCCAGAAGTTCATGTATCTACTTCTCCAATTAACTCTCCACCTAAAACCATTCCTATTTCTATTCCCCCCATAACTACCACTACTTCAATACCACCCACTTCCATCCCAATACCAATACCAATATTCACCGACGCAACCACAACATCCACTGCAGATGTTAGAGCCAACGTATCTGATATGGGGGTTCATACTGAAGCACCCGAAACCACAAAAGCACCCGAACCTACACCAACAGCCGAAACAACCCAACCCGAACCTGCCCATACTACTACACCACCAGCTTCACCACAACCACCTTCTCCTGGTCATGCTTCAGAGAGAGAAGAACCACTCCTTGGCGGGGAGGATATGACGTTTGACTCGGTCTACTATAGTCCGTTTCAAGTACAGAGTGATGACGATGACGACGCTCTTGTCACAAAAAGACATCTCAAGGAGCTCCTTGACAAGATTGACTTGCTCATCGCCTCCTCTTCCACTTCTCAGTCATCTCTTTCTGAAGATGCAGTTCAGAAGATTGTTGACGCTTTCTCCAAAGCTCAACAAGATTCCATTGCTTCTGCAACCTCCGCCATAGATGCCTCAACCAAAGCCTGTCAGGCTGCGACCGAAAAAGTCGATAAACTATTTTCTGATGCCTCTTCCCTGTTAAAGTCTTTACAGGAGAGTGCAAATGCTGCCAAGACTACGTTGGAACCAATTGTTCACCAGCTGGCAACGTCAGTCTCCACTGAGTTGAAGTCCTTCGCTTCTTTTCATCAAACGCTTTCAGACGACAACTCAGCCTATCGCACAACCATTGACGAGCGTCTCTCGAAGCTACAAGAAGATTTGGTTGCCGAGAACTCTCTTATGGATGTTCTAGCCAGGAAGACCACTGCTCTGAAGGTCAAGAGCGTTCAACTCTCCAACTCTCAATAGGAGATTGACTCTCTTCGGTCCGACAGGGAGGTGATAAAGTCGTGTGTTTCGGATGTCCACTCTGCCATCTCCAATATCCTCGAAGCACATGATCCCATTCTCAACTATACTGTGAGGCGTGACCTTGCAGAGAAGCTCGCTCCCGCCCTTGCCCTGCTCAGCAAAATAGAAGGGCTACTTGATTTCGTGTCCATTCCGAAACAAGGGGGAGAGAAGGAATCAATGTCTCAACCACCTCCTTCCTCAAAGGCAACTCACACAACCGAACCACCTCCAGTAGGCCAAGCCTCCGGTTCTGGTGTGAAAGACAAAGACAAGAAGATTGCTGAGGAGGATGAAGATGAAGATAAAGAAAACAACCGCTGAATTGTTAAAGCGAAAAAGTCGAGACAATGATGCTGATATCAGTGCTCGTGTGGCTACAGAGGCTGAAGAAGCCGAACGAAAACAGAAGGAAGCCCACGACCTTCTTGAGAGTAGGAAAACTCTTTTTCCTGCCTGGACTCTCGAGAGGATGATAAAAGAAGCCATTGACACACCGAGTATCTTGTGGCTGGAACCTGTAATCTCTCTTGATTGTTCTAACACTGTCGACTCACAGTTCGACATGCCACTGACCCGAAAGGCGTTCATATTTCATGCCTTTTCCAACGTTTCAGAGTTCCCTCATCCTCATCCACAGGTTGATCGGGACTTGATCAATTTTTATCTGAAGGCTGCTCAACCTCAGTATTAGACTTGGAGCGCTCAAAAAATTGTCAACGTTCGGGTCTTGAAGCCGTACAGTGAAGGGAACTTCATCAACATTCGGTTCAAGGTACTTCGGGGATCTGCCAAAACCGAACATGCCATTTCCCTTACAGATCTTCCCAACCTTAATCCCCATGATTGGATTATCTTGCACAACATCCTACTCACCAACGAAGCTAAATACGGTCCGATCATCGACCATTTCAAGAGGATGCTCATGTGCTACATCATGGAAGTTGCACTGATGGATCAGGAGATTACAAGCGTATTTAAGAAGAAACCAACAATATCTCTTGTTGGCTTTGCCAGTGATCTCAACCAAATGCAGATGGGTAAAATTGACTCGAGAAGGAATTCGGTCATGTTCACCAGGAACGAAGGACAGAAATGTCTTTTCGCCTTGGCTGACAAACACCTCTACACCACTGCTTGCTTAGAGCATGTTTTGGGGATCATCCACAGATGCAAGCAGAACACAGCGGATGATGTCAAGTACTTCGATGACATGACTCAATGGTACATTCGGTTCAGACAGACTATTCTCGCGCTAATCTCTCGTCTGTTTGATACTACGAAGAAAGTTCCCGCTGATGGCCCAAGCAAGAAGAAGTAGTCTCGCTCCAATTTGACGCAAAGGGGGAGATTGTTGGGTCGTGTTTTGTAATATGTTGCGTCTATTGGGCTCGTTAGCTAGTCCATTTTTGTATCTCCGGTATGGGCCTGTCCATCTGTGAGTTTAGTAGGGTTTATTATAAATATAGGTGCTTGCATGCATCTTAGGTTAACGATAGAATAGAACGATCAGAGCATTATTCAGAAGTTTATTATTATCGTTCTTGTAACCCTAAATCCTCTACAGCGGAAGTTCTTAGTCGAGCTCTGCTGATGATTGTTTGATCTAATCATTCGACATATTTTGATCAACTCTTGTCTTATTTATTGTTTTATGTTCATCGCAATACCTGTTACAAAGATCTAATCGATCTTCACGTTTGTTTTATAACTTATCATTATAATTAGACATTAATTTTGAAATAATTAGAAATATAACTATAGATTATTAGATTGTATCAAAAGAGATATGTTACAATACATAGTTAGAAAAAATATGTTACAATACACCGTTTGGAAATGCATATGTTTACAAAAAAAAATCTAAAACTATTTGTGTTACCAATTAAAACTAAAAACTAAAAAACATTTAAAACTAAAATCTAATTAAGGGGTTAAGTAAAATATGATCAAGGATAAGGGTTAAATGTACAGATTATAAAAGTATATTTACTACTCAATATATATTAAGTTATCAATAGAAAAAAAATCAATAAGTTATATCTTAAATAGGGTTGTTCATTTGGATGGATTTGTTGGATCTGATGTGATCAAGTGAATACAAATTGATTTCCATTTTAAAACATGAATCTAAATAGTCCAAACTTACTTGAAATTCGATATAATCTAAACAACACACAACTTGGGTGAATCGGTTTTTATAATTTGATTTTCAAGAGACAGGGTATTTTAATAAATATATAACTTGAGTATTTGCCCATTCTATAAAACAAAACTAAGGAAAAACGTTTAATTAGTTGTGAATTCGAATTTATAAATAGCTATCAAGAAAAATATGTTATAGTTTAATGTTATAGACAAAAAAAAACTTTTGACAAGAAGTACATATTTAGGTAATTTATTGGATGAAATTTTCTAATCTATTAAAAAGATATTTAGTAAATTTGTAGACTATTAAAGATATATATATATATATATATATATATATATATATATATATATATATATATATATATATATATATATATTAAAATAAATAAATAAGAAAATTTTATTTAGATTTTTAGAATATTTGGTTCTTATCTTATAAATAAACTAATCCGAAATTCAAAATAATAATTCGGTTTTGCTGAAAAACAATTAAAAAATCCGAATATCCAAACCAAACAGTCTTATTCAAAATAATAATTCGGTTTATATAAATAATGAACAACCTGTCTTCAAATAAAGTTAAATGATCAATAAAAAAATTTATTAGTAATAAGCTCTAAATAAATCTATATTGAAGATGCTCTAAGAAATCTTTCTAAGGAAGCTTTTTAGTTGACTAATTAATACCATTGAATCAAATAACATTTTTTTTTATCACTCAATATATATTTAATGGTCAATATACTATCATAAAATGTGCATATAACTTTTATACATTAATGGTATTTTATTTTACCCTTTTGACTTACATTTTATTTTTAATATTTTTATTTATTTACTAATTAATTATTCGTGTTAAATATTGAATGGCATCTCATTTATAAAATATAAATTTTATAAAGCTAACATAATAATTTTAATATTTTTTATTTTATTTTGGTAACTATGACATATTAGTTTTTCATATTTTACTTATATACATAATAAAAACCTGTTAAAAATGTATTTATGTGTTTGTATTAAAATATGATTTGTGTTTAAAACTTAACTAATTAAATAAGAGTTTTGTAAAAATATTTTAGATAAATAAGGATGTTTTAGTTAAATTTATATAAAAAAACTCTATAAATAAACATAATTATTTAAATGATCATTTATTTGGATCACAAAAATAATATAACCATGGTGTTGTTTTTTGAAACGGAAAATTTGACCAACGTCTAAATTTTATTTTTAAATCTATCTATATCCATAAGATAGTATTATATAGCGATGTTTGCAATCAAATAACGGGTGTGTGCCTTGGTGGTATTGTTTGAACCCGATGATTTTCCCTTTTTATAATAATTGATTCTAATGTCAACTCCTATGTTACCAACCACTTTCCAAATTCAAAGCTCCATGGACCCTTGACAACACTTTATTGCTTTGTTTTCCACAATCCATTTCAGCCAAAATTGATTTTCTTTTACTATTGTGATTACCAGAACACATACAATTTCAAAAGATTTCTTTTCCTTTTTCTAATATTTGATAATTTTAGAACACTAATTAAATGCTCCAAGAAAAGATCCGTTTAACCTTTTACAATTGTATTGTTGGATTCTTAGTAACTAGATAAAAGATTTCTTATAGTTAAAAGATTGTTCTAAAGAGAAATTAAATATCCTTCTACTTTTTGTTCCTACATATCCTTCTATCCAATAAAATGGTGACATGTGTAATATTTAATGCTAATTTAATAAAATTTAATGATATTTTAGGATATTAATATGACACATGTTATCATTCCTACCTATTTAAATGATAAATGAGGATAGTTAAAATTTGACAAAAAAATTGGTAAACTTAAGAGTTTTTTTGCGAATTTAATATAATGGTAACCTAGAAAATCTGATATTATCGGTAAAAGGGTAAAACCGAACATTTTTTGGAAAATGTTTGGGTAAAAACGGACATAAAATTCAACTTTGAGCAAAACCGACAAAACCCTAAAAACTTGAAGGTTTTTATGACATTAACCCTCTAAAATAAATAAAGTTCAAAATTTTTATTTATGTCATTTTTTAGTGTTTGAAGTTAGAGAAATGCTTTCAATGGCAGCTCCGAACAACAACCAATTATTTCTCATAATGTTCGTTCTTTTTTTGCTTTATGTTGTTTACTATGAAATCTATATTAGTATTGGGTATGTTTTTTTTTTAAAAAAAACTATAAAAATATGCAAACCGTTTGTACGGTATGCCACATTCTATGTCTATGCTTATAATGCACAAAATGTGCATTAGCAGGTTGTACACATACGATTTGCATATTTTTTTTGTTTCTAACTTATATAGCGTTATAGTTGTGTAAAGGTAAGTAATTTTTGTTGATTCCATAGTTTGATCGAAAAAATAATCGAATGCCGAGAACGAAAAAGTAGTTTTTATTTATTAGTAGTTTTTTTTTAAGAAAACAATAGTTTTTCGAACCCCAACTTAATATATTGTTCTTCAAGTTCATATAGACATGAAACCATATATTCTTTTTATAGAGCATACCGTAAGTGAGTCAATCACCTACGGTTTTAGCAAAAAAATGATTTTCTTTTTATTTTGGACCACGAAACCATAGACCATCCCGTAACAGTAGGAAGTAGGCACTGTTGCTTGTCTACAATATCCTTGGTTATTTTTGGCTAGTTGCAAATATTTGAGTATTAAGTGAAAAGTCATTAGGTGATTTGGCTAGATTAGTCTGCAACCCATAAGTTTCATCAAATTTGCATGTGATCATTCAGACCATCAAATTATTGTTTTTTCCTTGAAACTTTTCGTCATTACTATATTAAGATAAAAACATATAATATAACGAACCAGTGTCAATTTGATGCTCTGTATTCAACGTTCAATTATTTAATTAATGTAGGTATCATAAATTTTATAATATGAATAAAATAATGTAACCAGTAATAATTAGTTTACTAAGATTTTATATATAAATTTAATGGATTCAATTGATTGTTGTCGTTTACAAGCATCTTCAAATGCCACCACATCCAATTCATATGATTTCTGTCGCCATCTTCATATATTTTTATCCATTATAATGGCTTTCAGACTATTATTAAAAGCTAACTAATTAGCTAAAAAAGTACGCCAATGAGAGGTGAAGACTACGGTTTAGTAGTTTAAGTTGATTTTAGTCACCATTATGATTATATATGTTGAGCTAATTGTAACTAATTGTATTGGGGATGTGAAGAAAATAATTGCAGTCGATTTGGTTTGGCTTCCTGACAGGTTGTCCATCTAGCATGCGTGGTTTTTTGGCGATTAATTCTTAAAAACTTATAGTATAATATTGATATTGGTGTAAGTTTTGGATCATTTTATGCTAATTTCATTAGAGATACAAAAATTTTAAAATTGCATATATAGAAGATAATAGTTAGGATCCATTTGATGATTAGAAGTTTCATATAGATTTTGCTTTTATGCCAAAAACCGACTTTTTTTAATGCATATGTGTCTTTTACCATATTAACATTTAAAACAAATGTAATACTAGACAATTTGTTAGCTTAAGAAATACAACGTAACGCTGAACAAGATATACTATGCCAAAAGTATAATTTTCAAAATATTCTAAATATAACTAATTTAAATATACTTTTCCTTTAAAAATCACCAGTATTTTGCACTCAACGTAAAGAAATAGGCAAACTCTTAACACGTAGGGTTAAAATAAAAATAACCAATGGAAGATAAAAAAAAAATCTTTTTTTCCTCGTCAAGTAATTTTACATTGCAGATCCACACAAACCCCAAGAAACTGTGCCAAAAAGATCTCCATATCTGATATGCTTTTCTTAATTACAACAGTCATTTAGTTACTCCCATCAATCATCATATAACATCCATCAGTAAGAATACGTGTTGTCTTGTTTTCATCATCATCATTCATCAAGTAGCCGCTGATGTTGACGCTGCTGCTGCTGTTGTTGTTGATACCAGTGAGTTGCTTCGCTTCTTCTAGGTTAATATGCAGCGGATTAACATGATTCTTGAAATACCCTTTTGGTTTCTGATCATCAACGTAGTTATGATCTATCATGAAAGCATGCCTTTGATCTCCAAACCACTGAAGGGAAAACTGGTCTTCTTGCTTGATCCGATGATGATCATACTTGTTGTAGCTTATTTGGCTCATGCAACTACCACCACCGTCGGAGGAAGAACAAGTTGTACTCAGTACTTCACCACCACCACCTCCGAACATCAGCATCCTTTCTTTCACCTCTGGGTAGTAGCACTCCTTATTCAAGCTCTGATCACCTTGAAACCCTGAATAATAATTGTTGTTGGAGATCATACCGGTTAAGGGGTTTGAAGTTGGTGGCACAAAGAGATCAGTAACATTCATATGATCATGGAAGAGGCTGCTACCGGTGGTGGTGAGGAGAGAGTTGCTAACATTCATGAAGTTAGAGTTGTTGTAAAACGATAAAGAAGTGTTCAAGAAATTGTCTTGATGATCAGAAAGCGGTGATGATTGAAGGGGAATAGATTGGTGAAAAGATGGCTTCTTTTGGAAGGAAGGAAGCATAGCCAATAGCTTCTTCCTAAGTTTGGTGTTCCAGTAATTCTTGATATCGTTGTCAGTCCTTCCTGGTAGCTGACCTGCTATTATTGACCATCTGTATATGCAATTTACACATGAACATAAATCAAGATTCTTATGCACATAGTCAAGGAGGTTAAAAGATCCACAAAATGAACCAAGAACAAAACTCTAGATTTGGGATTTGACTTGGCATGCATGCATCCAACCATAATTGCTCCAAATTCAATTTAGGGTTTCACTATATTTGACCTCTTGTGGAAAGAAAAGATGTACAGTCACAGATGGAATATTTGAGCAGCGAGAGTACAGTTGTATATAGATACAAATGAAAGCTAGTGAGCGTAAGAAAAAAAAAATAAGGAAGTAGAAAAATGAAAGATCCAATTACAAACCTGCTACCAATGCTAGCATACAAGCTGTAGATGATCCTATCTTCATCTTCAGAAAACTCACCATGTTTAATATTGGGTCTCAAATAGTTTAACCATCTTAACCTGCAACTCTTCCCACATCTTTTTAAACCTGCTCACTCAACCAAAACAAAAAACCCTTTTCATTTCTTACAAGAAACACACACCAATGGCGAGAGATAGATAGATAATGTGTGTGTGTGTGTGTGTGTGTGTGAGAGAGAGAGAGAGAGAGAGAGAGAGAGAGAGATTAAACATACCGGCCTTGTGAGGAAGAGCGATCCAATTACCACCAGTGCCATGTTTGTTTATAAACTCTTTGAGCTTTGCATCTTCTTCAGGAGACCATGGCCCTTTTTTCACACTTGTTTTGTCACAACAAGGAGCTCTTCCCATCTCTCTCTTGGTTGTGCGTATCTCACTTAGTTGACCTTTTTCCGGTAGAAAAATCTCTCTTTTTTTTCTTTCTCTCTCTCTGTCTGATCTGCTGTAAATAGACAATTTTGTCTCATGGGTTAGCTGGTTGGCTTTTTATGGAGTGAGGGACTTGTTTAGTCTCTCAAGGATGGAAGTCAGCAAGCAAATACAAAACAAAACTTCTTCCGCTTTTAATTCAAAAAGAGAAATAAGAAACCAAAAAATATTCTATATATCGAATCCATTCATCTATATAAAAAAAATAAAAAATAAAAAAGGTAAACATACTATCTAAGCAACACCCGTTAACCCATCCTAATGCCCACTTAGGACGTCTATTGCGTAATGTAAATATATGTGGAACTCTATATTAACTCTCCAAAAGAGTCTTTGTGGAGAGAATTAACACCCCTCTCAGAATCGGAGGCTCGATGAGGATAGACAGGGATGCGATGAGCTATAGAGTGTGGGACGTCAGCTCTGATACCTTATAAATATGAATATGGAGCCCAATATTCACTCTCCAAAAGAAATCTTATGGAGAGAAGAAGACTCCAACATATATAGACATTTATAAGACCGACAGACTGTATCACACCGATGTGGGATACACTAACACGGAACACTAACAATAATTTAGATGTATCCGAGTTTGAATCATGGACTTCGTGAGTGGAATTTTACTCCTCAACTACTACTAGGATCCTATGAGGGGCAATCTATAATTTTCTATGTCTATTTTTCAAGAAGAAATAAAACTATAAATAACTTTGTAAGTAAGGATTTAGTGTAAAATCTTTAAAATGCTTTAAGAGTTTTTCCTTTTTAATGTATAGTAAAAAAATAGAAATAAATCAAATAAATATCTTTAAGTGATAAATAAATAAATAAAATATAAATAAATTATAGCCAAAAATCTCATAAATTGTCTATGTGGTTTTTCGAAATCAAGGATATAGTCCTTAAGTTTAAAAAACATCATATATAGTCCCTAAGTTTAAAAAACATCGTAGATGGTTCATCTAGTTTTCAATTTCTATTGTAATTGATCTCTTACACACATAAAAATGTTTTTATACCTTTTTGATTTCTTTTTATAATTTCTTTAACTAATTTTAACAAAAGAAAAAAAAAAGAGTAAATAAAAAAACCTAACCTTGGGCCTCTCTCTCTCTCTCTCTCTCTCTCTCTCTCTCTCTCTATATATATATATATATATATATATATATATATATATATATATATATATATATCGTAAACACATCCAACCTTTGTCTTTCTTCCTCACCTCCAAAAACATTGAAACTCCATTACTATCGTGGAGCTCCATCACCAAAGCACCTCCAACATGGAACTACACAGTTGGCGATAGCTAACCCCCGAAATAAAAACCCATCTGTGAATCTCATCGGAGAGTTGTCGTTGGATTGTGACCTTGGAGATGAACCCGTTGTAGGAATTGGTAACACCAGTGTGTATTGCAGCTACTAGATACACACATATCATGTATTTCGGCCTTCAAGTCTTCCACACAACCGCATATAATTCAATATCATTGACAGTGGTGGTAGTTTCTATTCTTCTTTGAACTTTTGTTGGTAGGGGATTTTGTGACTCTCGAAGAAGTGTTTGACATATTGCGAATTAGTATATCGTTTTCTTTTGGGGATTAATTGAATGTATGGGAAAGAATAAGAAGTTGAATCAGGAATGGGTCGAGAGATCTTGAATCTACTTCGGTCGTGGTCCTTTGTTATCTTACTGACCGGTTTCATTTTCGTCGTCCTCAATTTTTCTTTGTTCTCTCAACATTTAATGCTCACTGACATTTGTTAGAATAGAATTGGATTTGGATCTATTCATGAATTGAAAATGGATCTTATGTGGGCCCAAATGGGGTTATTTTTTTCTTTTTTGAATAGTTTTAATTAAAATTAATTATAAAAAGAAATTAAAAGGGTATAAATATTTTTTAGGTGGGTGAGGGACCAACCACAATAGAAATTGAAAACCAGATGGACCATCTATGATGTTTTTTAAACTTAAGGACTATGTCCTATATTTCTAAAAACCACAGGAACCATTTATGAGGTTTTGTCTAAATTATAATGTGAATGTTGATTAGTTATAATATAATCGATATCATTATAAGAATAAGTGATGTAGACCTTAAATGAGGAGAAATGTAGAAGAGGGACTAAAATTATCATTTTCCCAAATTTAAGGACAAGAGACGAAACATAATTACCCAATTACTAGAAAGATAGAAATTTTGGGTTTAATTGTGAATTTGAGAAGTTAAAATAACTAGAGGAAACTGTGTCACCTTTGGAAAAATAAGAAACTAAAAGGTCATATATGCCAAGTGACCAAAGATGAGAGCTATTTAGAGGGGTTCTTCGCCATGTAGAAGAGGAAAACGATTTGGAGACAGAAAAGCTTGCTTGGACGACCTCTCATGCTTTAATGGAAATATGGAGGGAAATTGATGAAGAAGAAGCTAAGGCTTGAAGTTAGGAACTCAATATCTAGTAAAGAAGGTATAAACTTTTCCCTGTCTAACTTCATTTTTTATTAGAGTTTTATGTATTCTTCAAATTCGAGTTTTGTAGAGAGATTATTAATCTAAATGGGTTTCTAAACCCCATTCCCCTGTTGGATTCCATCTTTAAACATCATCTTCCTCAAGTTTTGTTTTCCATGGTGGAAATTGGTAAATCATCATTTACCTATCTTTAAATATTTTGCAATTAGATTACGGCATCCCTCTTCCGAATTGTAAAATATTGTGTTGGGTCATAGCCTTAATATTTCATTTGGGTGTTATAGTAAGGACTTGAATCAACCAACTTGAATTTCTCCCTTGTAAATGTCTAGTGCTGACAACTATGGTCTTCCCGAATCTTTTGAATATAAATTTCCTTATAAAGATGATATTCCACAAGCCGATTGAGGTGAAAGATTAATCCCTTCTTCGTGCTGTAGTGGAACTTCTCTTCCTCCACCTCCTCCAATAATTCTGCAGTATCCACAAGTTCAAGGTCACTCAAGCCCTATTGGCTAGCAAACACTAAGATGGAAGGTTTGTGTGTGCACATGTCTTGGAGATGAAGTCACACATTGACAGGCTGGGAATGTTGGGTGTCGTTGTTTCGAGGAAGTTGGCTGTTGACTTGGTTCTTCAATCACTTCCTCATATAGCGGGTTCTTTAAGTACTACTATATGGGAGATCATGACATGACCCTTATAGATCTAACATATGTGCTTGTTGCTGCTGAACCAACAATGATTAGGCGCACTGGTAAAGCAAATTTGATTCGAAGATTTACTTCCAAAACTTCCATGGACATTGACAATGGAAACATTGGAAGTCCAGAAAAGCCTTCTCTTCCCAATGGAAAAGGATCGGCCATGGTCAAACCATTTGACCTAATGGTAAAGAGAAAGGCTAAGTCTGAGATTGTCTCGTGTACCATTCCAAAAGAATTTGTTTGTTTCTATTGCCAAGAGAAGGGGGCATTGGTTGCGAAGCTGCCATATTTACCTGAAAGATCGCAAGGATGGTAAAGTCAAAATGTTTGACTCTACTTCAGGTAAAGTCCACTGTCTAACTCTATTAAGTTCCTATTTGGAGATACTTAATACATGATGTAATGTAACTACATTTTGATGCTTTGTAGAGTCGAAGAAATGAAAGGAAGCTTAAAGGAAGAGTAAGCTCATTCTGATCATGAAGAGATGGATTTCAATCGCATGGTTTGATGAACAGAATTTTGAGTTGCTGCTTAAGAGTTATGATAGATTGCTTAGGATTAGATAACAACATAGTTTTCATATGTATTTGCATTGTAAGGATAAGTTCTCCGTAATTTTTATAAATAAAGAAATTTTTTGAAATTTATCTTATTTTAAGTTTCCTTACAATGACATTTGTGAAAATTGTTGCTTATATGTTTCCATTGATATCAATATTGGAAAATGGATTTTATTTTTTCGTTTGTGGTAGTGTCATACTTTACCAAATAAGGAAAGATTCTCATCACCCAAATTTCAGTTGGATAGAAACTTGGAATCATGCAACTTGTATTGTGTGATGAATAAGAACTTTATCTTTGGGAAATTAAGACTAATTCCTTGTTCACATGTATATGTGAGTCAAGTGAAGGACTAGGGGATCGGGTACACTTGGTTGTGCGCTGATCAGGTCCACCACAAAGAACGAGAAGTTTATTCGTTATGATTTACTAAAGTTTAGTAAATATGGTTATCCTTTCAAGATTAAGTGTAATTCTAAATCATTGAAAAAAGTTTCAATGTATGGCAGAACGAATAAGAAGAATCAAATTAGGCAGAAAGATAAAAGTTTCTCCAATCTGAGAAGACGGGAGAGTACTTGAGTATCGTGTTTTATGATTATCTTAGTGATTATGAAACCATATCACAATTGATTCTCTAAGGACATCTTAGTGCATTTGTATGGCTAAGAAGAGGAATCGTGAATTGTTGAAATGGTTAAATCAAAAAGGTGAATCCTATTTCGTTCCAAAATCGATTCTTAGAGTAACACTCCAAGATCGAGCCTCAAGTGACATAATCTTAAGAAAGGTTTATAACACTTATTAAATGTAGAGTAAAATGTTTTCTACTCTTGTACTTTTGAAATTGGTAAGTTGTGATATTTTGGATAAAACAAAGACCAACTAAGACCAATTGTCATAAGTGTTTGTCTTTATAAGAAACCGCACTAACTCTTGAATATTTGTTTGTCAAGTAATGTTTCTTGACTAAGAGAACCTTATATTTCAAGAGGTCAGTGGAAGTATATTGTAAATTTTGGAAAGTACCATATTGACATACTCTGAGAAGAGGTAACTCTTATTCAGGAGTGATAGTCAAATAGGAATATGGAAATGTTTCCATGAGTAGAAGTTATTATTTAAATCTGTGTAAGATTAGGAAACTTAATGCAAGAAGGATGTTCAAAGGAATGTACTTTGAATGTGAGACTTCATGGAATTGCTCTCCATTGGAATACTTTGTAATGTCTGTTGCCAAGTCTCTGCGACTTTTGTGCATAGTCATTACAAGAGGGTCATTGCATGTAAGTTTAAAATCTAACAGATTAAAGCGAATGGAAAGAATTTGGTATTCTTACATTTACGATAAGGATTTGGAATTGTGAAATGAGTTTCATTGAAATGCTTTCAATTGATCTATTTCACAAAGAAAGGACCATATGAAAACATAGTGTGCATTCTTGGAGCATGACATAACTGTTATTTTAATTCAAGTATTAAGTTGATTAATCAAAACATTAGACAATGAATAATGTGTAATCAATATGATGATTAAATAAAAGGTGTTTTATTTATATTCATAAGTTCTGAGACCATATTGGATTCAATTATTATTGTGTTTCACTTTGCATGTTTTGACTTCTCGAATAACTAGGTTATTCAAACCATCCATAATCGATCATACTTTGGAAGTAGGTATTGAAGTTAGACTGTCATGAATGGGTATGTAGATTGTCTAAAGTGTTTTAGACATAGCACAAGTTTGCTATAGTGTTCATGAGTACTTCTGGAATAAGATTTGAGTATTGGATTAAACCTACGGTCATATGAATCACTTCATGGATTTTATCACGAGTGATTATGAGACGATAATATCTTATATTCTTGAAACCAAGACATGTGAGTTGTAGGCTGCAAGTCGGTTGCACATTGACATAAGTAAACGCACCAGTAACTTGGTGTTATAAAACATATTGTTGTGTGTGATTATATAAGTAAGTACAAACAAGCATTTGAGTTGAAGTTTATCCATTCCTTTTACCTAATGTGGGATAAAAGCAATATCTGTGGGCCCCTCGATGATTTAGTGATGACAACCCTAAGCGCTTGACCAAGCCTGGACTGATTTGATCTGTTCAATTCGTCAGTCGTCATAAATTGGAAATCGGGAAACAACAGATGGACATAGAGAATGATTATAATCTATGTCTCAGTCCATATGATATCTTGTAGAATGGAGGAATATATGATCCCCTATCTAATGGACGCGTCACTGACTAGGTCAGAGTTCGACAACGGCTTTTAAGAGCTATGATTGTTAGTCGGGTTGTGGAGTCATACGTGTAATAATAGTTATTAGACTTATCCAAGTGGGAGACTCTTGGATTAGGTGTCTGAGCCCATAACTATAATTGCTATGTACTTGACCTCAGAGTAGCATGGTCCATTTAGGTTGCCTTCACCAGAGCAATTTGATAGGATGGACTTTTAAGAAGAGGTTACTTATGATTTATTAATATATTATAAGTTCTAATATATTAATATGAAATCATGTTATTTAATTATTATTGATCAAGAATTAATTTGGAATTAATTTATTGATCAAAAGAGACTAATTAGATTAACGTGGACTGATTATCTAAATCAGTGATATATATATAGTTTGGGCTATTGTTCCATGATGGGCTAAGTTTATGTAAGTATCCATGAAGAGTTAGCCCACATGAAACATGGATCATAACCCAAGTGTATGGATTAGGGTTTACCCATGACTCTTGGATTCCTAAACTACATATATGACACCTCTTTGGCCTAAAATTGGTTGAACATGTATTCTTGGAGAAGCATAGCCGAATTTTAGTGCTCCATATTCTTTCTCAAAAGTACTCCATTTTTTCATGGTGTTTGTGAACCATTTGAGGCATCACATTTGAGGTGCTAAGTTCTTAAAGGCCAAAACTACAAGATACAACAAAGATGTAATTCTATAACTCACTTTTATATTGTCGATGTTAATTGTATGCTAGTTGTAGGCTTTATGCTTTGGAAACAATATCGCATGTATAGTTAGAGAAAACATAGATCCAAAGCATTTAGGGTTGTATGTGCACCATAGGATGTTGTAGTATACAAAACCCAACATGGAGTTGGAGTCCAAGATTTGGATCTAAGCTTTTCTATGGTTGGAGCATCATTTGAACATATAAAGCTCAAAGCTTTCTAATCCTTTTTTATTCGAGCATATTATGGTCAATTTTAGGGTTTTTGGTCCCAAAGCTTGAAGCTTTATGAGTTGTTGAACTCCAGAGCCTAGTATCTGTCCTTTTAAGTGTTTCTAGTGGAGAGGATTCATAAAAATGAGGTATTGGATGTTAAAACCACCCCATGCATGAGATATGAGCATTTTGGAAGTAAAGAGTGAGTATATTTGGGTTTGGGACTTTATCAACCATGCAAAGGCTTAAAGTCATGAAATTTATGGAGTATGAGCCTTTAGGGAGTCCAGATCTGAGAGTATAGCTATGGTCTTAACGGGTTAGGACCAAGAGAGTGGGAAAAAGCAAGTTTGGACGTACGCCGAGCGTAAATCCAGTACGCCCCGTGTACTGATCAAGTGTCGCCGATCAGGGTTTGTGTGTACGCTGATCGTACCAAGGGAGGTATGCCCCGCGTAATCTCGTTGTGGGATTTTGGGCTAAATCTCAATTTGGACCTTAAGTGTTGGGCCAACTTGATATAGGTGTGACCCTATAGGATCATATATAGGTGTCCCGACTTGATAAATGTGTGACTCTATAGGATCATCTATTTCACAAATGGTTAGGTGGCCTTTATCCCATAAGCAAATACAAAAACACCTTGACTATTTTTGACAACTCAAATGAATAAGGTGACCCTAAAATCCATATGAATTGCACAAAAATCCCAAGTGAATTTTAAATAGATTGCATACATTTGAAGTTTTGTAAATAAGGGTTTATATATGTTTTACATGTATAGTTTATAAAAACATGGTTTCATTAATATTGCATGCATCCAATAATTCATGTACCCACTTGTAAAATTCATATCACTTGTTATGAGGTTCTTTAGGTTCCAAATAAAACTTCATTTTATTTGCCATTAACCACGATCAATTATAAACTAAAATCTGGAATTTTAAAGTTTTATTGTAGATCGGTTTTAAGAACCGATAATAGTCTTAATAAAACTTTATTTTATACTTAAGACTTGGAGTTTTGGATGAGTTATAAAATCACTATTTTACATCTCATTTTAACAATCAAAAAACTTATGACTTCATGAATTTGTAAAATAAACTCATTTTATTTTATAAACTCAATTTTATGCATCTTATGATAAAAGACATATTTTGATAAACCAAAACTTGGGTGATGATACTTATGTTTTAAATCTCATTTAGCATGCATAAAACATAATATCAACATGTTGTGTTATTTTTAAAAACATCAATATCATATATTAAGTTTCGACGCAAAAAATAATCACTAGTTTATTATTTGCCGTTATAATGCTATAAACTGATTTTAGTTTTTTTTAATAAAATAAAAAAAACCTCCTTATTTATTATAAACACATGGAGTTTATATAAAGTTTAAACATCTTTTAAACCCTCTCAAATATTTTAAAGTTGGATATTTATAAGTTTTACAATAAAACTATTTTCAACAAAAAATTAAGTTTTAACCGGTAACCGGTAAAACGTTTTTATAAATATCCATTTATAAACATCTTATGTTATCTTTTAAATATTTTTTATTCAAACTCCAAGTGATATTATTTTATGAAAAAAAAAATTATTTGACATGTAAAAGCTATTTTTATACATAAAACATAATATACATATAACATAAAATAAACATCACAAGCATGCATTATAATGTGTATAAACCAAGCCGTGTCTAGTAATAATTTTTGTGAGTCATCACAAGAATTATTAAGTCTTTACTAAAGGACTTAAGGGACACTTCAAAAGGTCTTCAAGCTCTCACTGGTTAAGTCAACTCTTGCTTGCAAAAGGACTTCAAATCTTCATGTTGTAAAAGTTGCAACACTTAAACCATTAAGACTATAATTAAGCCCAAAATCGTTAGGATTATGCTCTTAAATGGTTAAGTCATCTTCAAGGAGGTCATTTCATCATCTTGTTACATTTAAAAAGAAATACAGCTAGTCTAACTAATTATTACAACAAATCAACAAATGAAAAAAAAATACCTATTTATCTATTACATTTTACGAATAAATAAATATCAACCAAATACAACACAAATGTCCAAATGGCTTGTTCATACACAACAACATATCAAATATTATAATAAACAACTCTTTGTTTTTTCTAAGACGACTTTTATATAACCAAAATGCATGAAAAATGGTTATATATAAAAGTAAACAATTTTAACGAATAAGTTGCCAAAGAAGAAAAATATGTATTTTTCTTAACCAAAAGAAATTCATGCTTGTTTTCCAAAAACAAAAGATTATCAAACATAAAAAAAAATCTTTCTAACATATAAAAGATGCCTCTGATACCACTTATGGGTTTTGATACAAAATATAAGCTTGTTTTTCACATAAACCGGCAACGGAAAACTTTAAAATAACAAGTTTATTTTTAGCTCATAACAAAACCAAACCATCATGGATCCATTTATAGAGTTTAGAATGAAATAAAAAACAACCATAGGATGTTTTAGGGATAACCTTTAAAGCCTTTGAACCCACTTGGTTTTTGGTTGTTGATGAAGATGTAAAGATTAAAGAACATGATCTTCTTTACAAGTATCCACCATCATGATTAAGGCACTTGGAATGTTAGTTCCTTCTTGTATTCTTGAGTGTCTTAAGCCTTTAACTACTTTACTCATATAAGCACTAAAGGAGACAACTCAAGAAGGCTTCTAAACCACCAAACTAACTTCAAAAGAGAGAGTGTTGTAGAGGCATAAAACTCAATAGTTTTAGAGAGAAAAAAGAGAAGAAAAGAATAGCAAAAACATGCTCAAAACTCATTCAAGGCACTCCCTTAAATACTCCATGAAAAGTAAAGCCTAAGATTAAAATACTCTGAAGTATTTCTAGCCTTTAGAAGCATGAGAGACAAAGCATGGAGGTTAAAAAGAAACCTCCATATTTGTTTATTAATTTCAGCCATACCTTTCAAAAAAGGATGGATTCTTTAAATTTTATAAGTTCTAAGTTTATAAAATATAAACTTTGTCTTTAGGTATAAGATAAACGAATCCAACTAGTCCAAAATGTTATGCATGACTTATTAATTCATACCATATGAAATAATAACTAGTTATACTCTCTTATAATTATTATTTTCTTAAATCAATAATTATTCCCTAATTATAATACAAGAATTGATATTATTTATTAATAATCATATTAATAATAAATATACAAAATGTGCCAACTTGATAAAGATGTGACCCTATAGGATCATATATTATTAGCAATATCACTTCATAATGATTCTTGTGCATATAGATTTAACATAAAGATCTTTAACAATTAAACAGGTCGCGATACAAATCATAGTGCTAACCTACACTATACATACATCCATGAGCTCTGTGACACCTTTGTGATATAAATATGTATCATGTGTGTCTGGTAGTGCGAGCTCATACTACCTTCCACACCTATCCGTACTTGATCCAAGAATTGCTCTGAAATTACCAAGTTCACACACATGACCACTACTAGATGTATTCACTTACATTTACTCTTCCTATATTCTCTTTCTAGGATTCCTCCCACCCTTACTCGTACCACCAAAAGCGTCTACTAATGTTGTTACTCACTTATTGAATGCAATCCGTACATAATCAAGGATAAGAAAGACATTCAAATGGGTGTCTCTACCCTAAGGCTTTTATCAGACAAGGAAAGAAGATAAGGCCTAATCAAGCATTCTATGGCTATTTAATATTAATTATGTACAAATTTTTAAGAATTCACTTAGCCAATAGTTAACATTAGTAAAAACTTGAAATAACACATAGCAAGCAGATTAAAAGGCTACGAGGCATTTAAAATGAAATATAATAGTAAAGAGTGTTTTAACACAACTTGTTTGTTTCAACCCAACAAGTTTATTTCAACCAACGAGTATGTTTCAACCCAACATGTTTGTTTCAAACCAATAGGTCTGTTTCAACCAAAAGAACTATGTAAACATACAAGTAACAAGCAAGAGCCTACTAGTCTATCTACACATACAATCAAGACATGACAACTATACCATAAGTAATATAGTGAGAAAACTCACCTGAATCAAAGATTTGAATTCCTACCACTCAAATTCTTGAAATACCATGTACACAAACCATCTAGAACAAAAAGAGGCTAAACCTCAGTCTACAGCTCAAAACCTCCAATTTAACAAAAGTCAAACTATTCAAAATGTCAACGGTTAAAGCCCACTGGCAACTATTCAAAGTCAACGACTAATGGTCAATGATCCTCGTGTTACGGCCAAATCCTAGAATACGAATCGATCAATAGATCCCAAAGGATTCGCGACTAGCCTTGCGATTCCCTAACAATCGCGTTGCAATTCATGCTGCTTAGCATACTTTAAAATAAGGTCTTAATCCATACAGTCAATGTAACATCCCAAAATCATTGATAAAAATTTTCATTTTAACTTAATCGAAAACTGACAAGTATTCATAACATTCCCTAACAAAGTATGTCAAACGAAAGAAATCATCAGAGTACAAATCCAAGTCATAAAAATAATTCGAAACATGGGTCGATGCGCTGCGATCATATTGGGACTTTGCCTTTTGTACCGGAAGTACCTAGAACCATAAAATTAAGTATAATCACAAATCTTAGTGATCTTCCCCAAAATACCACATACAATGAGCATATACATATAACAACACATAGCTATTTCGGGTCCGTATCAACCCCCTCGTCCGTATCATTCCATATAACAACTTGTAGCTATGTTGGGTCCGTATCAACCCCAAGTCCGTAATGACTCCGACCTCGGTTCGGCTCTCTCTCTCTCTCTCTCTCTCTATATATATATATATATATATATATATATATATGTGTGTGTGTGTGTGTGTGTGTGTATATATATATATATATATATATATATATATATATATATATATATCAATCATATCAAACATAATCACATATATCTAACATATATCAATCAGCGGGCCGACATTGCTGCCTTCGACACACTAGTGTGGTAAGATGACTCACCTCCAAAAGAAGATAATTGAACCACACACTCGAGCCGCTACTGACACGGATCCTCACAGTAATTATATCAAAAAATAAGCCTACTTAAATATTTAAGGTTTTTAACCCATAATAAATGGTCCAATATTCCATTTATCCTAATTAGGGCAAAAAGGTCATTTAGCCCTTCCTATTCGGCCCAACCTAAAAACCCCAACTCATAATGGCCCAAGGCCCAAAAGTTGGAATTGAGTTGTACGCCCCGCGTACTACTTTGTACGCCCCGTGTATAAGCGGCTGATGCAAGAGGGAAGTCGGGGTCGAGGTGCAGTACGCACAGCGTACATCTTCTTACACCAACATATGAACCTTCAATCAAAACCCTCATTAAGGTCATAATGCCTTAAGACCTTACGTCCAAACATCAGACCTTAGCTTAATAAAACATCCAAGGCCATAAAGTTGCAATCTTTATGCCTTTTCATGGCTACAAGGAGTCCAACACCAAAAACCTAACTTATTCAATCATTTGCCACACCATAACTCTTGCATGAGAGCAAACCAAGATCCAAGCTTGCACTTTTATGACTTGAAATACCCTAAAATGTCTGAAAGGGCAGCTTAAAGGATTTGGAGTACTCCATACTCACAAAGACCTAGGTTTTGGGACAAAAGGGGGTAAAATCTAAGCTTAATCAAGATCTAGAGAAACATGCATCAAGGTTGGAGCTTTATACGTCCAACTGGTGAACAATGAAGAGAAAATGTTGGATCCAAGGATTTGAGAGCAAAACCAATTCTTTGATGATCTTCCTTCACAAACAATATTTCACACAATACACTCAAAAGCTAAAAATGCGTAAAATGGGCAAGGGTTTGCAAGGGAATCGATATGAGGGATGGAGGTTGATAAGAGGGAGGGTTTTGGGGCTATAAGGGTGTTTAAATAGTGCACAAACCATAAATATTATGGTTTGGTCCATGCCACATACGCCCTGTGTACCAGTGTACGCTCAACATACTTGCGCGAGACCAAGTATGCCCAACATACTCATGTTGCCCTAAAAATAAAAAAACGCCACTGTTGACCTCCTTGAAAACAATTCATATAGTAATGGGGAAAAGGTAAATACCTAGAAGAACACGATGTTACAAATCTACCCCACTTGAACGAAACTTTATCCTCGAAGTCTGTTGCCGTGAATAAATCAGGGTAATTCTCTCGCATCTCCGCCTCGGGCTCCCAAGACCATTCAGATCCCTTCTAATGCTGCCATTGGACCTTAACCAAGGACAATACCTTGTTGCGCAAGGCCTTCATCTTCCTATGCAAGATTTTCACTGGTCTCTCGATATAATTCAGTCGATCGTCAACCTGAATATCATCCGAAGGGACAATGGTGGAGTCATCAGCCACACACTTTCGAAGCTGAGAAACATGGAAGGTATTGTGGATTTGGTTGAGCTCATCAGGCAACTCCAGCCGATACGCAACCTTGCCCAACTAAGCGATGATCCTGAAGAAGCCGATAAATCAGGGTCCCAGCTTGCCTCGCTTTCGAAACTGTATCACACCTTTCCAAGGTGACACCTTCAGAAGCACCAAGTCTGCCACTTGAAACTCGAGGTTCGATTGTCTCCGGTATGCATAATTCTTCTGTCGGCTTTATACGAATCACAACCTATTGCCCACCTGTTGAATTAGCTCAAAACTCTTGAGTACCACCTCTATACCCCCATGAACCGATGCCCAACCTCGCCCCAGCATACCAGGGTACTGCACCTTCTCCCGTACAACATCTCAAAAGGTGGTTGGTCAATACTCACATGATAACTGTTATTGTAAAAGAACTCGACTAGTGGAAGGTAATTATCCTAACTCCCTCCAAAATCTAAAAAACATGATCCAAGCATATCTTCAAGCGGCTGAATCGTCCACTCACTCTGTCCATCGGTCTGGAGGTGGTATGATGTGCTAAAATGCAACTGAGTGCCCAACTCTTCATGAAACTTCCTCCAAAACATGGAGATGAAATGAAAATCCTGATTTGAAACCACCGAAATTGGCACTCTGTGTCGAACCACCACCTCCCGAATGTAAATGTCAGCTAACTTCTCAGTAGATATACTTTCAACAATCGGTATGAAATGTAAAATATTGGTCAATATATCAACAACGACCCAAATAGCTTCAATTTCATGTGCCGTCTATGGCAACTTTGTTATGAAATCCAGGTAATCTCTTCCCATTTCCACATGGGAATGGGTAACGGCTGCATATTGTCGTGGGATGTTCAGCCTTGACTTTCCTACAAATCAAGCACCGCTCAACAAATCATGCTATTTCCCTCTTCATACAGGTCCACCAATAACTCAATTTCAGGTTTCGTTACATCTTTATGGCCCTTGGATGAATCGAAAACTTTGACTTATGAGCATTTTCAAAAACTGTCTGCCTCACTCCACCAGTAGTTGGAACCCAAACTCGGCCACACTATGTTAACAACCCTCGACCGTCTTTGACAAATAAAGGAATTTGTCTGCTGGTCCGCTCGACCTTCCAATTCTCCCTTTTCAATCCCTCCACCTGAGGCTTCTCGATCATATCCAATAAAGGAAAAGTAATAACCATCCTCAAACAAATATCCCTGATAGGAGCAATCACTGCCTTACGGCTCAAAGCATCGACCACCACATTGGCCTTACTAGGGCGATACAGGATCTCACAATCACAATCATTTACCATATCCAACCATCTCCGTTTCTACATATTCAGATTTGGCTGGTCCATCAAGTACCTCAAACTATTATGGTTAGTGTAAATAGTACACCTAACCCCATAAAGATAATGTCTCCAAATCTTGAGGGCAAACACCACAACCCCCAAATCTAAGTCATGCTAAGGATAATTTTCTTCATGTGGCTTCAGCTACCTCGAAGCGTAAACAATCGCATGCCCCCTCTACATAAAAAAAACTCCAAAACCCGATATAGAGGCGTTACAATAAACCAAAAAATCATCCATACCATCGGGAAGCGTGAGAATTGGGGCCTCGCACAATCTCTGCCTCAGAGTCTCAAAAGCCAACTACGTAACCATCTTCTTCGTCAAGCGGGTCAAAGGCACTGCAATCTTGGAAAAGTCCGGGATAAATTTCCGTTAATACCCTGCGAGATCCAAGAATCCTTGAATCTCATATGGAGTCTTAGGAACCTCCCATCGCATCACAGTCTCGATCTTGGCTGGGTCGACCAATATACCCTCCTGATTGACGATGTGCCCTAAGAATTGCACCTCGCACAACCAGAACTCATATTTGGTGAAATTGACATAAAGCCTCTTCCTCCTCAGGGTCTCCAACACCTCTCGCAAGTGATCCTCGTGTTGCTCCTTGGTCTTGGAATAGAAAAAAAAATATCATCTATGAATATGATTATCGATCGATCCAGCATCAGCCTACAAACCCGGTTCATGAGATCCATCAACGTTGTTGGTGCATCAGTGAGCCCAAAAGGCATCACCACGAACTCGTAATGACCATAGCGATTCCTAAAGGTTGTCTTATGCATATCATCATCTCTGACCCTTATTTGGTGGAAACCTGATCGCAAATCAATCTTGGGAAACC